>NC_041732.1:91385977-91689008 GCF_004115215.2 Ornithorhynchus anatinus | reverse complement strand
CCTCACTGCTACGGGCTCTCGTTATATCCCGGCTAGACTACTGTGTTGGCCTTCTCTCCGATCTCCCTTCCTCCTCTCTCGCCCCACTCCGGTCTACTCTTCACTCCGCTGCCCGGCTCATCTTCCCGCGGAAACGATCTGGGCATGTCACTCCCCTTCTTAAACACCTCCAGTGGTTGTCTGTCGACCTCCGCTCCAAACAAAAACTCCTCACTCTAGGCTTCGAGGCTCTCCATCACCTTCCCCTTCCTACCTCTCCTCCCTTCTCTCTTTCTACCGCCCACCCCGCACGCTCCGCTCCTCCGCCGCCCACCTCCTCGCCGTCCCTCGGTCTCGCCCATCCCTCCGTCGACCCCCGGGCCACGTCCTCCTGCGGTCCCGGAATGCCCTCCCTCCTCACCGCCGCCAAAGTGATTCTCTTCCCCTCTTCAAAACCCTACTTAAAACTCACCTCCTCCAAGAGGCCTTCCCAGACTGAGCTCCCCTTCTCCCTCTATTCCCTCTACTCCCCCCTTCACCTCTCCACAGCTTAACCCTCTTTTCCCCCCATCTCCCTCCGCTCCTCCCCCTCTCCCTTCCCATCCCCTCAGCACCGTACTCGTCCGCTCGACTGTATATATTTTCATTACCCTATTTATTTTGTTAATGAAATGTACATCGCCTCGATTCTATTTGGTTGCCATTGTTTCTACGAGATGTTCTTCCCCTCGACTCTATTTATTGCCATCGTTCTCGTCTGTCCGTCTCCCCCGATTAGACCGTAAGCCCGTCAAAGGGCAGGGACCGTCTCTATCTGTTGCCGACTTGTTCATTCCAAGCGCTTAGTACAGTGCTCTGCACATAGTAAGCGCTCGATAAATACTTTTGAATGAATGAATAAGCCCCCTACTGCCAAAGGAATTTACTGTTATTTCCTATGAAACCTTCTTGACTTTGTGGCACAAAAAAAACTTTCTGAAAGGTGACCTCAAAGAGGCTTCAGCCAACTCCCTTGACTAAAACAGTACAAATGAGTTGTCCTATAAAAGGAGGCCCGGGAGACGGGGAGCACGTTATTGACTTGAAATTCAATTTTCTTCATCAGGTCCCAGGACACCAGCTCTCTCAGAGCTTGATGCCCAAGTAGGACCCAAGTGCAATACTAGAGAAGCAGCGTAGCCTAGTGGAAAGAGCACAGGATCCGGGTTCTAATCCCGGTTCTGCCTCTTGTCTGCTGTGTGACCTTGGGCGGGACCCTTAACTTTTACCGTGCCTCAGTTACCTCGTCTGTAAATGGGGATTAAAATTCCGAACTCCTCGTGGGCCACGGACGGTGTCCAAACTAAGCGTGGCTCAGTGGAAAAGAGCCCGGGCTTGGGAGTCAGAGGTCATGAGTTCGAATCCCAGCTCTGCCACTTGTCAGCTGTGTGACTGTGGGCAAGTCACTTCACTTCTCTGTGCCTCAATTCCCTCGTCTGTAAAATGGGGATGAAGATTGTGAGCCTCACGTGGGACGACCTGATTACCCTGTATCTACCCCAGCGCTTAGAACGGTGCTCTGCACATAGTGAGTGCTTAACAAATACCAACATTATTATTATTATTATTATTAATAATAATGATTCTTATGGTATTTGCTAAGTCCTTGCTGGGTGCCAAGCACTGTTCTAAGCACTGGGGCAGATACAGGGCAATCAGTTTGGACCCAGTCCCTGTCCCACGTGAGGCTCACACTCTTACTCCCCATTTGACAGACGAGGTAACTGACGCACAGAGAAGTGAAGCGACTTGTCCAAGGTCACCCAGCAGACAAGTGGCGGAGCCGGGATTAGAACCCACCGCCTCCTACTCCCAAGCCCGGGCTCTTGCCGCTAGGTCATGCGGCTTCCGTTGGCTAAACGGATTAGTTTGTGTCTATCACAGAGCTTAGTACAGTGCCTGGCACATAGTAAGTGCTTAACAAATACCGTTAAAAATAATAACAATAATAATAACAATGCTAAGAACTTCAGAGCCATCCTCCCTGCTCAGAGTAAGAGAAAGCAAGAGTAATTAGTGATTACTTCTGATTAATGATTAATTAATGATTACTTATGATTAGTAAGTGCCTAACATTTACCGTTAAAAAATAACAATAATAACAATAATGCTAACAACTTCAGAGCCGACCTCCCCGCTCAGAGTAAGAGAAAGCAAGAGTAATTAGTGATTACTTGTGATTAGTAAGTGCTTAACACATACCATTAAAAAATAACAATAATAATAATAATGCTAAGAACTTCAGAGCCATCCTCCCCGCTCAGCGTAAGAGAAAGCAAGAGTAATTAGTGATTACTTCTGATTAATGATTAATTAATGATTACTTATGATTAGGAAGTGCTTAACAAATACCGTTAAAAATAATAACAACAATAATAATAATAATAATGCTAAGAACTTCAGAGCCATCCTCCCCGCTCAGCGTAAGAGAAAGCAAGAGTAATTAGTGGTTACTTATGATTAATGATTAATTAATGATTACTTATGATTAGTAAGTGCTTAACATACACGTTTAAAAAATAACAAAAATAATAATAATGCTAACAACTTCAGAGCCGTCCTCCCGCTCAGCGTAAGAGAAAGCAAGGAACATAAGTTTTGCTTGTTTTCTTTCCTAAACTTCACAATGAGGCTTTGATGATTTAAATAATAAATAAAAAGAAAAAACAGCAACGTGGTCTCTTATTCCCGCTCTTTTACTTCCTTCTGTCTCTCCTGGGGCCCAGGTGTGGGAGAGCGGCCGGCTCGAAGCACAACCCGGAGTCGATGGGACCCTCCGCTCTCGTGGTAGGTTCCCTTACGACAGAGTGTGAAGAGGAACGGCGGGGCTCAGTGGCAAGAGGCCGGGCTTGGGAGTCAGAAGTCTTGGGTTCTAATCCTGTCCCCGCCACTCGTCAGCTGTGTGACTTTGGAAAACATCTCTGTGCCTCAGTGACCTCATCTGTAAAAGGGGGATTAAGACTATGAGCCCCGCGTGGGACAACCTGACAACCTTGCATCTACCCCAGCGTTTAAAACAGTGCTTGGCACATAGTAAGCACTTGACAACTTAAACCCCCTCCCCCCTCTTCCCTCAGAACTGTGCTCATTTGTACATACTTTTATTACCCTATTTATTTTGTCACTGAGGTGTACATCCCCTTGACTCTCTTTATCGTGATTATGTTGTCTTGTTTTTGTCCGGCCGTCTCCCCGTTTAGACTGTGAACCCGTCACTGGGCAGGGATTGTCCCTATCTGTTGCCGAATTGTACATTCCAAGCGCTTAGTATGGTGCTCTGCACATAGTAAGCGCTCAATAAATACTATTGAATGAATGAATGAACAAATACCATCATTATTATTATTGAGAAGCAGCGTGGCTTGGTGGAGAGATCACGGGCTTGGGCGTCCGAGGTCGTGAGTTCTAATCCCGGCTCTGCCACTAGTCTGCCGTGTGACCTTGGGTAAGTCACTTCGCTTCTCTGGGCCTCAGTGACCTCATCTGTTAAAATGGGGATTAAAAAATGTGAGCCTCACCTGGGACAGTCTCATTACCCTGTGTCTACCCCAGCGCTTAGAACAGTGCTCAGCACATAGTAAGCACTTAACAAATAATAATAATAATAATAATGGCATTTGTTAAATGCCTACTATGTGCAAAGCACTGTTCTAAGCACTGAGGGGATACAAGGCGATCAGGTTGTCCCGCGTGGGGCTCACAGTCTTCATCCCCATTTGACAGATGAGGGAACTGAGGTCCAGAGAAGTGAAGTGACTCGCCCACAGTCCCCCAGCTGACAAGTGGCAGAGCGGGGATTCGTACCCATGACCTCTGACTCCCAAGCCCAGGCTCTTTCCACTGAGCCACGCTGCTTCTCCATTATTATTATTATTATAAAAAGAAGAAGATTTGCAGTCTTCTCAGTCATTGAATGATATGTTGCCCGCTTCGCTCAGCTGGGGTGCTTATGATTACACAAGACAGAGTGCTCGGTGCAGGAGATTTCCGTGGGCATCTTTCGAGTCTTTATAAATCATTTAGTGCCACCTACAGGGATGCAGAATGTTCTTAAGATTGGAACGGTCACCAGAGGGATCCCGTGAGGCCAGATTTACATTTCTCTTTTTTGAATTCGGTATTTGTTAAGGGCTTACTATGTGCCCAGCACTGTCCTAAACGCTGGGGTGGGTACAAGCGAATCGGGCCGGACACAGCCCCCGGCCCACGTGGGGCTCTCTGTCTCCATCCCCATTTCACAGGTGAGGTAACTGAGGCCCAGAGAAGTGAAGTGACTTGCCCACGGTCACACAGCGGACAAGTGGCGGAGCCGGGATTAGACCCTACAACCTTCTGACTCCCGGGCCCGGGCTCCATACAATAAGCTAAGCTGTTCCTCTATAAGTCAATCAATCAATCGATCGATCGTATTTACCGAGCACTTACTGTGTGCAGAGCACTGAACTAAGCCCTTGGGAAAATGCAATGCAACAGGATTGATTGGCATTCATTCATTCAATCCTATTTACTGAGCGATTACTGTGTGCAGAGCACTGTAATGACGTTGGTATTTGTTAAGCGCTTACTATGTGCGGATGTGATATACATCCCACCTGAAATGGGGCACTTCCTGAGACAAAAACAGAGTCATTTAGATCAAGAGCCGCTATGCTCAGAATGCTGTTTTTAACAGGTTCTAATCCCGGCTCCGCCACTTCTCCGCTGTGTGACCTTGGGCAAGTCACTTCACTTCGCTGTGCCTCAGTTACCTCGCCTGTAAAATGGGCCCCAGTTGGGACAACCTAATTACCTCCTATCTACCCCAGAGCTTAGATCGGTGCTTGGCACGTAGAACTCTTTACGTGGTTTAGTGGAAAGAGCACGGGCTTGGGGTTCAGAGGTCGTGGGTTCTAATCCCCGCTCTGCCACTTAGTAGCTGGGTGACTCTGGGCAAGTAACTTAACTTCTCTGTGCCTCAGTTACCGCATCTGTAAAATGGGGATTAAGACTGTGAGCCTCACCTGGGACAATCTGATTACCCTGTGTCTACCCCAGTGCTTAGAACAGTGCTCTTCACATAGTAAGCGCTTAACGAATACCAACATTATTATTATTAAATACTATTATTATTACTATTATCTGTGAAATAGGGATTTAAACTATCTGTTCTCCATTACCCTTAGACTGTGGGCCCTATGTGAGGCAGGTATTGTATCTAATTATATGTAGCCCGGTGTTTAGCATAGCGTTTGGCAATCAGGCAACCGAATAACCATATTTATTGAGCGCTTACTGTGTGCAGAGGACTGTATCGAGCACTTGGGAGAGTCCAATATAGCAGCCACATTTCCTGCCCACAGTGAGCTTACGTTCTAGCGACAACTTTACAATCTAGAGGGGCCGCATAATAAGCACTTCAAAGACACCACAATTATTCTTAGTGAGTGCACTTTCTTCCTTTATCATTTTTCTTTCTCTTTCTGTCTTGTTCCTCCCCAAGACTGAAACACTTTCAAATCCTAAGCAGGTTGCCTGGCAGGCCAGGCCAGGTAGTGCTTATGTGAGAAATCAGTCCATCAGTCAATCACATTTATTGAGCAGTGCTTGGCACAGTCATTCGTTCAGTAGTATTTATTGAGCGCTTACTATGTGCAGAGCACTGGACTAAGCGCTTGGAATGAACAAGTCGGCAACAGATAGAGACGGTCCCTGCCGTTTGACGGGCTTACGGTCTAATCGGGGGAGACGGACAGATGAGAACAGTGGCAATAAATACAGTCGAGGGGAAGAACATCTCGTAAAAACAATGGCAACTAAATAGAATCAGGGTGACGTACAGGTCATTAAACAAAATAAACAAAATAATTAGGGTGGTAAAGATATATACAGTCCAGCGGAGCTGAGGGGGTGGGACGGGAGAGGGGGAGGACGAGAGGGAAGGGGGGAGAAGAGGGTTTGGCTGCGGTTAGGTGAAGGGGAGGGTAGAGGGAGCAGAGGGAAAAAGGGGGGAGCTCAGTCTGGGAAGGCCTCTTGGAGGAGGTGAGTTTTAAGTAGGGATTTGAAGAGGGGAAGAGAATTAGTAAGCGCTAGTAAGACAGCATAGTAAGCGCTTAACAAATACCTTCATCATTGTTGTTTATTGAGAACTGTGGCGTGCAGAACACTGTACTAAGGGCCGGTAGACGCGTCCCCTGCCTGCACTGAGCTTAGTCTAGAGGGACAACCTGATTTCCCTGTGTCTACCCCAGCGCTTAGAACAGTGCTCTGCACATAGTAAGCGCTTAACAAATACCAACATTATTATTATTATAATCATGATGGCATTTGTTAAGGGCTTATAATGTGCCATGCACCGAATAACTTGTACCTACCCCACCACTTAGTTAGGCACTTAAAAAATGCCTTTAAAGAAAGTCAACCCTACCCTACACGATGATGTCACCTGGTAATACTGATAATAATAACATGGTATTTGTTAAGCACTTACTACGTGCCAGGTGCTGTGCTAAGCACTGGAGAGGTTACAAGCAAATCGGGTTGGACACAGTCCCTGTCCCACATGGTGCTCACGGTCTTCATCCCCATTTTTACAAACGAGGTATCTGAGACCCAGAGAAGTGAAGCCAGTTGCCCAAGGTCGCCCAGCGGACAAGGGGCAGGGCCGGGGTTCATTCATTCGTTCAACTGGATTTATTGAGCGCTTACTGTGTGCAGAGCACCGTACTAAGCACTTGGAAAGTATAATTCAGAAATAAAAAGAGACAATCCCCCTACCCAATAGTGGGCTCCCAGTCTAGAAGGGGGGAGACAGACAACAAAACGAAACAAATGGAGGGACATCAATAACATCAAATTAGATAAATAGAATTATAGATATATTCTCAACGTCCTTCTGACTCCCAGGCCCGTGCTCTATCCACTAGGCCACAGAACCCCACCCCTTCACCAGCCTCTCCCTTTCTATCCCCATCTTTAAATTCCCCCTCCCTTCTCCCCGGAAATTATCCCCCTATTTAATGTTATTTATTTATTAACTGCTTTATGTGTGTCAAGCATAACATATGTGTATCCCCCATGAGGCTCACAATCTCAGAGGCGGGAAAAGCCGATATTTTAGCCCCATAATATAGCTGAGGAAACAGAAGCTCAGAGAGGTCAAACCCCTTGTCTAGAGTCAAAGAGCTCAGCGGTGCTAGAAGCGGGATTTGAATCCAGGTCTCCCGCCTCCTGTTCCTGGGCTCTTTCCACGAGCCCACGTTCCCTGCCCCCTGCTCTTGCATTCATTCATTCAGTCTATTTATTGAGCTCTTACTATGTGCAGAGCACTGTACTACTACTATTACTAATAATAATCATGTTGGTATTTGTTAAGTGCTTCCTATGTGCAGAGCACTGTTCTAAGCACTGGGGTAGATAGAGGGTAATCAGGTTGTCCCACATGAGGCTCACGGTCTTCATCCCCATTTTACAGATGAGGGAACTGAGGCACAGAGAAGTGAAGTGACTCGCCCACAGTCACCCAATTGACGGGTGGCAGAGGGGGATTCGAACCCATGACCTCTGCCTCCCAAGCCCGTGCTCTTTCCACTGAGCCACGCTGCTTCTCTATGGGAGCTGGGATTAAGAAAGGGAAAAGTTTTAAAAAGAAAGAAACTTCATCCCCCTCAGATCCCCTCTCCATAATCCTATTTCTTGGTTGAAAAAAGGGATTCGATAATAATGAGTCCATGTTAAACGATTACTAGGTGCCAAGCACTGTTCTAAGCGCTGGGGCAGATTCAAGTTAATCAGGTTGGACGTAGTCGTTGTCTCACAAGGGACTCACACTCTTAATCCCCATTTTACAGATGAGGGAACTGAGGCACAGAGAGGTGAAGCGACTTGTCCAAGGTCACACAGCAGACAAAGTGGCGGGGACAGGATTAGAACCCAGGTCTTTCTAACTCTCAGGCCGATTAGACTGTAAGCCTGTCAATGGGCAGGGATTGTCTCTACCTGTTGCCGAATTGTCCATTCCAAGAGCTTAGTACAGTGCTCTGCACATAGTAAGCGCTCGATAAATACTACTGAATGAATGAATGTTTTGTTTTGTTTTTTGATCATTTGCAGCTGGGCTAATGCTTATTGCGGAGGACTGTAGTAGATTTCTTTTTGTACTGTATTTTTAACTTTGTATGTTATCTTTTTATCGATTACTATTTAGAAAATAAATGCATTAATGTATCTATATACATTAATATAGAGCACAGAGGTCATGGGTTCAAATCCCAGCTCCGCCTCTTGTCAGCTGTGTGACTGTGGGCAAGTCACTTCACTTCTCTGTGCCCCAGTTGCCTCATCTGTACCATGGGGACTAAGACCGTGAGCCTCTTGTGGGACAACCTGATGACCCTGTATCTGCCCCAGCGCTTAGAACAGTGCTCTGCACATAGTAAGCGTTTAACAAATACCAACATTATTATTATTAATTCTGGGGAATTTCGGTAAAATAAGTTCTTTGATCTTCATTCGCGAACCAAACCTCCATTTATGACACTACTCCGGTGAAAAAATGGATTCAGATCTACGACGTTTCCGCCGAAAGGCTTGGTTTCCAGGAACCGATTAGGTCGTAAACCTGCAGACTGCCTGGCCGAAACATTTAAATTGAAGGAAACCGAAATCAGCTGGCCAGAGCGCGATCCGGCAGAAGAGTCGCTAAGTGCTTTAAGACTTCGGCATCTAAGCCAAAAAACGACCCCTGGCATTTGCTGCCACTGAAGGTTTGTGGGGATACCGTACCGTGAAGGGAAAAGAAAACCACCAGAGCTTTTATTTAAATGACCGTGTTGGCCTGGAAAAGAAGAAAGCAAGTTGACTCCACTTTTGTTAAGAAAATTAAAGAAACGCTTACTGGAAACTTACTGTGTGACATTATTAATTGATGTATTTATTCATAGGAGTGGAAAGTCATTTCCGCTTTGAGTTTTCCCTCTTTCAGTTCTCTGAGGGTATTCGGAAAAATGGTCAGAAATTGTGAACGCTTGGCTGAATTTTGGGAAACCAAGATCTCGGGGGCGAATCAGTCACTCTCTGCCACGATTGCATTACGAGTAATTTTGGTGATGTTGCAAGATAGTATGAGTGACGTTTTCCAAATTGTATGCTTAGGCAGGAATTTGATTGGTATTTAATACGATGCCCGCATTCTTCCATATCCAATTTAATCTGCTTGCCTACTGATGGGGGAAACTAAAGCCGTGTGGTTATCTTACTATGTATTCAATCAATCAGTGGTATTTACTGAGCACTTAGAGTGTGCAGAGCGCTGTACTAAATGCTTGAGCGAGTACAGTACACTAGGGTTGGTAGGCATGTTCCCCGCCCACAGGGACCTTAAAGTCTAGAGTGGGGGAACAATCATTAAAAGTGTGGCAAGTCACTTCACTTCTCTGTGCCTCAGTGACCTCATCTGTAAAATGGGGATGAAGACTGAGCCTCAAGTGGGACAACCTGATTAGCCCGTATCTACCCCAGCGCTTAGAACGGTGCTCGGCACAGAATAGGCGCTTAAATACCAACATGATTATTGTTATTAAAATAAACGATGGATGTTGTCGCCCATCGCCGGAGGATGAGTTCGAGGATCGGGGCGGCGAGAGTGAGACCCGGGAGTCGGAAAGGCTGAGCCATGCAAGCTTTATTCCACGTGGAGAACGGAACTTCCATTTCGGGAGGAATACGCTTATTTAGTTACTCACAGGTGTCGAAGCACCTAGCTCCCGCCCCACGGTTGCTGCCCACCAGGGAGGTATACAGTTATGCGGCCAGCCTGGTCCCCAACCTCTAGCAGCCGGTGGCACCCGGAAGGGGACAGCGGTTGTCTCCGGGGGCTACTTTTCAAATCAACCAGCAGTTGAAGTCCCTCCCCAGGGGACTACTCACTTCCCCTCGCCCCAGCAAGGAGGTCCGCTCGGTCAGTCGCGCCATACAGGTTCTGACAGAGTGGGCGTCCCCGACACTGGGTAGAGGTGACTCGCCACGTCGGTGTGACAGAGTCCCAATCTGCTACCAAGAGTTCACGGAGACCCTTCCTCTGATATTCATTCTGTCGTATTTATTGAGCGCTTCCTCTGTGCAGAGCACTTTACTTAGCGCTCGGAAAGTACAGTTCAGCAACAGGTAGACCCTGCTACTTCCTGATCCTCTTCCCTTCTTTTGGTCATTTTTTTTTTTTTTTTTTGGTGGGGGGGACAAAGGATTAGGAGGCATGACCCATGGGAATTTCCTCATTCTGGTCTAATCGATGGATTTATTGTTCACCCAGCCCTCCAGTAGGACCTGGAGGATTGGGGTTTTTTTCTTTAGCCAACTGCTTCCCGTCGCTCCCAACCAGCCCCTCCGGCGTTAAAGCTTGTTAGCCTGGCCAAGGCCTGACCGGTCACACATGGACACAGGTGCCGTGGGGCCGAGGTGGGGGTGAATCTCTGTTGCCCCATTGCCTATTCCCAGCGCTTAGTCCAGTGCTCTGCACTGAGTAAGCGCTCAATAAAGCGTGGCTCAGTGGCAAGAGCCTGGGCTTGGGAGTCAGAGGTCATGGGTTCGACTCCCGGCTCTGCCACTTGTCAGCTGAGTGACTGTGCGCAAGTCACTTCACTTCTCTGGGCCTCAGTGACCTCATCTGGAAAATGGGGATTAACTGTGAGCCTCACGTGGGGCCACCTGATCACCCTGGATCTCCCCCAGCGCTTAGAATAGTGCTCTGCACATAGTAAGCGCTTAACAAATACCAACATTATTATTCTCTGGGCCTCAGTGACCTCATCTGTCAAATGGGGATTAACTGTGAGCCTCACCTGGGACGACCTGATTAGCCTGTATCTCCCCCAGCGCTTAGAACAGTGCTCTGCACATAGTAAGTGCAAAACAAATGCCAACATTATGATTCTCTGGGCCTCAGTGACCTCATCTGTCAAATGGGGATGAAGCCTGGGAGCCTCACGTGGGACCACCTGATGACCCTGGATCTCCCCCAGCGCTGCACATAGTAAGCGCTTAACAAATACCAACAGTATTATTATTCTTATTAAATACGAATGAATGAATGAATGAATGGATCTTTAGTTAGAGGCTGGGGAGCAGCGGCCGTTGAAGGGGCGGACGCGATGACGTCACGACGGACGTCGGCGTCCAGGAGGCCAGCCGGCCGCGGACCGCCCCGACGCGATGACGTCACGACGGACGTCGGGGTCGGGGGGGGGGGGGACGAACACAGTCAACTCCCTCCCGGGGTCTCCCAGGTCCCGGCCGTGAGGGGACTCCGGCCCGGCCCGACCCGGCATGATGTCACCGAGCGGCCTCATTCGTTGGCCTCATTCGTTGGCGAACGCCGCCCCTCCCCGCGGCTCGGCCGCAGGGCGGGCGTGGCTAACGCGATGACGTCAGCACGCCCGGGCGGCCGGGCGGGGTGGCGGGCCCTACTGCGCAGGTGCGGGGAGGCGGCGGGCGGAGGGCCCCGGGCGGCGGCGGCGGCGGCGGCGGCGGCGGCGGCGGCGGCGGCGGCGATGTTCGTGGCGCGCAGCATCGCGGCGGACCACAAGGACCTCATCCACGATGTCTCCTTCGACTTCCACGGGAGGAGGATGGCCACCTGCTCCAGCGACCAGAGCGTCAAGGTGGCCGCACACGCTCGCGCCAGAGAGATGTACAGCTCTCCGTGTGTGTGTGTGTGTGTGTGTGCGCGCGCGCGCGCGCGGAGGCCCCCGCGCCTGCGCACTGGGGTTGGGGCCCTTCTGACCCCCTCCCCCCTCCCCTGCCCTCTTTCCCCCCTCTTTCCCCCCTCTTTCCCCCCTCTTTTACCCCTCTTTTCCCCCTCTTTCCCCCCCCTTTCCCCCCCCCTTTCCCCCCCCCCTTTCCTCCTCTCCCTCCTCTCCTCCCTTCTTCCTCTCCCCCTTTCTCCCCTCTCCTCCCTGCGTGTGGGCCAGTCCCTTCTCTGGGCCTCAGTTCCCTCCTCTGTCAAATGGGGATGAAGCCTGGGAGCCCCACGTGGGACCGCCTCATCACCCTGGATCTCCCCCAGCGCTTAGCACGGTGCTCGGCACATAGTCAGCGCTTAACAGATACCAACATTATTATTCTCTGGGCCTCAGTGACCTCATCTGTCACATGGGGATGAAGCCTGGGAGCCTCACGTGGGACCACCTGATGACCCTGGATCTCCCCCAGCGCTTAGAACAGTGCTCGGCACGTAGTAAGCGCTTAACCAATACCAACATTATTATTATTAAGTCACTTCACTGCTCTGTGCCCTCAGTTCCGTCATCTGTAAAATGGGGATTAATACTGTGGGCCCTATGTGGGACATGGAGTGTGTCCAACCCGATTAATAGTAACAATATATATTATGTAACGTAGTAATGATGACATTTGTTATGGCATTTTTTGGCATTTCTCCTCCCTCCCTCTTCCCCTCTTCTCTTACCCCTCTTCCTCTCCCCTCCCTCCCTTCTCTTCTCCCCCATCTCCTCCCCCCTTTCCTCCTCTTTCCCCCCTCCTTCCCTCCCTCTTCCTCTCCCCTTTTCCCCCCTCTCTCCAACCCGCTTTCCCTCTCCTCCCACCCCTCTTCTCCTCTTCCTCCTCCCCTCCTCCCCACTTCCCCCTCTTCCTCTCCTCTCTTTCCCCCCTTTCCTCTTCTCTCTTCCCCTCTTTCCCCCCCTCTATTCCTCCTTTTCCCTCCTCCTCCTCTCCCCTTTCCCCCCTCTGTCCCCCTCTCCTCTTTCCCCCATCTCCTCCCCTCTTTCCTCCCCTCTTCCACCTCTTCCTCTCCCTTCTTTCCCCTCTCTCCTCCCCTCTTTCCCCCTCTCTCTTCCTCCTTTCCCCCTCCTCCTCTCCCCTTTCCCCCCTCGTCTCCCTGTCTTCTTTCCCCCTGTTGCCTTCCCTCTTCCCCCCCCCTTCCTTCTCCCTCTCTCCCCCCTTCCCCCTCCCCTTTTTCCCTCTCTTTCCTCCCTCCCCTCTCCCCTCTTCCCTCCCCCCCCTCCTCTCCCCTCTTTCCCTCTCTCCTTCCCTCCCTCCATCTCCATTCATTCAGTCGTATTTATTGAGCACTTACTGTGAATAGAGCCTTCTGTTAAGCTCTCGGAAAGTACAGTTCAGCAGGAGACAGAGACCATCTCTGCCCAAGCCGGCCTTACAGTCTAGAAGGGGAAGACAGACATCAAAACAAGGACCCCTCTTTCCCTCCCTCCCTCTTCCCTCTTTCCCTCCCTCCTCCTCCTCCCCAGCCCTAGTCCAGACCAGATAAAATTCAACTTCCCATCCGATGGAGAGAGGCCAAAGGTCAGACCGACTCTTTCGTCTCCCGTCTCCTTCCCCGTCTTCCCCCATCCAGTCCCCCAAAAACCGTGTTAAAACCCAGCCCCTGGCACGGACTTTTCCAGTCTCGCAAGGTCTTAAACCAGAGTAGAAGAGTGTCTATCACTTTTCTTGTCTTTTGAGTGTCATATCGCTTTCTTGTCTTTTGATTAGAGCATATAATATATACCTCACAAAGATTAGAAACGGAAAAGCACATTCTCCTAATCCTAGATGTCTCTGGTTGGGTCACTTCTATTTGAAATGAATACCCAGATATGTATTTTATGATACAAAATTTGACAAGTTTAAGATTATATCCAAAAGAAAGGCAGAGGTCCCTTTCTTAGTCTGCTTTTCGGTTCTCTTCCACAGTTGTCATTGCACCCTGTGAATCGAACTGCTTTATTGTGGTCTTTTTTGTTGCTGGGCAAAAAGAGAAGACCGGCTGAATTTCTGCGATGAAATGGTGTTGGATTCCCTTCATCTCTTACTGGGTGTTTCAGAACTTTGTAGGGAGAAGATGGGATGAAGATTTTTGCAGCCCTGACGGTCACAATACCATAATGGCGAGGCGCCAACTGATTCGCACCTCCCCTCCCTGCCCTGGGCAGGATTTAGCCCATCAGAGCTGTTTTGGGAACTTGATTTGCGCCAGGGTGGCCTAGCGAGTAGAGCAAGGACTGGGAGTCTTGAGGACCTGGGTTCTAATCCTGCCTCCATCACTCGTTGGCTATGTGACCTTGGGCAGGTCTTTTAACTTCTGTGCCTCAGTTCCCTCATCTGGGACAGGGACCCGTGTCCAGCCCGATTTGCATGGGAAGCAGCGTGGCTCAGTGGAAGGAGCCCGGGCTTGGGAATCAGAGGATACGGGTTCTGATCCCGGCTCCGCCACCTGTCAGATGTGTGACTTTGAGCAAGTCACTTAATTTCTCGGTGCCTCAGTTACCTCATCTGTAAAATGGGGATCAAGACTGTGAGCCCCACGTGGGACAACCTGATTCCCCTGTGTCTACCCCAGCGCTTAGAATAGTGCTCGGCGCATAGGAAGCGCTTAGGTACTATAATTTTTATTATCCATCCCAGTGCTTAGTAGAGTACCTGGCACATAGTAAACGCTTAACAAAGACCACAAAAGTCATTATTATTACTAGTAGAGCCCTGAATGGCTTGAAAATTCTAGGCCTAACTCTGATATAGAGGCATACTTAAAATATTTCTGTTACGTTTTCATCGTACTCCTGATAGAAGATCTAGGAATGTGGAAGGACATAAGTAATGTCGATCTAACGGACTTCTCTGCAGTTCTCTACTGCCTTAAAATGTAAGAATCTGTGGACGGGAAGGGCAGTCGTTAAATCACACCGGTCCAACGTAACGTCAGGAATAGGATTAAGATCGAGAGCCCTGTGTGGGACATGGACTGTGTCCAGCCTCAGTAGCCTGTATCCACCCCAGTGCATAGAACGGTGCTTCGCACACAGTAGACCCTTAACAAATACAGTTTAAAAAAAATATCAAACTGGGCAGGCTCCATTCTTCGAGATATAGGGAGCTTATAGAAGGTAACCCCCAGACCTATTAAACCGCACTCCAGGGGTTTCCCATTTCCGTCAAACAGGAACTTCAACAGACCACGCTATTCCCCCCAGCTTTGAAACCCAACTAAACTCATTTCTCTTCCAAGAGGCCTTCCAGACTAAGCCTGCATTTCCCCTATGGGTCTCCCTTCTGCGTGGCCGCACATTTGATGTTCACCGCCCCCTCAGCTCTACAGCGTTTACGTACATATCCTTATACTTTGCCATTTCCCCTCTATGTAATTTAATGTCTGCCTCCCCCCACTCCAGACCGTAAGCTCCTGGTGAAATTCTGATCGAGTATTGTCATATTTTCCAGTTCTGTAATTTATTTCTGTAGGATTTATTTCTCGTTTGAAAGGTCAATGTCAAAGCAGAGGAATTGTTTAAAATGTGGATATTGTTGAATTGTGACGGTAGATATTTTGTGTTTTGCTTGACCACTGTGCATGAAAGACTTCCTATAAAGGAAGAGCATCAGGGTTTCTTATAATGCGTTGTGATTTTTTCACAGGTCTGGGACAAAAGCGAAAGTGGAGACTGGCATTGTACGGCTAGCTGGAAAGTAAGTATTATCCACTTTTCCATACCTGTTCTTGGAATAACTTAGTGTTTCAGATAGTCTTCCTTAATAGCATAGTTTTGCTTTGATTATTTTTACTCTGCACGCAGTAAGCGCTCAATAAATAAGAGAAGCAGCCTTGCCCGGTGGAAAGAGCATGGGCCTGGGAGTCGGGGGACCCGGGTTCTAATTCTGGCTCTGCCCAAAGCTTGCTGTGTGACCTTGAGCAAGGCTCTTCACTTCTCTGGGCCTCGGTTCACCTCTTCTCCCTCCTACTTAAGCTGCCAAGGCCCTCGTGGGGCGGGCACCGTGTCCGACGGAATTCGCTTGTAACTACCCCAGTGCTTAGAACAGTGCTTGACACGTAGTAAGCGCATAACAAATACCATTGAAAAATAGTTGATCGATTACTGGAAAGCAGTGCACCGTGTGAGCCTATGCATGCTGTCTTTTTCCATTACCTTGTTTAGTGACATAATTCCCTTCCCCTGATTTCTGAGAAGGATTTCGTCATTCGTTCAGTCGTATTTATTGAGCGCTGACTGTGAGCGGAGCGCTGTACTAAGAGCTTGGAAAGTACAATTCGGCAACAGATAGGAGACGATCCCTACCCAACAACGGGCTCAGGGTCTAGAAGGGGGGAGACAGACAAGAAAAAACAAGTAGACATGCAACAATAGCATATAAATAGAATTATAGATATATATACACATCATTAATAAACAGTGACAGGGAATCAGATTTGTCGGGCTACGCAACGGGGAGGGTTGGGCCCAGAGAATTTCTTCACTGAGGCTGGGAACTCCTGGCTAGGAAGAGGAGGGTGGAAATGAGGATAGTTCGAGGGCCTATTTGGTAGCACTTGGAGAATACAGTAGAAGTAAGAGAGCCTCAACTGCCCTCTTCCCTTACTAGATCCCTTTTTTTCCTTCTCTTTTAACTCTTGCTCCCTCGTTACTAGGCTTCATTCCCCAGGTGATAGCCTCTCTCCTTTTTTTTTGGTTTCAAAAATGTGGGGACCGTTTTGAATAAGCACGGTGGTTTTTGCATTTCATTATAGTTGCGGAAGTGTTATGAGGGATCATAAATCCTACCGTACCTTATCTTGTAAAAGCCCTAAACAAACTAGTGGGAGGTTGAAGTGGGCAGCGGGGGAATTTGTACTTTTCCATTAGGAGAACAGTTGGCATCATCCAAAGTATTCAAAAGGCTACGTAAGGGGCAAATGATAGGCTCGGGCTTAGGGGCTCACTCTGAGCATCGACTCCAACTTGACTCCATTCCAGCTGGGGTTGTTAGTCGTGCCCTGCCGGTAAGCCACGCGGCCCTGAGGTGGGTAAAAGCTACTAAGCGTAGTTCCTGCAGGCAGAAATGGCAGCAGAGGGCAGCTAATAACTGCGGTACATGTTCAGCGTTTATTATTTGCCAGGCACCGTTCTAACCACCGGCGCAGATACAAGAAAATCAGGTTGGACGCGGTCTCTGTCCCTCAGGGGGCTCCCAGTCTTCAGCCCCATTTCACAGATGAGGTAACCGAGGCACAGAGAAGTGAAAGAACTCGCCCAAGGTGACAGAGCAGACATGGGGCAGAGGCGGGATTAGAAACCACGTCCCCCGATTCCCGGACCCGTGCTCCGATCCGCCCTGCGCTTCCCTAGCAGCCGGCCTGCGACCGTTCACGTGTTCCGATGGGTGTCAGCGACTTTTTACCATCAGGGAGATGCATTTCTGGGTGAAATGATGAGCTGGTAACACGAGACTTGATCCCCTGTGTCGGTGAAGACCGTGAAATCAAGCGATTCTTACATGAGAGTTAGTTGTGGGCGGGAAATGTCTCACATTGTCGTGTTCTGCTCTCCCAAGTACATAGAGTACGCTCAATAGATACCGACGCTCTCTAGGTGTCAGGAACCGTTGGGGTAGATACAAGTTAGATTGGACACAGTCCTTGTCCCACACGGGGCTCTCGGTCGAAGTAGGAAGGTGACCAGGTATTCCATCCCCATTTTACAGATGAGGAAACTGAGACATGGGGAACTTAAGTCATTTGCCCAAGGTCACCCAGGGGGCAAGTCAGGTGTTGGATGCAGGATCGGAACCCAGATCTTCCGACTCGCAGGTCTTTCCACTAGCCCACGCTGCTTCTCGTCCTTCGCTACTTCTAGGACAATGTCCAGCCAAGCCAAGAAGAGTGGAGTTCCTAGACCAGGGAGACGGGTTTGGTTAACTCCTCTAGATTTGAAAGCTCATTTTGGGCAGGGAAAGTGTCTTCCGACTCTGTTGTGTTCTCCCAAACGCGTAGTACAGTGCCCTGCACACAGTCAGCTCAATAAATACGATCGACGATAGGGTGGAGTGGGTTAGAACCTTAAGGTAGATGAGGAAGGTGGAATATCCGGGGAACTTGGAGGTAGGAAGAAGGGATTGGGACGGGGGATTAGGGCAGCCGAAGGGAAGCGGTGGATCGGGGAGAAAGGGGAATGTCCGCCCATCCTATCCCGATATTCCGCTTTCCGCTCTGCTCTATCTCCCGGATCTACCAGCTCCCTCTTCCAACCCCAGCCAGCTGTTCCCCTTCTCCCGGAAACATTTTTTTTGTCTCTTCAATTAATGGTATTTATCGAGCCCCTCCTGAGCCCCTAATGCCATACTAAAAGCTTGGGAGAGTACAACTTAGGTTAGACGCATTCCCTGCCCTTAAGAAACTTTGTTTTCCTCCTGGTCAGCTCATTCATGGTATTTATTCGGCCCCAACTGTGTGGAATAGTATGTTATGTACTGGGGAAGAATTCATTAGAGGAGAAAGCAGACTCGAATAGCTCCTGGGAGGTCAGCATGGGGCTTGGCGTAAGGCCCGGGTGTTAGAAGACCCTGGGTTCTAAAGCCAGCTCTGCCTCTTGTCAGCTCTTCGGGACCTTGGGCAAGCCATTTCGCTTCTGTGCTTCGGTTGCCTCATCTGTAAAATGGGGATTCATGATAACGATGCTATTTGTTAAGCGCTTACGATGTGCCAAGCACTGTACTGAGTGCTGGGGTGGATGCAAGCAGATTGTGTTGGACACAGTCCCCGTCCCACATGGGATTCACAGTCCCGGTCCTCGTTTTACAGATGAGGTAACTGAAGCCCGGTGAAGTGACTTGCCCAAGGTCACCCAGCAGACAAGTGGCGGAGCCGGGATTAGAGCCCACGACCTTCTGACTTCTAGGCCCGGGCTCTGTCCGCCCTGCTGCTTCTCGATTAAGGCCGCGAGCCCCATATGCGACAGGGATCGTGTCCAACCTGATTAGCTTGTATCCACCCCACCGCTTAGTACAGCGCCGGCATATAGTAAGCGCTTAACAAATACCACAGTGATTATCATGAGGACCGAGGTCATGGGGTGTAGCTGGGTCGATCGCCGTGGCCCGGCGGACGGCCGATTGCCCCCCTGGGTGGCCCGGTGCCGGAGGGCTACTGCTCCTCCTCCTCCCCCTCCCCACGTCCCCAGGGAACGCCAAACCAAAGTCTGCTTTCTGGGTCAATTTCTCTTAATCTTTTTTGTACAGTTTATGGTTTAAAGGGGTAGAAGCTCCTTGGACTCTCGAACGTCACTGAAGGTAGGCCCTTCTTCAGTTCGAACCAGGCCACGGTGCGGCCGTCGGCCAGTTTAGCCCGTTGCCGACCTGCGCAAAATAATAATTATGGTATTAAGTGCTCACTATGTGCCAGGCACTGTACTAAGCACTAGGGTAGATACAAGCTAATCAGGTTGGAGTCAGTTCCCTGTTCCTACAGAGGGCTAACAGCCTTAAGTTCAAATCCTGGCTCCACTGCTTGTCAGCTGTGTGACTTTGGGCAAGTCACTTAACTTCTCTGAGTCTCGGTTACCTCATCTGTTAAATGGGGATGAAGACTGTGAGCCCCACGTGGGACCAAGCTGATCACCTCGTATCCTCCGCGGCACTTAGAGCGGTGCTTTGCACCTAGTAAGCGCTTAACGAATGCCAACATAATTGTTATTATTAATCCTCATTTTTCAGATGGCAGCTGAGGCACAGAGAGGTGAAGTAACTTGCCCAAGGCCACACAGCAGACAAGTGGCACAAAACAAAGGAATCATTTAGATGAACCATACGCAGGTATGGTTGGCAGGCAAAAACAGGGGTGGGCTGATGAATTACTTGGGCTTATTGCTAAGGTTGGATAAAAATTCAGAAGCAGAGGTTTACAGTCCTACAATATGGGCAGAATTGAATCCTGGCCTCTTGTAGCATGTGCTCGTAAAATGAAGGAAAAGGCCGTGTTTCTAGCCTAGGTCTGTTCTTATCTCTTGAAATCATTAGAACTACAGGATCTTCCATCGATTAAAAGTGTTGCCGATTTTTCTTATTTTTATTTTATTTTCTTGTTTGTGACCGATACTTCTCCCCCTTTCCCAAGAGAAGCGTGTATTTTGAAAAATAAGTAATATTTGGAGAAAAGTAAGTTTGGTCTCTGGTTCAGGGTAATGTCTGTATCTTTTTTTTTCTTTAGACACACAGCGGATCTGTATGGCGTGTGACGTGGGCCCATCCTGAATTTGGACAGGTTCTGGCATCCTGTTCCTTTGACAGAACTGCAGCAGTGTGGGAAGAAATAGTGGGAGAGTCAAACGATAAACTCCGAGGACAGAGTCACTGGGTGAGGCTGGTGCTGTCGTCCGCTTCGACGTCTGCATCCCGGTGTTTCTATCGCCCTTTTGCCTAGATTTGAGTTCTACATCGGTAGAGGGTTTTCTAGGTTTCCCTGCGCGGGCTTGCCGTCTTCTTGGAAACGAGCAGTCTTAGCTATAATTTATCCCTGGCTCGCCTGGATCCTGGGACGGTCTGCAGGGCCCACGGTGTGAATGGAGATAGCAATCGCCGTGGGCCCTGCAAAAGAGTGGGACCGCCAGGAGCGGGGGATTCAAGAGCCAGGAGGTTGCGCAGTGCTGTTTGTGTGAGTATAGGTTGTTGTCTACAGTGTAAGGTGAATGGGAGGACAGAGAAGGGAATCTACGGAGCAGGGGGAGCCAATTCTTTGTGTTTGAGTTTGGGGGCAATAGCGGTTAGTCTGGGGGAAGTGGGAAACTCTCCAGGAGCTTATATGTCGCTACCCTCTCCTCCTCCCCCGCCCAAGTTTTGTCTACCCGACTCATCAAATATAATACTGATTATTACAGGTGAGAATCACGTCGTTGCCATACGTCGAAAAGGCCGCATACTGCTCGAAATGAACGCCTAACCTTATTCTTCTAGTCCTTTGGCTGTCCATTATTGGTGTGGTGGTATGATGGGCCCAATTCTCCTAATTTCTAAAACCGTGGTAGAAAATTAGACATTTTACGGGGAGGGTTAATTTTTTCAGATCCCAGGGGATCACTCGGTACCTCGCCTCGGTGTAACAGTGACGTCAGTGATGATGATGGTATGTAGTAAGTACTTACTATGTGCCAAGCATTAGAGAAGCAGCGAGGTCTAGCGGAAAGAGCACGGGCCTAGGAGTCAGAAGACCCGGGTTCTAATCCCGGCTCCGCCAAGTGCCGGCTCTGTGACCTCGGGCAAATCGTTTAACATCTCTGGGCCTCAGTTCCTTCAACTGTCAAATGGGAATTAAATGCCTGTTCTCCCTCCTAAACGGTGAGCCCTGTGCAGGACGGGGCCTCTATCCAACCTAATTAAGTTGCATCTAGCCCAGTGCTCACAACAGTGTTTGGCACATAGTAAGCAGAGACCATACCATTTTAAAAAAAAGCACTAGAGTGGATACAAAATAATCAGATTGGACACAGTCCCGTCCCAGGTGAGGCTTACGGTTTAAGAAGGAGCGAGAGAAGAGGATTTTTAATCCCCATTTTAAAGATATGGAAACCAAAGCACCGTGAAGTGATTTATTTGCCCAAGGTCCCACAGAATGGGACTAGCAGAGCCGGGACTAGAATCTTCATTAGGGTCTTCAATTCGCTTATCCGGCATGTCAGACTTGTTCCTATGGGTAGGTGACCTAAGCGTATGCAGGCTCCGTTTTGAAAAAGCCGAAAACAATTAGCAACTAATACCTAACTGTGAAATAAAACAACAGCAGGTGGAGCTTCCATGTACGTAGGGACAGCGGTCTAAGTTTGGGCAGGGAGAAGATGGCAGGAAAGGTAGGGAGAGGGGCCCGACAGAGAAGATCACAGAGGTGCGTAGTTATACGCATCTCTAAAAGACACGCCCAGGCCCACGTTCACCCGGGTGAGGCTGCTGACCGGCGGCAGAAAGGAATCCGAAGGGGAGAGAGGAAACCAGTCGAGGCTGATGGTTCTCCCCTCGGAGCTGGCAGGCCCGCGTGCTCTGGCTTGAAGGGGCCGCCGCCCCACAGCTGGAGTCTGGATCCGACCTCGGGGCACAGGGGCCCCGGGGAACTCTCCGAAGCAGCTCCTCGTAGCGGAGGTGACGGCTTCCGGCGGCAGGGAATGGGTCTTGTTGCCGAATCGTCCCTTCCGAGCGCTTAGTACAGTGCTCAGAACACGGTAAGCGCTCAATAAATACGACTGAGTGAATGAATCTTGATTAATAATGGTGGTATTTGCTAAGGGCTTACTAGGTGCCCCTCCCTGGTCTAAGCACCGGGGTAGATACAAGCTAATCAGGTTGGGCACGGTCCCTGTCCCACAGGGTGCTCACAGTCCTCACCCCCCATTTTACAGATGAGGTAACCGAGGCACGGGAAAGTTAAGCGGCTTGCCCAAGAATGCGCGGCAAACAAGTGATGGAGCCGGCATTAGAAACTAGGTCCTTCTGATGCCCATGCTTTATCTGCTAGGCAATGCTGCTGTTTATTGTCCTCGTGTACTTTCCTGAGCGTGTAGTACAGTGCTTCGCACACAGTAAGCGCTCAATAAAAACCGATGACCGACTCCAGTCTGGACCTCAAAACCCTCTGCGGGACGGTCGGGTTGGGCCGCGGGCTGCCAACGGATCAGGTCCAACCGAGATTTTTGACCCGTCTGCCCTAAAGTAGCTCCTCGTGGCCTGAAAAGAATTAAGGCTCTTTGCAAAGCACCTTCCTTCTTAGTGGGGAAGAGTTTTAGGCCCTGGGAAACGGTCCTTTAAGATAGTAGTAGAGATTTTAATACTTTAATAAATAATAGAGATGTAAGTATTAAATATTTTAATACTAAGCTCAGTCGAGAAATCTATTCCTTCTAAGATACGGAGTGCGTATTGTGCCGGGGTTACCGAATACAAAGTCACAGTCTCTGATCTCAAGAAACCCTCCCTCTAAATGAGGAACATACTGATTAATGTTTATGGGCTTCTGTTCACCTAAACCCGATGAAGAAGCGTTCCTTTTTCTCGGAGCTTTGGAGTTGTTTATAATAACAGAGCGCAGTTCTCCTTTTAAACTAACACTTTATCGTAAGACTGTTTATTGAATTGATCCAGGCACTAACGTTTCGACCCTTTACATTTGCTGCTGTTAGGTAAGCTATGGAGTGCCGATATTTGATGGGCCTCAATTTTAACCTGTGCGTCCTTTACCGTGTTACAAATATCCAAATTGTCGTGGTCTTTATTAATAATAATAATAATAATGTTGGTATTATTTAGCGTACCCACATTGTTGGCTTTAAAATGAAAGTAGATATTTTAGTATGGAGCATAACTGCTTTGCTTATTTTGGTGAAGCGGTAATAAATCCACCTGAAATGTAAGCCGTGTCTCTGTCCTCTAGCTCAAGCTCCTGACCTTGGCATTATCCTCTCCTCGTGCAACCCACGTATTCACTGGCACCGAATCCTGTCGGTTCTACCGTCACGACGTCGTTAAAATTCTCCCTTTCCTTTCCATCCATACTGCTCCAGTGCTGATCGGAGCACTTATCCAACCGGCCTTGACTCCTGCATCTGCCCCCTCACTGACCTCCCTGCTTTCTTTCTCCCCCTACTCCGGTCCGGACTTCGCTGTGCCTGCCCAGGTCGTCGTTTTTTTAAAGAGCCGCTGAGCGTAGGTCTCACCACTCCTGAAGAACCTCTAATGGTTGCCCATCTGCCGCCGCATAAAATAGAAACTCCTTGCCCCGAGCTTCAAAGCACTCAGTCACCTTGCCTCCTCCTACCTTATTCCCCGATTAAGCTCCCTTCCCCCCGCCCCCAACCCCGACTTCACCTCCCTTCTGTGTTGTCTGAGCCCTTGGATCTGTACCCTTTAAGCGCTCGATATTCACCCTACCCTCAACCCCACCGCACTTACGTACGTATCCGTAATTTACTTCCATTAACGTCTGTCTCCCCCTCTAGACTAACCGTTGTGGTCCGGAAATAATAATAATTTTGGTATTTGTTAAGCGCTTACTATGTGCCGAGCACCATTTTAAGCACTGGGGTAGATACAGGGTAATCGGGTTGTCCCACGTGAGGCTCACAGTCTTAATCCCCACTTTACAGATGAGGTAACTGAGGCACCGAGAAGTTAAGTGACTTGCCCACAGTCACACAGCTGACAGGTGGTGGAGCCGAGATTAGAACCCATGACCTCTGACTCCTAAGCCTGGGCTCTTTCCACTGAGCCGTGCTGCTTCTCTAATGTGTCTGCCAACCCTGTTGTATTGCTCAGTACGCAGTAAGCGCTCAATAAATACTTCCGTCGGTTGGTTTGGAAATGGCGGGAGTCCCAGGAGACAATGGGTAGATGTTGGGTAGGACGGGGATGGCCCTCCCTGATGTCGTAATGGGAAGATCAGTGCAGCTCACTAGTTAATTGCAACGGCCGTCTTTCTTTATCTCTTTCAGGTTAAAAGGACCACGTTAGTGGATAGCCGGACGTCGGTTACTGATGTGAAATTTGCACCCAAGCATATGGGTCTCATGTTAGCCACCTGTTCGGCGGATGGTGTAGTGAGAATATACGAGGCTCCCGATGTTATGAATCTCAGTCAGTGGTCCTTGCAACATGAAATTTCCTGTAAACTAAGCTGCAGCTGTATTTCTTGGAACCCTTCGAGGTAAGATGTCTACCAGCTATTTTAAGATAATAATAATAATGTTGGTATTTGTTAAAGCGCTTACTATGTGCAGAGCACTCTTCTAAGCGCTGGGGCAGATACAGGGTAATCAGGTTGTCCCACGTGAGGCTCACAGTCTTCATTCCCATTTTACAGATGAGGGAACCGAGGCACAGAGAAGTGAAGTGACTTTCCCACTGTCACACATCTGACAGGTGGCGGAGCTGGGATTCGAACCTGTGACCTCTGACTCCCAAGCCCGTGCTCGTTCCACTGAGCCACGCTGCTTATAGAGTAAATCAGTCGTTTCTTTCTTGAAAAAAGGATTTGATTATTTCTCCTTTCTTAATGGGGTGTTCTTAAATCCCAGAAAGCTTTAAATAATAATAATAATAATGTTGGTATTTGTTAAGCGCTTACTATGTGCAGAGCACTCTTCTAAGCGCTGGGGCAGATACAGGGTAATCAGGTTGTCCCACATGAGGCTCACAGTGAATCCCCATTTTCAGATGAGGTCACTGAGGCCCAGAGAAGTGAAGTGACTTGCCCACAGTCACACAGCTGATAAGTGGCAGAGCTGGGATTCGAATCCATGACCTCTGACTCCCAAGCCCGGGCTCTTGTCACTGAGCCATGCTGCTTCTCTTGTGGACCTTTTAATTTTTGTATAGCTGAATATGCGAACGTTGCATTTATGTCGAATAGCCGATAAACTCATTTCTTCCACAGTATAAATTTTCACTCCCCATTTTGAAGGGACAATTAACTACTAAGGGTTCCGACCACAGTCTTGTATGACTGGAGAGAATTTGCTAAGATGTCTAAAGAAAAGTGCCATGCCAGGTGTACGTGTTATAACATGATTATTCCTTAGTGAAGGTTTTGTTGTCAACCCTTGTGCTTTAGAACTGAATATATCTGTTCATAGACACCCACGTTTTAAACTCTCCTGAACTGTTATGCTGTTTCTTTAAAAAAAAAAAGCTACCGAGCTAATGCTACGTGTAAAACGGAGAGCCCTTTCCATTCATTTTCGATAACTTTCTCCAATTGTGAATCTAATTCTGATCTTCAGTCTTGAGTAGTACAACTATTTGAGTGTCCACTTGGTGCGGTGCAGCGAACTGGAAATTTGGAAGCTGCAGAGTAAAGAAGTGACGAGTTCCCTGCCCACAAGCAACTTTCCCTTTAATGGGGGAGGCAGACATAAAAATATTTACAACCGAGATGAATTTTAAAGTATTAAAACGGTCACCCGAATGCCGTATAATTTGGTTATTAATTACTGAGCGTAGTGGGAACTCCCCCGTTATCGTCCAATGATACTCTCGTTCCCGCAAGTTATCTTTCAGTTTTGGATGGGATTCCTTGTTTTCTGAGGATTTCCACCCGTCATTACGACAGACCAATATCCCAGCTATTGTTATATACCATTAAGACAGTAGGACTTGTAGAAATAGAAATAATGCCATGGGGTTTTTATTTTACTTTCCTTCTGAAAAATTCAAAGCACTTCGCAAGCAATTTTTCACGTTTCCCTCGGTATCATTTTAGGTAGCAAGGGATGGGTGGCATTTCCGGTGAAGAAATTTAGGAAACGTGGCTCTGAAACAAGGAGCTGCCCTCTAGACTGTAAATGCTTTGTGGGCAGGGATTGTGTCTACCAATTAATTCTATTGTATTATACTTTCCCAAGCACGTGGTACAGTGCTCTGCACACAGTCAGGGCCCAATAAATGCCATTGGTGGACTGGTTGGATGAGTCATTTCACCTCCCTGCGTCTGACTCTCAAACCCAGTGCTCTTTCTGGATCAAGCAGGTATAACTACTATGATTTCCCCTCCATTCGAAGGGCCTGTAAATTAAAGTTCAGGAGTTGTGAGGGACAGACCAACTAAAACGTGATTTGTGTTAGGTTGAAGAAGCTGGTTCCAAGTAATCTCATGGAGCTGAAGGTCTGTGTCCCTTAAAATAAAGTCCAATATACAATTTTATAAAACAAAAAAATTTTATTTTCTATTTTTTTAAAAGCAGCATTATTAAAAACGACTAACCTTTGTCTCTTTTTCCCCGATTTCAACAGATGTCAAGATGGGGTGTGTGGAACAGGGTCTCGTTTTTTTCAGCTGGCCTTTATTTGAGGGCAACCCTGTACCTATCCATAGTAAATATATCCAGTTCTTATATAATTTGTGAGTTTCTTGAGGAACTTAACTTGAAAGAAGAATCACGCTCTTGTACGTGAGTCTGACTGGTAGCCACCACGTGCTTGAACACAACCATTTCTTAGAATCGTGACATTGTCCTCTATTCCAGCGAGACCCTCATTGCCGGGAGAGAACGTTCCCTAAATAACGTCTTCCAAACCGCAGAACATAATAACGCATGTGCTGTGGAAGAAACGAGTGTAATAAGTGGGCTTTCCCATGTCACTAGATCCTTGTTTTGTGAGGTTGGGATTTTTTTTTTTTAAAGATTCGTTTGTTCTTTAGGGCCGGCAAAATAAAAAGAAACTAGATCTTTTTAATTTACTGCTGTGTAGCCCTTACTGTGTGGTGATATAGTCCCGGACTCCAGAAGCAGCAGCGGTAAAGCACGTCCTCGGAAGGGAACTGGAAGCTTGCGTGATGTCGTGTCACGGTGTATCTTTCACTGACTTAATTCAGCCGGGGGGGGAGGGGGCTCAACCAAAATCATGAACATTTTAAAATGCATTTAGTCCCCTTTGTCTTCTTTCTTATAACTAAAGCTGGCCGTGTGCGGCGTAAAAGAGAAGAGGTTTGTCTGAGCCCGTCTGAAGCCGGCGGGGTTTGGTTTTGGTCCCGACATCACGGGCTGAGGCAATAGTGAAAGAAAGAAAGACCGGGGACCGAGCCAGCCGGGCCCAGTTTCGACAGGATGGAAATTGTATTCTGCCCACTGGGATCGATTAGAAACGGATTGATCCCAGCTCTTTCTAAAGTACTTTGTCTCTTTTTTCATTTCTAGTTCTCGTGCTCATTCTCCCATGATTGCAGTAGGAAGCGACGATAATAGTCCAAACGTAACAGCTAAGGTTCAGATCTACGAATATAACGAAAACACCAGGTAAGCTGGAGGCGCAGACGGGAAAGCAGTAACAGATACTAGTTTAAGTCACTAAAATGCCACATTTCTGCAAAAAATCGGCCGTTCAAATTTCCCATTGAACAAAACCGCATCGGGTTGTTTTTGGAACTGTGAAAAGGTAGTCATACTTATATAAAAGTGTAGTTATGCCTGTCTATATCATTTTCATCATCTTTTAATCCACTCTACCCAGCTAAATGTTAATATGCAAGTAACTGACATAATTACAGTGGAAGATATTGAGTTGAGGCCAGAGTGATAAACTTGATTTCTCTGTAGCGCCTAGGTGTTGGAGCATGTGTGGTCCTAATGTTGCTGAGGGAACAGCACGTGGTAGCACATGGCAACTAAAACAAGCTGGCGTAGGTCGTAAGAAAGTGTCTTGTACCTAATGGGTGCAAACTCTCAGCCATTTAAAATGTCGGGGACCAGTCTAGTTCAGATAGGCAAATGTCTGGATAACAGAGGGGGTCAGGAGTGCCTGAGCTGTCTCGCTGCTGCTGGGGTGGGGTTCAGGAAAGATGTCCTAGACCCCTCCCCAGCATCAGAGACCCTGATCGCTAGGTATTTCAGTTTTATCAGCTAACAGAAAATTTGGATCATTGATAACGTCCAAAGATATTGGGAGCAACGTGGCCTAGTGGAAAGAGCACGGGCCTGAGAGTCCAAGGACCTGGATTCTAATCCCAGTTGCCTCCTTTAGGATGTTGTGGAAGTCGTTTAACTTCTCTGCGCCTCCGTTGTCTCGGGTGTAAAGTGGGGATTCGGTACCTGTTCTCCCTCCTCCTTAAGACTGGGAGCTTTGTGTGGGGCAGAGACTTTTCCCAGCCTGATCAACTTGCATCTACCCTAGTGCTTAAAGCAGTGTTTGACACACAATGAGCACTTTAGAAATACAATAATAGTAATAATTTTGGTCCGAGTGCTGTATGTCAGTAGCGATCATGAATAACAACGCTAATTGTGTTCTTTAAGCATTTATTATGTACTAAGCATTGGAGTAAATGCAATAAAGCAGATCGGACGCAGTCCCCACCCCATTTGGGACTCAGAGCTTCCGGACGGACATTTTATCCCCATTTTCAGATGGGACAACTGAGGCACAGAGAAGTTGTGACCCTGAGGCACAACTGAGTGGAGATTCACAGTTAGGTCTCCCAACTCCCAGTCCCGTGCCCTATCCACTGGGCCACGCTGCCCTTTGCGATTATTCTAATTGTTTCGTGACTACCACTTTGTTTAATATTTGTATGACTGATAACTTTTATAAACTTATTCAAATAGTTAAAATACTCCGTTCCTGTAATTTTGATTTTTAAGGTCCCAGGAAATGTTCAGGAAGTTATATGCCTCTGATTAGGAAGTGATAGAATAATAGAGCGGGAGACCAGTCACCAGGCCTTCCTGGGGAATCCCTCATGCAAGGATAATCCTGTTGTGACTGCGGTTGGAAGCCAGGACCCTGCACATAAGGCAGGAGTGGTGGAGGCCCCACCGTGGAACTACGGACCCTCTGACAACTCAAGAATCTGGAGATTCATTTAAACCAGTTCTAGGCAGGCATCTCCTCTGACTCCCAGCTGTTTGTAGACCTAAATTCAGTTCTCTGGATTATTTTGTATGCTTCGCTCCGCTCTACGCACAGGTCCTGTGGCTTCGTGCAGGATCACCCACTGTTTGTTTGTCTATGGTATTTGTTAAGCCCTTACTCTGTGCCAGGCACTGTTCTGAGCGCTGGGGTAAATACAAGAGAAGCAGCGTGGCTCAGTGGAAAGAGCCCGGGCTCGGGAGTCAGAGGTTATGGGTTCGAATCCCGGCTCTGCCGCTTGGCAGCTGGGTGACTGTGGGCAAGTCACTTCACTTCTCTGGGCCTCAGTTACCTCATCTGCAAAATGGGGATTAACTGTGAGCCTCACGTGGGACAACCTGATTACCCTGTATCTACCCCGGCACTTAGAACAGTGCTCTGCACATAGTAAGCGCTTAACAGATACCAACATTATTATTATTATTATACAGGCTAATCAGGTCGGATACTGTCCCTATCTCACAAGGGGCCCCCAGGCTTAATCCCCATTTTACAGATGAGGTAACTGAGGCACAGAGCAGTGAAGTGATTTGCCCAAGGTCACACAGCAGACAAGTGGCAGAGCCGGGATTAGCACACAGGTCCTTCTGACTCCCAAGCCCGTGATCTCTCCACTGGGCCACAGTGCTTCTGCACAAAAAGCAGGCCCGGCTGGGAAGTATGTTTACCCAGCATTTACCTTGCACAGTCTTGAGCCTGTACCTTCTTCCCCTACACACCTGAGGAACAAATTGAATTCCTAGATTACTGAATTAATTTCAATAACCACATCTAATTAAGATAGATTATCTAGCCACCCTTTGGTGAACCACAGCGATGACATGAGGCTGTGGCCACTTGGGCCGTGATTTGGGCCCGGGAACAGAACGGGTACCCTGCCATGTCTTGCCTTTTTGCCCGTCGCACCCACTGCCCCCAACAGAAAAGAGACTCCTAGTGGGAATGGAGCTGTGGATACCGTTATCGTCGTGATCGATGCCTTCGCTCGGGCTTCTGGTCCTCAGGAGCAAGGCTCATCTGTCGTCCGCGATGGGAGGGTTCATCAGTACAGTAAACGTAATTGCCCTCCCTAACCGTGGAATTTGAGCACTTGCAGATTTTTAAACGACTCTGCGATCACTTAATGGAACCCAGATGTGTTTTTTTTTTAATAGATTTTTATTTTTTGCAAACTTTTCCCTAATTTTCTTGCTCTCCTAACTTTAACATAGCCATATATTTATTAGTGAACTTCTTGGAAATACTTCTTGGAAATCTTTCCTGGAGATGCTTAGCAATGAGGATGAGTTGTGTTTTTTCAGTGGATAACTTTGTTTTTTAAAAAGCCAGATTTTTGGTTATCGGGTTTTAGTATCTTTACTGTTCAGGGCGTTTTAGTCACGTGACTCAGGTGTTTGAGTTCCAGCTTTGTCACAAAATGTGCCGTAGCCTTGTTGGTTATCTGGAGATTAAATACGGTGTGGGACAATATGTAATGAAAATGGTTCCTGGGTTGCAGAGTAAAATGTATGTTGTGCATTTTGTTTTCATGAATTGTTAATGGACAGCAATTTGATATTTGATATTTCAGAAAATACGCAAAGGCAGAAACACTTATGACAGTCACTGATCCTGTACATGACATTGCATTTGCTCCAAACCTGGGAAGATCTTTTCATATTTTAGCGGTAGCAACCAAAGATGTAAGAATTTTCACTCTCAAACCAGTAAGGTGAGTTTCTAAACAAATCTTCCTTATAAAAACCCTTTTTAAATTTATGTTCTTAGTTCTCCCCATCCCTCTTCCTTTTTAAGCCTCTCGATCTTTTCCTCAGGCCTTCCAGCTCCTCATATCCCACAAGATAGTCCTTTGTTGTGTGACATCATTTTCGTTCTTACCGAAAACTGTTCAGTAGAAAGCTGTGTAATCCTATTAATTGGAAATGAGGTCATTTCAGATCATTGAAAATTTGAATGACTAAATAAATTAATTTTGGCTAGCTTGGACATGGGTTTACTTAGTTTTTGTTCATTCAGTATTTTCATCTAGATAAACGTGACTTTTTCAAATAATGGGTCTAATTATTAATCTAAGAATTCTCCCATTTTGGTTTAGAGACCTGATTTTCAGTGCACCTCTGAAAGTTGACCTTGCTGGTCAACCACACCAAGCCGTTTTCTTCCTTAAGCTTCCGCTTCTTGGGCACATTCACGGAGAGAGATGCCGAGCTTTCACTCGTGTCTGTGCTCGCGTGCACATAAAGAACATTACGGGGTATCACCTCAAGAGGAGGAATTACATCTTTTATTACTTTTTAATAAAAAAAAGTAATGGTGTGTTTTGCCACGCACCGGGGCAGGTGAGATACAGTCAGATCAGACTCAGACCTGTCCCGCAAAGGCCTAGAACGTAGCTTTCCGAACAGTGCCTTGCAGTGGTTCCTGCGATTATCGCTGTCTCGGGAACCTCGTAGGATCGTTTTCAAAAGTAGGCGACTTAGGAGACAAAATGTGGCTGCCATGTGCTCACAGAAGCAGTGATGGTTAACTCGTCCCCTTCAAGATCCTCCGCCATGTGACTCGAGTCACATGATGATGAAAAATGGATGTTTCTGCTTCATAATGAGAGGATGGGAGCGGTGCTCATTTCAGAGCTGGGGTTACTCAAGCCGACAGAATTCGTGAGACAGCGGATGCTGGGGAAAGCCATTAGCTGGTAGGAGGACTACACGCTGTCATTGGGAACTCCTCCGTAACAGGTTTATGTATTTATTTTTATTACGGTGTGTCACCTACTATTCTAAGCCTCAGGGTAGATAAACAGATTGCACACAGGCCCTGTCCCACATGGGGCTCTCAGTGTAAGGAGAGCAAATAGGATAGTGCAGGTATTCGGAGCAGATAATTCAAGACTCTTAGGTATAGTGTGTCATAAGGTGGGGTTTTTTTATTTTCCCCATTTTCTGACATCTCTGTAGAATGCTTGAGAGAACTTTTTTTCATTTACAGAAAAGAACTGACTTCCTCTGGTGGACCTACAAAATTTGAGATACATATAGTGGCTCAGTTTGATAATCACAACTCTCAGGTCTGGCGAGTAAGCTGGAATATAACGGGTACAGTGCTGGCATCATCTGGGGATGATGGCTGTGTAAGATTATGGAAAGGTAAGAGTTCGTCTGAGGGGAAAGAGGGGGTCGTTGCTATATTTCATTTGGATCTCTCAGCTCCCACTTGAATGTAAAGCCGGAAATCAATTCCTAAATTCCTGCTTATGAAGATAATTTATTATATCCCGGCAGCAAATTTTCATCAGCGAACCATACTTACCATCTCTCAGTTCATTAAATCCACAGTGGAAGTAATGTAATTTTGTTTGCCAATGGGTTCTATCATCCTGGGCGGGGGGAAAGAAGCAGCGTGGCTTAGTGGAAAGAGCCCGGGCTTTGGAGTCAGAGGTCATGGGTTCGAATCCCAGCTCTGCCACTTGTCAGCTGTGTGACTGTAAGCAAGTCAACTTCCTGGTGCCTTAGTTACCTCATCTGTAAAATGGGGATTAACTGTGAGCCTCACGTGGGACAACCTGATTACCCTGTATCTACCTCAGCACTTAGAACAGTGCTCTGCACATAGTAAGCGCTTAACAAATACCAACATTAAAAAGCAAGCCTTCTCCCCAGAAAATGCTTAAACTACGGTGTCTCTAGTCAACGTTTCCTGTATTACCAACTTTACTGAAACTTTTTAAGCTCTTCGTTCAATATCAGTCCTCTCTAAAACAGAGGCACTAGGGATTAACAGTGCAATGCAGTTCAGTGTGTTTAAGTGACTTGCAAGTGATGGAGCTGGGATTAGAACCCAGGTCTTTCTAAGTTCATTCAATAGTATTTATTGAGCACTTACTATGTGCAGAGAACTGTACTAAGCTCTTGGAATGTACAATTCGGCAACAGAGACAATTCCTGCCCAGTGAAGGGGTTACAGTCTAATCGGGGGAGACAGACGGACAAAAACAAGATGACATAATCACGATAAATAGAATTAAGGGGATGTACACCTCATTAACAAAATATATAGGGTAATAAAAATATATCCGATTAAGCACAGTGCTGAGGGAAAGGGAGAGGGGGAGGAGCAGAGGGAAAGGGGGCCTAGCTGAGGGGAGGTGAAGGGGGAAGGGGGACGGTCTGTGTTCTGTGCACTAGGCCGTACTGCTTCTCAGATGGCTTTAGAAAGTCACTTTCTAAAGCCTGTCCTGAAGGTAAATGAGCTCTGTAGAATCCTCTTCCAGGGCTTTTTTTGCCCATTTGATGAGATGAAAGAATCCGTACCATAAAGTGCAGAAGTAATAAAACCGATACGACCATTTTCTTTCAGCCAACTACATGGACAATTGGAAATGCACTGGTATTTTGAAAGGTAACGGGAGCCCAGTCAATGGGAGCTCTTCTCAACTGGGAAACTCAAATGCCTCTTTAGGTTCCAACAATCCAAATCTACAGAATTCCCTGAATGGATCATCTGCCGGCAGGTAGGCTGTTGTGTGTGAAAAGTCTGCAGTTTCTTCTGCATGAACCTCCTCGATCCGGTAGCCATATTAAAGCCTGATGTGTGTTCTGTGACTGTGAAAGTACGATTCACTGTAACTTATCCAGTCAGAAAATAAGTCGATTAATGGGATTGGTTTGCCTAGGGTGGTATCGTGTTGACACGTAGAGTGAAACCTCCAAGTAAATCAGATTGTTCTTGGATGTTTATCGGGCCGCACGTAGAAATGGAAATATTTTTAAGATGCTATTTAGCCTTTGAGGTTGAAAAGATTCTGGCTGTATTCTGATAGTGGTTTTTAGGACTGCAGCACGCTTGGTCCCTTTATCTGAGCAGTGGGTGTTGAGTCCAGGAGTCTGTCCGGACTAGATTTTAGTCCTGTTAATTGTCGTATTTGAGTGCTTATTGTGTGCAAAGTGCTGTATTAAGCGCTTGGGAGAGTACAGTACAACAACAGACATATTCCCTACCCATTAATTGCATCTCATTTAGACGGTTGGGAGGAGAATGCATTGCTAGGGTCTTTTGTTGTCTTGATTATAAGAATACCGATTGGCTTTCTAGAGGTGTAATGATGCGAAAAATAGACATGGCTATCTGGGAATCTGATTTCTTAGTAAAAAGTAACTTGATTAGAGACATTTAAAACCATTTCCAAATAGCCTATATGTAATCTTGAGCATGTTTTTCAGTAATAATTGTTTGGGTTTAATTAGGAGTCCACCGTAATGATGCTTGTAATAACTGGCCTTTTGTTTTCGTTCCTATATAATACACATGCCGGAAAGTTTACTCTTTCACTAATTTATCATGAACCTAGGTAGGTTTTGTAATAGATTTCAGGTCGTGGTAGGTAATTCGTACCGCAAATTTAACAGTGAAGAAAGTCCAGATCTGCCAAGTAATTTACCCTGTAGTTTCATTAATCAGCTACATTTAGCTTTAATTGAAAGAGTGATTTTTTTTTTTGGAATTACTTCCAGAAGTAGCCAAGAGTTTTAATTTAAGGGGTAGTAATAGTGCCGTGACAAAATCTGTTCAGCTCAGACAATGTTTGAAAGATTCATTTGTGAACCAAAAAAAACCCAAACCTTAGAGTGCTCAAATTGATAGAACAGTTTTACAATTATCAGGGCTTTTAGAGAATTTTTGCTTTAACAGTAGCTCTAAAATTTTAATCTATCTTATTGTGCTGATAACCGTGTGTGTTTAGATCTGTGATGCATTTTCCCTTCTCCATTTGTATTATGTCCTTTAACAGAAAGCACAGCTGATTTCAAGCTAACTGGAGTAACTTTGCTGTTTTGCTGCTTGTTGCATGTACACAGGAATGGAAAGCGAGCTCCTTTTTCCCCCTCCCCAGCGCCATTTGACCTCTCCCATTCAAGACACACCAGCAGCCCTGCTTACTACTAAACGCAGTCCAAAAGGCCTTTTAAAAACAAAATACACTGGGTAGCGTTTTTTGTATAGCAATTGGTTTACACTTTCGGGAACTTCTGAAAGCTGATCAGTTGGAGAGGCTTCTTGTTGGGACAGATTTTCACCAGAACAGTTTTGGAGGAGTGTCTGTGAAATTAATATCTTGGCAGGGGAAAAAAAAATCTGTTCTCACAGCTCACGGGAGGAGGGATGGGAAATCACATTATCCTCTTTGGAAAATGCAGACGCCTTTGTGGTTCTAACATCACTCGTGTTTTCCACTTACATAGAGAATGGCGAATGTTTATATTTTTCATTTGAAATGTAATAAATTAATTTTCATGAAGATTGTTTTGAGTGTTGAATTGCTCTACATTTTTGAATGTTGCTGTGAGCCTGTTAATATTTCCCTACGTGACCCTTGTAATTTCTTTTGTGTTTTTTTTTAAAACTTTTAGGACTAAAATAGATGGTGAAAGTAACTGTACAGTTAATACCTCAGTTTAGTTTTCGGTATTGCTTCATTTACTCCTCAGCAGTACAATATAAATGGCTTTGTAAATGCTTTATTTACTAGCCCACACCACAGAGATCATTTAGAAGTGTGCTTGGATGTTCCTGTGGTGTCATTTTCTGGCATGTAAAATATTCTCTCCAAGTATAGAATTTGTCCAATGAAAATTTCCCTAACATTGTTTCCTGTGGATGACACTTCAGGATGGCATTTCCTGGGATTTTTCTCAATCATTTGACTGTTCTTTGAAGTGCTATCAGTCGTAAACCTGATCGTTAGGATCTAAAAACTTCCCTAGCTATATTTCACAGAGGTTCTAAAATGCTTAAAAATCACTGGTAAAATCTAAAAAAATGGCAAAAGAATAACCGCAGGAAATGGCAAAATTATTTGTCTCGTCAGAAATCCGTAGTCATTTGGTGATTTTTTTTTTTTTGGAAGGAAAATGTAAATAGACTGGATTTCTACAAAAGACTTGTCATTTCTGGAAATCGTAATGGTTGTTCATCGTAATTAGCTTTAAATTTGGCACACTGTCCTGCTGCTACAAATAAAGCATTACTAAAACTCTGCTAAATGGGGTTCTGTGAACTATAGGAGACAGTGAGCATTCAAACTAGCTGGTGAGGAATTTCAAGAAATAAATGTCTTCCTTTGTGCAGTGCATACTAGGAGAATTTTTTTGGTACTTTTAGTTTAAAGGATTGCACTTGCTTCTTTGAAAGTTTCTGAAGTTGCTTCAGCAACCTTGGTTTCAATTAGGACCTTGATTTTCTGCTATGTTCTGTTAGTTTTGGCATGATATACTAAAGCTTTTTTTTTTCCAGCATGTCTCTTCTCCCCTTTGGTTCTCCTTGTATTTACTACTTTTCTCTTTTTTTCTTCTTCTTTTTTTTGTTTTGTTTTTTTGGTTTGGTTTGGTTTGGTTTGGTGTTTTGTTCCTGTCTTCATTGTTTCAGGTATTTCTTTCCCCCTCTGGATCCCCCAAGGGCTGGATCGAGATGGTCCAGTTATGCCCAGCTCCCTCCTCCTCCTCCTCCTCCTCCTCCTCCTCCTCCTCCTCCTCTGATAGAGCAGTCTTGCGATGCTGACACTGCCAACTTCCAGTATCCTCACCCTCGCAGACGATATCTCTCTCAACCTCTTAATCCCTTACCTGAGAACGAAGGGGTTTAAAATACTTCTCTAAAAAACCCAAAAGGCCTTATTCGGATGCTTGCGAATGCTTCCATTCCTTTCTGCTTTTTTATTCGTTGTCTTCCAGAAGATTTTGAAAATTCAGGACTCTCGTGCATGAGACGCAAACCAAACCTGGCCTCTGGCACCTTTCATTTGTTTGTGCTTGTGCAGCAGAGGAACATTTGCTTCATTGGTTGATCCTCTCGGATGAGAAATGACAGCATTATCTGTGAAAGCCATCCGACATACCTGATTTCAAAGTGCCTGGCCTGTACATTTTTGTTTTGTATTAAATTTGTCATGGTCTTTGAGTGTCTTACGTTTTAAATATCCAATCGGTTAAGAAGACAGTGTATCATCTTCAAGTTCGACATTCCTTTGGGATGTATTTTTAGGAACTGTTTTCAAATTTGAAAGGTCAATGTTGAAATTGTTTGAAGTGGAAAATAAACCATTCCTGTGGATAACGCAGCAAACCACTTTGGAGTATTTGTTCTCTTTTTTAAATGGACACACATCGCCTCATCTATAGTATGCATTTTATAACTCTTCCAATAATAAAATACGTTTAAAAGATACGACTCCGCTTCATAAAATCGAAACGTACCTTCCTGGAGTACGTAGCTTGGGCATCCCATTGATGGTCATAAAGCTGGGAATGGTTTCCTCACCCGTTTTAAAGATCGTTAATTTTTGAAAGGGATTAATATGGATTTAACCACAACACTGATAGATGGAGTTTGGCAAATCAGTATCAGAATATTTTAGACACTTTCTAAATTCCCTACAGATGTTATCTCGCAGCTGTAAGAATCTTGCACCGGACAATTCCTTAATTAAAGTACGAAAAAAGTTTGAGAGTAATTTTCCCTGCCATCTCAAAGGATCCTACTGCCTCCACGGTCAGGGCTAGACTGCTGTACTTCCCAAGCGCTTAGTACAGTGCTCTGCGCACAGGAAGCGCTCGATAAATACGATGGAATGAATGAATGATAGGAACAATAGTGAATTGCTTCTGTTTCCTTTGGATTTAAGAGGGACCAGAGACCGACTTGACAGGACAGTGAATTTCCAACCATACGCCCTGAGTTGATCTAAACCGTCGAGAAGTGGTGAGTCCCAGTGGAAAGAGCACAGACCTGGGAATCGGAGGAACTGGGTCCTGATTCTTGCCCTGCCACTTGCTTGCTGTGTGGCCTTGGGCAAGTCGCTTAAGTTCTCTGTAACAGTTTCCTCATTTGTAAAATGGAGATTAAATAACTGTTCTCCCTCCCCTTTAGACTGTGGGCCCCATATAATAATAACAATAATAATAATAATGTTGGTATTTAAGTGCTTAGTATGTGCAGAGCACTGTTCTAAGCGCTGGGGTAGACATAGGGTCATCAGGTTGTCCCATGTGAGGCTCACAGTTAATCCCCATTTTCCAGATGAGGTCACTGAGGCCCAGAGAAGTGAAGCGACTGGCCCACAGTCACCCAGCTGACAAGCGGCGGAGATGGGAGTCGAACGCATGACCTGTGACTCCCAAGCCCGGGTTCTTGCCACCGAGCCACGCTGCTTTTCTGTAAAATGGGGATTAACTGTGAGCCTCACGTGGGACAACCCGATCACCCTGTATCTCCCCCCAGCGCTTAGAACAGTGCTCTGCACATAGTAAGCGCTTAAACACCAACATCATTATTATTACGATGATGAGAAGTCACGTCCTCTGACTTCCAGGCCCTTGCTCTAGGCCGCGCTGCTTCTCTCTGGCTTCTCGATGAATACGGTCGAGTGAAGGAATGCATAGTGTTGTCTACAGTGATGGGGAATAATAAGGATGGCCTTCGTTAAGTGCTTATTCTGTGCCAAGCACTGTTCTAAGCGCTGGGGAGGGTGCCTCAGTTCCCTCATCTGGAAAATGGGGATTAACTGTGAGCCTCACGTGGGACCACCTGATCACCCTGGATCTCCCCCAGCGCTTCGAACAGGGCTCCGCACAGAGGAAGCCCTTAACCGATACCAACACTATTACAAGGTGATCAGACCGTCCCACGTGGGGGTCTCACTCTTCCTCCCCATTTGACAGATGAGGGAACTGAGGCCCAGAGGTGGCAAGGGGAGAAGCAGCGTGGCGCAGTGGAAAGAGCACGGGCTTTGGAGTCAGGGCTCATGAGTTCGAATCCCAGCTCGGCCACTTGTCAGCTGGGTGACTGTGGGCAAGTCACTTAACTTCTCTGGGCCTCAGTTCCCTCATCTGTAAAATGGGGATGAAGACTGTGAGCCCCACGTGGGACAACCTGATCCCCCTGTGTTTACCCCAGCGCTTAGAACAGTGCTCTGCACATAGTAAGCGCTTAACAAATACCAACATTATTATTATTATTAAGGGGGGATTTAGAACTGCTGAGCCGCGCTGCCCGCCGCCTGCTTTAAGGGCCGACTTCAAACCGGCCGGCCCCGCCCCTCGGCCAATCAGCAGGCGCCGCCTCCTGGCGCCGTCCAATCGGCGGCCGCCGGCCCCGCCCCTCGGCCAATCAGCAGGCGCCGCCTCCTGGCGCCGTCCAATCGGCGGCGGCCGGCCCCGCCTTCGGCCAGTCAGCAGGCCCCGCCCCCTCGCCCCGTCCAATCGGCGGCGGCCGGCCCCGCCCTCGGCCAATCAGCAGGCGCCGCCTCCTGGCGCCGTCCAATCGGCGGCCGCCGGCCCCGTCCCGCGCGGCTCGAGCGGGAGGAGGAGGAAGGGAAGGGGCGGGAGGCTGAGGGGGCGAGGGGCGCGCGCGCCGGGCCGCCGTTAGGGGAGCAGGGCGCGCGCGGGGCCGGGCCGGGCCGGGCCAGGCCAGGGCGCGCTCTGAGGCCTTTCCTTCGCTCCGTCGGTCGGTCGGTCGGTCGGTCGGTCGGTCGGTCGCGGGGGTAAGTAAGTGGTTCCGCCCGGCCGCCAGGCAGGGGTTGAGCTGGTGTGTGGGGCGGGGGCCGCGGGGGCGGGGGGAGCCGGGGCAGCCGCGAGGGGGGAGGGGCGGGGGCGCGCGCGCGCGGCCTCGGGGCGGGGCCTCGCGCTCCCCTCGGGCCTCGCGCGCCCCCCGCCCCTCCCCCCCGCGTCTGCGCAGTCAGGCTGATGATAACGGTGGTGGTGGTGAAGCGCTGACTATGTGCCGAGCACCGTGCTAAGCGCTGGGGGAGATAGGAGGGGATGAGGTGGGCCCCCGTGGGGCTCCCAGGCTTCATCCCCATTTGACAGAGGAGGGAACTGAGGCCCAGAGAAGAAGAATGATGATAATGTCGGTGGTGGTTAAGCGCTGGGGGAGATCCAGGGTGATGAGGTGGTCCCACCTGAGGCTCATCCCCATTTACAGAGGAGGGAACTGAGGCCCAGAGAAGTTCAATCGTATTTATTGAGCGCTTATTATGTGCAGAGCACTGTACTAAGTGCTTGGAATGTAATAATAATGTTGGTATTGGTTAATGATAATAGTATTTAACAAATACCGACATTATTATTAGTAAGCGCTTAGTATGTGCCAAGCACCGTTCCAGGCGCTGGGGAAGATACAAGGTGATGAGGTCCCACGTGAGGCTCCCAGGCTTCATCCCCATTTGATAGAGGAGGGAACTGAGGCCCAGAGAAGAAGAAGAAGAATAATGTTGGTATTTGTTAAGCACTTACTACGTGCAGAGCACTGTTCTAAGCACTGGGGGGGGGGGATACAAAGTGATGAGGTTGTCCCCCGTGGGGTGGCTGAGAGAAGCAGCGTGGCTCAGTGGAAAGAGCACGGGTTTTGGAGTCAGAGGTCATGGGTTCGAATCCCAGATCTGCCACTTGTCAGCTGTGTGACCGTGGGCAAGTCACTTCACTTCTCTGAGCCTCAGTTCCCTCATCTGCAAAATGGGGATTAACTGTGAGCCTCACATGGGACAACCAGCTTACCCTGTATCTCCCCCAGCGCTTAGAACAGTGCTCTGCACATAGTAAGCACTTAACAAATACCTCACATTATTATTATTATTATTATATAAGGTGATGAAGTTGTTCCCCGTGAGGCTCACAGTCTTCCTCCCCATTTGACAGAGGAGGTCACTGAGGCCCAGAGAAGAAGAATAATGATGTTGGTGTTTGTTAAGCGCTTACTGTGTGCCTAGCACCATTCTAGGCGCTGGGGGAGATACAAGGGAATCAGGTTGTGCCCGATGGGGCTCACAGTCTTCACAGAGGAGGTCACTGAGGCACAGAGAATAATAATGATAATAATGTAATAATAATGTTGGTATTTGTTAAGCGCTTACTATGTGCCAAGCACCATTCTAAGCGCTGGGGTAGATCCAGGGTGATCAGGTTGTCTCACATAGAGCTCACAGTCTTCATCCCCATTTGACAGATGAGGCAACAGGGGCCCAGAGAAGTGAAGTGACTTGCCCACGGTCACACAGCTGACAAGCGGTGGAGCCGGGATTAGAACTCCCGACCTCTGACTCCCAAGCCCGGGCTCTCTCCGCTGAGCCACGCTGCTTCTTTCCTAACCCCCGGCAGGGCCCAAGGCAGTGAAAGGCAGGCCCTGGTTGCGGTCGGTCCCGTTGGCGTGGCCTCGGTCCGTCCTCGGGCCCCCCGGGGGAGAGCGGGCCCGGGGCCCACCCTAATCATCATCATCATCATCATGGTATTTAGTAGGATGTAGAGGAGCGATTAAGCCAAAGTGGTCTTTGGGTGGCCAAATGACTTGACGTAGATTGGTCTATTTTGGGCCCATCGTCAGGAGGACTAATTGTCCGGAGAAGACACTGATGCTAGCACAAGTCCATCCATTCAGTCGGTCGTAATTACGGAGCGCTTGCCGTGTGCAGAGCACTGTACTAAGCGCTTGGAAAGTACGATACAACAAGAGACAGTCCCTACCCGCAGCAGCCTCAACAGTCTAGAGGGAGCCAGTGTGGAAGAGTCCCACATGGGGCCCACGGTCTCAATCCCCATTTTACAGATGAGGTAAACTGAGACCAGAGAAGTGAAGTGAATTGCCCAAAGTCACACAAAAGAAAAGTGGTGGAGCTGGGATTAGAATCTGTGACCTTCTGACTCCCAGGCCCATACTTTATCCACTTCCCAACATGGCCAAGTGGATAAAGCTGCTTCCCAGGCTCCCGTTTTTCATGAAATGTACCTGAGTTTAGGTTATCCAGCGGCAGGGAGCCGGACCAGCAGCGAGGGCTGAAAGATGTGGGAGGTTAGTACAGTGGAGGAGGAAAGTGTGTGGGCTGGGTTGTAGTAGAATAGGGAGGTGATGTAGGAGGGGGCAAGGTGATGGACTGCTTTGAAGCCAGTGGTGAGGAGTTTCTGCTTGATGTGGAGGTGGATGGGCTACCCCTGGAGGTTTTTGAGGAGTGGGGAAATGTGGTCTGAACGTTTTAGAAAGAAAATGATTCGGGCAGCAGAATAGAGTAAGGACCAGAGTGGGGAGAGACAGGAGGCAGAGGAGGTCTAATGCAATAATTAAGGCGGGCTACCACGTTAGTTGAGTCGCTCATCCTATCCCGACTGGATCACTGCATCAGCCTCCTTTCTGATCTCCCATCATCCTGTCTTGCCACTCTTCAATCTATACTCCACTCCACTGCCTGGATTATCTTTCGACAGAAAGGCTCCGGGCATGTCACTCCCCTCCTCAAACATCTCTAGTAGTTGCCCATCAACCTCCGTATCAAGCAAAAACTCCTCACTCTTGGCTTCAAAGCAGTCCATCTCCTTGCCCCCTCTTACCTCACCTCCCTTCTCTCCTTCTACGGCCCAGCCCTCACACTCTGCTCCTCTGGTGCCGCTAACCTCCTCACTGGGCCTCGTTCTCACCTGTCGCGCCGTCGACCTCTGGCCCGGAACTCCCTCCCTCCTCAGATCCGTCAAACAATCACACTTCCCCCATTCAGGGCCCTACTGAGGACTCACCTCCTCCAGGAGGCCTTCCCAGACGAAGCCCCCTTTTCCTCAGCTCCCCCTCCCCATCACCCCGACTGGCTCCCCTTGCTCTACCTCCCTCCCCGCCCACAGCACTTGTGTATATATGTGCATATCTATTATTCTATTTAACATCTGCTTACTTGCTTTGATGCGTATATAGGTATAATTCTGTTTATATTGATGCCTGTTTACCTGTTTTGATGTCTGTCTCCCCCCTTCTAGACTGTAAACCCGCTGTGGGCAGGGATTGTCTCTTTTTATATGTGAATTGTACTTTCCAAGCGCTTAGTACAGTGCTCTGCACACAGTAAGCGCTCAGTAAATACGATCGAATGAAAGTGCTTGCGGTAATGTTGTGGCGGTTTGGACGGAGAGGAAGGGGTGGATTTTAGCGATGTTGTGAAGGCAGAGCTGGCAGGATTTAGTGATGGCTTGGATGTGTGGTTTGAATGAGAGGAGTCAAGGATAATGCCAAGGTTACGGGCTTGTGAGACAGGAAGGATGGTGGTGCCGTCTACGGTAACGGGAGACCGAGCAGGAGGACAGGGTTTGGGTGGGAAGATAAGTTCAGTTTTAGCCATATGAAGTTGGAAGTGATGGAAGGACGTCCAAGAAGAGAGGTCTTAAAGGCAGGAGGAAATGCGAGACTGAAGAGAGGGAGAGAGACCGGGGCTGGAGATGTAGATTTGGGTGTCATCAGCATAGAGGTGGTAGTTGAAGCTGGGTGAGCGAATTCATTCAATTCATTCAATAGTATTTATTGAGCGCTTACTATGTGCAGAGCACTGTACTAAGCGCTTGGGATGAACAAGGCGGCAACAGATAGAGACAGTCCCTGCCGTTTGACGGGCTTACGGTCTAATCGGGGGAGACGGACAGACGAGAACGATGGCAATAAACAGCGTCAAGGGGAAGAACATCTCGTAAAAACAATGGCGACTAAATAGAATCGAGGCGATGTACAATTCATTAACAAAATAAATAGGGTAACGAAAATATATACAGTTGAGCGGACGAGTACGGTGCTGTGGGGATGGGAAGGGAGAGGTGGAGGAGCAGAGGGAAAAGGGGAAAATGAGGCTTTAGCTGCGGAGAGGTAAAGGGGGGATGGCAGAGGGAGTAGAGGGGGAGGAGGAGCTCAGTCTGGGAACGCCTCTTGGAGGAGGTGATTTTTAAGTAAGGTTTTGAAGAGGGAAAGAGAATCGGTTTGGCGGAGGTGAGGAGGGAGGGCGTTCCGGGACCGCGGGAGGACGTGACCCAGGGGTCGACGGCGGGATAGGCGAGACCGAGGGACGGCGAGGAGGTGGGCGGCGGAGGAGCGGAGCGTGCGGGGTGGGCGGTAGAAAGAGAGAAGGGAGGAGAGGTAGGAAGGGGCAAGGTGATGGAGAGCCTTGAAGCCTAGAGTGAGGAGTTTTTGTTTGGAGCGGAGGTCGTTAGGCAACCACTGGAGTTGTTTAAGAAGGGGAGTGACATGCCCAGATCGTTTCTGCGGGAAGATGAGCCGGGCAGCGGAGTGAAGAATAGACCGGAGCGGGGCGAGAGAGGAGGAAGGGAGGTCAGAGAGAAGGCTGACACAGTAGTCTAGCCGGGATAGAACGAGAGCCCGTAATAGTAAGGTAGCCGTTTGGGTGGAGAGGAAAGGGCGGATCTTGGCGATATTGTAGAGGTGAAACCGGCAGGTCTTGGTAACGGATAGGATGTGTGGGGTGAACGAGAGGGACGAGTCAAGGATGACACCGAGATTGCGGGCCTGCGGGACGGGAAGGATGGTCGTGCCATCCACGGTGATGGAGAAGTCTGGGAGAGGACCGGGTTTGGGAGGGAAGATGAGGAGCTCAGTCTCGCTCATGTTGAGTTTTAGGTGGCGGGCCGACATCCAGGTGGAGACGTCCCGGAGGCGGGAGGAGATGCGAGCCCGAAGGGAGGGGGAGAGGACAGGGGCGGAGATGTAGATCTGCGTGTCATCTGCGTAGAGATGGTAGTCAAAGCCGTGAGAGCGGATGAGTTCACCGAGGGAGTGAGTGTAAATGGAGAACAGAAGAGGGCCAAGAACTGACCCTTGAGGAACTCCGACAGTTAAAGGATGGGAGGGGGAGGAGGCTCCGGCGTAGGAGACCGAGAATGATCGGCCAGAGAGGTAAGAGGAGAACCGGGAGAGGACGGAGTCCGTGAAGCCAAGGTGAGATAAGGAATGGAGGAGGAGGGGATGGTCGACAGTGTCAAAGGCAGCAGAGAGGTCGAGGAGGATCAGAATAGAGTAGGAGCCATTGGATTTGGCAAGAAGGAGGTCACGGGCGACCTTAGAGAGAGCAGTCTCGGTAGAGTGGAGGGGACGGAAGCCAGATTGGAGGGGGTCTAGGAGAGAATGGGAGTTAAGGAATTCTAGGCATCGATTGTAGACGACTCGTTCTAGGATTTTGGAAAGGAAGGGTAGTAGGGAGATAGGACGATAACTGGAGGGGGAAGTGGGGTCAAGAGCGGGCTTTTTTAGGATGGGGGAGACGTGGGCATGTTTGAAGGCAGAGGGGAAGGAGCCCTTGGAGATTGAGTGGTTAAAAATAGAAGTTAAGGAAGGGAGGAGGGCAGGGGCGATGGTTTTTATAAGGTGAGAGGGAATGGGGTCCGAGGCGCAGGTGGAGGGGGTGGCACTTGCGAGGAGGGAGGAGATCTCCTCTGAGGATACTGCAGGGAAGGATGGGAAAGTAGGGAAGGGGGTCGTTGGGGGGGAGGGGAGAGGCGGAGGGGTGACTTTGGGGAGCTCAGACCTGATCGTGTTGATTTTCGTGAGGAAATAGGTGGCCAGATCATTGGGGGTGAGAGATGGAGGAGGGGGAGGAACAGGGGGCCTAAGGAGAGAGTTAAAGGTCCGGAACAATCGGCGGGGGTGACGGGCATGGGTGTCGATGAGGGAGGAGAAGAAGCTTTGCCTGGCGGAGGAGAGGGCAGAGTTAAGGCAGGAAAGGATAAATTTGAAGTGTGTGAGGTCGGCTTGGTGCTTGGACCGCCTGCGCAGGTGGAGGAGATGGATTTTGAGAGGAGGCAGGAGATCTTCTCTGGAGATAGCTCTGGGAAAGATGGGAGAGTTGAAGAAGGGGCAGGGAAGATTTTTGGGAGATAATAATAATGATGGTATTTGTTAAACGCTTATTGTGTGCCAAGCATTGGGGTAGATACAAGGTAAATGGGTCCCACGTGAGGCTCGTGGTCTTCATCCCCGTTTTACAGATGAGGTAACTGAGGCACAGAGAAGTGAAGTGACTTGCCCAAAGGCACCAGCTCATAAGTGGTGGAGCCAGGATCAGAACCCGCATCCTCTGACTCCCAAGCCTGGGCTCTTTCCACTAAAATAAAATAAATAAATGGTGGCATTTGTTAAGCGCTTACTATGTGCAAAGCACTGTTTTAAGCGCTGGGGGATACAAGGTGATCAGGTTGTCCCACGTGGGGCTCAGAGTCTTAATCCCCATTTTCCAGATGAGGTAACTGAGGCACAGAGAAGTTAAATGACTTGCCCAAAGTCACACAGCTGGCAAGCGGCAGAGCTGGGATTAGAACCCACGACCTCTGACTCCCAAGCCCGGGCTCCTTCCAGTGAGCCACGCTGCGCGCTGCTGCCGTCAGTCCCGTTGAAGTAGGTGACCGGGTCACTGGGGGCAAGGGATGGGGGAGGCCGGGGGACACGGGGCCCGAGAAGGGAGTGAAATGTCTCGACCAAGTGACGAGGGTGATGAACAAAGGTGTCTGAGGGTGGAGAAGTAGTATTGCCGGCCGGAGGAGAGGGAAGCGTCAAAGCCTGCGGGGATTGAAATTGGCCTCGTAGCTAGATTTTCAGCAGCGGTGCTATGCAATTCGTGCAAAAGAGCAAAGGAGGCAGACTGTAGAGATGATCCAGGGCTGTCGGGTTAGTGGTACGAGAACGACAGAGGGATGGGGAGCGCGTGAGTTGAGTAGAGAGGGTGGTGTCGAGAGCCTCAGTTGGGTCATCAACGAAGGTAGTTTGGGGTACGGAGGCTAAATGGGGCACGATGAGCTGAGAAAATTGGATGGGGTCAAAAGATGAGAGGTCTCTTGAGGGGAATAGTACAGATTTATGGAGAGGAGCTGTGTGGGACGGAAGGCAGGTGAGGAGGTTGTGGTCAGATGGAGGAATTTCAGAGTCGGTGAGGGTAAAGGTTGTGCAGGGTCTAGAGATGATAGAGCGTGTGTCCAAGGTGGTGAGCGGGTGAAGTGGGGTGGATCACATTAACGCAAGCGCTTGGCACATAGTAAATGCTTAACCAATACCTTAAAAAAATAAAGATTCAAAGATCATTAAAAGAATTGACATTGGTTTTACAGATTCTGCAATAAGTGGAGGAGAGATGTTTATAAAAATGATTCCAGAATAAAGTATGGCATATGTATAGGGCTAAGCATGTTCGGGAAAAGTTTTTATTAATCTCTTTCAGAGCAAGGGTATTTTTTTTTCAACCAAATTTGACATAATTCGAGTTAATTTTTTTTGGCCGCAGTTTGCCAACCACAGTATTTGGATAGAATACTTTATTATTTGTTTTTTCATTTTTTTTTGTTTTTGTTTTCATTTTCACAAGTAATTTGATACAGTTTATAGCTGCATCAGACTATTTGAGCAGGTGGCATTGTTTTAATGGTTCTTTTCCGTTCTGAAAATGAAGGTCATCATTTGGTACTAAGAATAGTGGTCTTCATTTTTAATGGTATTTGTTGAGCACTTACTATGTGCCAGACACTGCACGAAGCACTGGGGTAGGTACCGACTAATCAGTCCAATACCCGAGTGGAGCACATAGTCTTAATCCCCATTTTACAGATGAGCTAACTTCAGAAATGGAGACGTTGTCTTGTATGAGGTCACATAGCAGACAGAGGCAGAATTAGTGGCGGAGGCAGAATTAGAACCCAAGTCCTCTGACTCCCAGGCCCGACTTCTTTCCACTAGGCCATGCTGCTGCTTCGTTGAGTTGTGTTTTTAATCTACGACGAGCTTTGCAGTTAATCATTGTACTTTCCCAAGCACGTAGTACAGGTGCTCTGTACCCAGTAAGTGCTCAGTAAATACGGTTGAATGAATGAATTTTATCGTAAATCGACCCTAAGGCTGTTAAATTTGATTCGATTTTATTTTTAGCGTATGTCCGTTGTGATGGAAAATTTCCGAGGCATAGCCGATGAGTCGTTTCCAAGCTTCTTGGCGAATTCTCTCATCAGTGAAAACAGTGGAATTTTGGAAAATGTCACTATTTCCTCCAATCTTGGCTTGCCAGTTGCTGCTTCAACAGTTGCTAAAAATCCAGCTAGCTGTGAGAACAGGTAAACTTTTATTTTTACAGATTACACTTGCTCACCAACGAAACATTTTGGTATTTGAAAATGTTGCTGCTCATTTTATCCTTTGTGCAAGAATATTTTGGGGACTTTTAAGTTGATTAGGAAAATTCATCGTCTTGGGTGTCTAACCACCACCTCGCTGGGGCAGCTTAGATACCTTTTCCTCTTTCTACACTCCAATCCTCCCAACGTTTTCCGATTAATTCGGGAGCTGACAGGGTTTAAACTCGGGATCTCGGGTCTATGGGGACCGTAAAATCACGCTCCTTGACTTTGTCAGAAAAGCTGCAGCTAAGATGATGGTCTTCCCAAAGTGGCCTCCTCAAAGCAGCCCATGCCACACTGTCTGCCTCTTAAAGAGAAGCAGCGTGGCTCAGTGGAAAGAGCCCGGGCTCGGGAGTCAGAGGTCGTGGTTCTAATCCCGGCTCTGCCACTGATCAGCCGTGTGACTTTGGGCAAGACGCTTGACTTCTCTGGGCCTCAGGGACCTCATCTGTAAAATGGGAATGAAGACTGTGAGTCCCAGGTGGGACAAGCTGATTACCTTGTATCTACCCCAGCACTTAGAACGGTGCTCGGGACATAGCGCTGGACAAACGCCATCATTATTAAAGGGGACACTGCGCTTCAAATAGCAAGAAATAGAATCTGCGTGCCTTCAGAAATTGCACGAAAATCCTACTGGCCCTCCACTCCACAAGCCCTTCTTCTCAGCCCACTCACAGGGAAGGGGAAGTAGTGATTGATGCGGATGGGTGCTGAGCACCGCACCCTCCGACTCCCTAGCTCTTCATCTCAAATCAGGAGGGCCCTCAGATTGGCCGAAGAGCATTTCCCGCCGTGCCTCTCCTTCCTGCTCCCTCTGCTCATCTTCCCTCCATAACCTGTGCTTCCAAAACCTGGAGAGTAGAGGGATGGAAGAGGTGTGATGGGGATAGAGCACGGGCCTGGGAGTCAGAAGGTCATGGATTATAATTCTGACTCCACCATGCAATAATAATAATAAAATTATGGTATTTAAGCACTTACTGGGTGCCAGGCACTGTACTAAATGCTGGGATAAATAAATACATGCTATTATTATTACTGTTTGGTCCTTGAGGACTCTAGACTGTAGGCTCTTTGTGGGCAGGGAACGTATCTACCAACTCTGTTATAGTGTTCGCCCCCGAGTGCTTAGTAAACTTCTCTCGAGTTACCCATAGTAAACTCAATAAATACAATTGATTGAGTCTCACAGATAAAAGGCAGCATAATGATAGTCATAAAAAATAACTGTGGCTTTTGTAAACACTTTGTGCCGAGCATCGGGGTAGATATTAAAAAATCAGATTGGACATAGTCCCCATCCTAAATGAGGTTCACGGTCTAATGGGGAGGAGGAACCGGTACTTAATCCCCATTTTATAGGTGAGGAGACTGAGGCACAGAGCAGTGAAGTGACTTGTTCAGGGTCACAGAAGAGGCAAGTTTGGGAGCCAGGTTTGGAACCCCAATCCTTTCCTTGACCCCGATTCTCCTGTCTGCACACAGAATGCAGGGTCTGAGGAACAAGGGCGGAGGTGACTTTTGTGTTTGTCCGTGTACGCAGTAGGCTGTTTGTGCTTCTGCCCCACTGTGCTCTGCGGTGTCAATGACTAGGGAATGTGGGGGGCGCTCCTTTGTTGTCCTGCAGTTACCTAATAATAATTGTGGCATTTGTTAAGCACTTACTGTGTGCCAGACTCTATATTAAGGGCTGGGGTAGTTAGGAGAAAATCAGGTTGGACGCAGTCCGTGCCCCACATACGGCTCACAGTCCTAATCCCCCATTTTACAGATGAGGTAACTGAAGCAAAGAGAAATTAAGTGACTTGCCCAGGGTCACGTAGCAGACAAATGGTGGAGCCGGGATTAGAATCCAGGTCCTCCAAGCCGGTGCTCCATCCATCAGGCCACGCTGCTGCTCGTCTCCGTTTTTCGGGAGAGCAAGCCGTTGGGCGAAGCCTGCAGAGGGCGGAGGGGCCCGCAGATCCTTTCCGAGCCGGCTTCTGATGGAGGCTTCCTCTCTGCCGCCATGTCAACTGGTGGTACTGTAATGGCTTCATCTGCAGTGAGCATCACGTGAGAGAGGGTCCTGGGCATTCACGCCCTCTGAACAGTGCTCCGCACAAGTACGCGCTCCATAAATGCGATTGAATGAATGCCTCCCAATAGTCCTGCTGACCGTCCCCCAAATCGGGTTCCTCTCAGCTGTCGGATCCCAGGCTACCGTTCTTTCTAAGTACCGCCTTCACGGTGAATTCGATTCCTAGGAGCAGTAAGATTTGAGCCCTGAGAGCAACACTCTCATTGTGGGCGGAGAGCGTGTCTACCGATTCTTTTGTATTTTACTCTGAGTTTAATATAGTGCACTGCACCCAGTAAGTGCTCAGTAAACACCATTGATGTTTTGAATTAACTTTTTATGGTATTTGTCAAGGATTTATTCCGTGTCAAGCAGTGTGCTAAGTGGTAGGGTTAATAGTTTATTCCTCTAGGTCGTTAGTACAGAGTTCTGCACCCAGTAAGCGCTCAAATATTATTGACTGTTAATCTGGAGGGACAGAGTCCCTATGCCGCATGGGGCTCGTAATCTAAGTAGGAAGGAGAACAGGTATTGACTCCCCATTTTGTAGTTTAGGAAGAGTTGGCACAGCGAAGTTAAGCGACTTGGTCAAGGTCACGCAGCAAGCGGCAGAGGTGGGATTAGAACCCGTGTCCTCTGGCTCCCAAGCCTGTGATTTATCTACTAGGCTATGCTGCATCCTATATTAGTATATGGCAAATGGTCTGTCTCAAATGCCTGGCTGTTATAGCTTCCTAAAGGCCTAATTACCACCAAGGGACTTGATAGAATCTAGTTCATTCAGTAACTTTCCTATCTTCAGCTCCTTTAGAGTTGAGTACAGTGTCTTGCCCCAGGTTGGGTTCTGATGATATCTAGTTTCTTCCGTAATTTGGAAGGGCCCCTAAGACTCTGGAAACAGTGGTTATTTTGATGGCGCCAATTTCAAAAATCACTTGACAACAAATCAGTCATCCAAGTGGTTGTCTAAGAACAATGTAGAGTTAATATAATCCTAACTCTGATGTAGCAGCTGTGAATACCACTAATGAGGGCTGTCCTGTGACCAGAGAGAATAGAAATCAGTTTTTGCAGAGGCTTTATCAATCCTGTGTTTTTAATACTTGGAAATATGTCCACTTACATGCCACTGTACCATTCCTTGGTTTAATCAAAGCAAACGTTCTTCTGCAGATATTCTGACGTTCAGGCATCTTACCTAGAAGACAGATTTTCAGTTATGTCTCGATCTTCTCATGGTAGTCAGCCTGGCACAGAGCCAGAAGGGAAGCTGGCCAGCTTCCAGCATGATGGGTAAGTAATGTCTCCTTTTCATTCTTTAGGAAAAACGGCACTAACTTTATAGTGATCACTTCACAGCTCTCTATGGAGATTGCCCTTGCTCTCTATTTGAAGTTCATTTTTTAGAAAATACTTACGTGTCACCGACTGGCTCAGGATTACTTTAAAGCTATTTTTATTTGGCCAATTTCTACCATTCTTTTGATTAAACTCCTATTCTGTTCTTCACAGAGCAGTGTCAGAAGGCCAAAGCCAAATGATCTTAACAGGAAGGCAATTATGTCATTTTCTGAATTAGTGGCTAAATTGTAGTGTCAGCTATGTTTGTGAACCGATTGCTTTTTAAAGGATTAAAGGCAACTATCTCTCTCTAGGCTTTGAGGTTACTATCTATTGCTCTAGGAATATTATAAAGGTTAAACTCTTAGCCTCGAGAAAACTCAATTTTTATTATAAAATTCCAGGCTGACTTGATTAAAAAAAAAAAAATATGAAAATCAGGTTAGCAATTTAAACATTGGTTTCATGGCCTAAGATGAAAGCTGAAATAAAATGTAGCAGCTGTTTAAATGCCAGCATCTCTGAAACAGTTCCAGGCTGCAACATGAGCTTTGGATCCCTTTAGTGTTCAGTTTCTCTGTGGAGTTTGTGATTCAGTATTTAGATAAAACAACGAAACGTTCTAATCTCATCAGCTAAGTAGAAGGTGTGGAGGACGATTGTTATTTCAGTTACAAAACTCTGCTTAAGGCATATGTGGGCACATTAATGAAACTTTTTATGGTGTCTTCTCCACATTTGTACTCAATCTGTCTTCATTTTGTAGGGTTGACCTTTAAAATGGAACCGTACTGGGTAGTACAAATTGAAAAATCCCCATTATAGTGTGCATGCGCCACAGAACAAAATTATCCATCCGCTTTTGTCTTTTGAGTATTTGCATTATTTTTCACTGAGCCTTTGACAGATCTGAACAACGAAAAAGATTCGTTTAAATGAAACCATGTAAAATCATTCCTTTTGATTTCATTTCAGTGAATCTCCCAGTAGACCTCTTAAGGATCAAATTTAGCTGGATTTTCTCCTCATGAGGATGACTCTTGCCTGTGAAGCTGGGTTCTTTAGAACAGTTTAGCTGAGTAACAGATATATCTTACTGTTTTGTCAAAGCTTAGTACTTCATCCACTTGTATCATTTATATATGAAATATTCTTTATATTGATGGGGGTATAAGGTTCAAAACCTTCTGTATTTGACCCCAAGACAATGGTTCTCCCTTCTATTTTTTTCCTTTACCTTTTTGCCATAATATTTTAATCAAGGAGAGATTTATCTAGTAGATATTTAAGGCATCTTTCTTGACGTATTTCTTTTTTCTCATGTATAACCTCATTTTGGGCAGGGAATGTGTCTGTTTATTGTTATGTTGTACTCTCCCACGTGCTTAGTACAGTGCTCTGCACACGTTAAGCGCTCAAATACGATTGACTGAAAAGTGCACAGGATGAGTCAGGAGACCTGGATTCTAATCCCAGCTCCACCATTTACCTGCAGTGTGGACACGGGCAAGTCACTTAAACTCTGAAACTGAAATCCTTCATCTGTAAAAGGGGGATAAAACACCCGTTCTCCCTCCCTCGTAGACTGTGAATCCCAAATGAAGCAGTGTGGTCTAGTGGATAGAACACAGGCCTGGGGGTCAAAAGGACCTGGGTTCTAATCCCAGCTCTGCCACTCGTCTGCTGTGACCTTGGGCAAGTCATTTAACTTCTCTGTGCTTCTGTTACCACATCTGTCAAGTGGGGATTAAGACTGTGAGCCCCATGTGGAACATGGACTGTATCTAACCTGTGATTATCTCGTATCTACCCTAGCGCGTAGTACAGTGCCTGGCACACAGTAAACACTTAACAAGTACCATTAAAAAATGTAGCAAGGGAACTCTGTCTAATCAGATTACCTTATATCTATCTCAGTTCTTAGCACAGTGCTTGATGTAGAGTAAACCTATTATTATCATCATCATCGATATGATTAATTAAAATAATGTACTGACCAAATGTAGCCAAACATTAAATAATGATAATAATAATGATGGCATTTGTTAAGCGCTTACTATGTGCAAAGCACCATTCTAATCTCTGGGGAGGATGCAAGGTGATCAGGTTGTCCCACGTGGGGCTCACAGTCTTAATGCCCATTTTCCAGATGAGGTAACTGAGGCACAGAGAAGTGAAGTGATTGCCCAAAATAATAATAATAATAATAATAATAATAATAATGTTGGTATTTGTTAAGTGCTTACTATGTGCAGAGCACTGTTCTAAGCGCTGGGGTAGACACAGGGGAATCAGGTTGTCCCACGTGGGGCTCACAGTCTTAATCCCCATTTTATAGATGAGGTAACTGAGGTCCAGAGAAGTTGTGACTTGCCCACAGTCACACAGCTGACAAGTGGCAGAGCCGGTATTCGAACCCATGACCTCGGACTCCAAAGCCCGTGCTCTTTCCACTGAGCCACGCTGCTTCTCAAAGTCACACAGCTGACAAGCGGCGGAGTCGGGATTTGAACCCGTGACCTCTGACTCCCCAGCCCATGCTCTTTCCACTGAGCCACTCTGTGGAATTTTTTTTAAATTCAAAATTACTTTAAATGGTTTCTAAATGACTGTGTATGGAGGAAACGGGTACTCATCAACTAGGACCACTAAAAGTGGCATTTAGTTCCTGGTGATGCATAGACTTAGTTATAATAATTATAATAATAGTCTTTAACCTGGGTTTTTCTGTAGCGAAAATGACAGATGTACAGGGACTCGCCTTACGTCAGAGGTCCTCAGGAAGGAATTAACCTTAGAACGGTCACCTTCACAGCATGAGCGTGAAGATGGAGAACAAAGCGACACTGACACAAATATGAAGTTCATCAGCCAAGGTAATGTCGTAGATTTTATTGTTGTAGGGAAATCTTTGAAAGGATCAAACTTAGAAACTCCTGCATGTAGAAGCTTTTTTTTCCAATGTCCCTTCCTACTGAAAATGGCCTTTTGGTATGATGAAGTCAAAGCTTTTCCTGGGTATTGTACATATCCATATTGTAAATGTCAATTTATTACTGCAAGTAAGGACACTAATTTAGTTGCATGTGTTTTCTACTAAGAGTTATTTTGCCTTAATATTTTTATAAGCAGGTCTGTCTGCTGATGCGTATGTACTACCGCAGATGACGGAGAGAGCGAGCAAGGTAAATAATTCCCCGGTTAATATCCCAGTAGTACCATCTTTTCACTCTTAGTTCAGGGCCCAACTTGAGGTGGGGCATTGAGGGGGCAGGGTTTCGAGGGAGTAGGGGACAGTGGAAAAGAGAGAGGGGAAGGAAAGGGTGAAGAAGAGCTTGTCTCGCTTCTGTTGTACTCTCCCAAGTGCCTAGGAAAATTCAATCAGTTGTACTCATGGAGCACTTACTCTCTGCTGAGCACTGTACTGAATGCTTGGGAGAGTGCAATATAACAGACACATTCCCTGCCCACAGCCCACAGTGGGCTCAATGAACGAACCCCTCTCCCTGTTTCTGTCACCATCCCACCCTCTTCTTCTGTCCCCTGCTAGTATCACTGAGCAGTAGGCCTGGCCAGAGGCTCCTCTCACGGCTGCTGCTTGCCCACCTGCCGCCGTCATTCCCAAACTGCGGTCGGGGGGAGAATAGGGTAGCTCGGCCGGTGCCTCTGAGCCAGCTGGCCCATCTTTGGCATCGCGGGTGCTTCCGGTAGACAACCGCGGGTGGGTGGGTGGGCTTGGCGGCCCCGGACGGGAATGGCTTGTCATCCGGAGTCATGGGGCCATATCAAGACCCACCGTACCTGAATCAGTTAGTTCACTGGATCCTGCTGGAAACTGTGAAATAGCCTACTTCCTGGCCTTGTAGTCCGAGGACCCCCCAGCATACCGGCAGGGTGCGGTGGATAGAGCACGGGCCTGGGAATCTACGTCATGGGTTCTAATCCCAGCTCCACCACTCGTCTGCTGTGTGACCTCGGACAAGTCACTTCTCTGGGCCTCAGTTACCCCGTCTGAAAAAGGGGGATTGAGACGGTGAGCCCCAAGTGGGAGAAGGACAGTGTCCACCCCGATCTGCTTGTATCCACCCCAGCGCTAGTAAGCACTGAACAAATGCCATTATCATTACTATTATTATTATTATTATTTGTAATTACCACGGGTTCCGGAGCTGGGCCGGGGCCTGCGATCTGCCAGCAGAGGGTAGCTGGAACCCACGGTTTCATCTGCAGCTCCTTTCTAACTTCAAGAGGCAGGGCAGGCTACATATGGCTGCTCATCCTGTCCAAAAAGCTGTGGGGATGAAGCTAATGGTTTGGCTCTTGGAGTGCCAAATACATATTGGTGATTCCCCGCTTTGCTCCCATTCATTTATTCAGTCATTCAATCTTATTTATGTGACATGCTTGCCCACAACAAGCTCACATTCTAGAGTTGGGGAGACAGACATCAGTACAGAAAAATAAAATTACAGGTAAATACATAAGTGCTTTGGGCTGGGAGGGGGGAAGAGCAAAGGGATAAATAAGATTACGGGTTCGTACGTAAGCGTTTTGGGGCTGAGTGAGAGGAAGAGCAAGGGGAGCAAGTCGGTGATGTAGAAAGGGAGTGGGAGAAGAGGAAAAGTGGACTTAGTCTGGGAAGGCCTCTTGGAGGAGAAGTGCCTTCAGTAAAGCTTTGAAGCGGAGGAGAGTGGTTGTCGGATAACAGGAGGGAGGGCGTTCCAAGCCGGAGGCAGGATGTGAAGACGGTGTCTGTGGGATGCCGGTGTACTGACTGACTTATTGGGCAGCAGTTACGGTGTATGTTTTAATATTCTGGGGGCGGGTGGGGAATATGATGCTTAATCATAAATCCTCCTAATGTTTTCAGCCTCCACCTCATTTCTCTCACTCTCCCGCTCCTCCTTCAAGGACCTAGAGCCCCAGGTAGAAGGTGACCGTCTACCCATCTGTGAGGGACTCCAAGTAATGACACACACCACTGGATAGCTGATTACACAAGTAGATGAGAATATTCCTTAGGAAAGATCGTAGCACTTGTATTGGAAGCGAAACAGTGGTTTGATCTGAGTTCAAGCGATCCAGAATAAAGCACTCTGACTTTAGCTGTGTGTTTGAAGGTATTTTGAATTCTTTGTAGGTCGTTATACCTGAGCCTGGAGAAAAGTTGCCTGAAGATGACTCTTTAAATATAAGCCTTAGCAGTTTTTTAGAAAATGAGAAATTGCTGTCTCTTACAAGCTTAGAAGACTCTACCGGTAAAGTATAAGTTATTTTTCCTGTTGTAGTACCCTTATAGGAATCCTCTAGAAATTTAGCAGCTTCAGAGTTATAACTTGTGGGGGAACTAGGGCAGGTTCTTTCTTGCAAAAGCATTTAACTTAACCCGTTTCTTAGATTTGAAGTTATCCGTTGATAATCTTTTCTATCTTTGATCATAATAGAGGCACATTTCTCAAGTTTATTCCTTCTCACGTCTGGAATACCGGGTACATTTCTCACTGCAGTATTTCGGGAAGAAAAAGGTGCAGAGAGAAGTAACCAAATGACTAAAATGAGAGGGGGTGAGCATCTAGCCAGAGGATTGATTCTTAAGTCTGGAAAATGCAGGCTGAAAGGGGATGTGATTGAAGTCGACCAAATCATGAAGTCAGCAGGATGAGGGGAGATCTGTTGAAACTTGAAGGTGGTAGGTATAAAACAAACAAGGAGGGAGGATGTAGATGAAAGATCGGCAGTGAGATAGACGAGATCGAGGTACAGCGAGAAGATTAGCATTAGAGGAGCGATGTGTGTGGGCTCGCTTGTAGTAGGAGAGTAGCGAGGTGAGGTAGAAGGAGGTAAGTGATTGCCAGTGGTGAGGAGTTTTTGTTCGCAGAGGTGGACGGGCAACCGCTGGAGTTTCTTGAGGAGTGGGGATATGTGTCCTGAAACCCTTTTTTTTTCCCGAGCGGCAGCGGGAAATATGAATTGGAGTTGGGAGAGACAGGAACCCGAGAGGTCGGCAAGGTGGCTGATAGAGTAGTCTCGTCAGGAGAGGATAAGTGATTGTATTAACCTTGTAGCGGTTTGGCTAGAGAGGAAAGGTTAGATATTAGCAGTGTTGGGAAGGTGGAACCCGCAGGATTTAGTGATGGATTGAATATGTGGCTTCAGTGAGAGAGAGAGGAGTCAAGAATAACACCAAGGTTACGAGCATGTGGGAGAGGAAGGATGGTGGTGCTGTCTACATGTGATGGGGATGTGAGGGGAAGGACAGGGTTTGGGAGGAAAGATAAGTAGTTCTGTTTTGGACATGTTAAACTTGAGCTGACCAGATGTCTTAAAGGCAGGAAGACATGCGAGACTGCAGAGAGGAAGAGAGATCAGGGCTGGAGAGATAGATTTGGGTGTCATCTGCATAGAGTAGTTGAAGCCGTGGGAACAAATGAGTTTTCCAAGGGAGTGGGTGTGGATGGAGAATAGAAGGGGACCCGGAACTGAACCTTGAGGGACCCCCAACAGCTACGGGGTGGGAAGCAGAGGAGGAGCCGGCGAAGGGGACTGAGCGGCCAGAGAGATAAAAGGATAACGAGGAGAGGACAGTGTCGGGGAAGCCGAGGTTGGATAATGTTTCCAGGAGAAAGGGGTGGTCAACATTGTCGAAGGCAGCCGAAAGATCGAGAGTTCGGATGGAGTAGAGGCCGTTGGATTCTGCAAGAAGGAGATCATTGGTGACCTTTGAGAGGGCAGTTTCTGTGGAGTGAAGGGGATGGAAACCATATTGGAAGGGATCAAGTAGAGAATTAGAGGAGGGGAATATGACACAGTGGGTGTAGGCAACTCGCTCAAGGAATTTAGAGAGGAATGGTAGGGAGATGGGGTGATAACAGGAGGGAGCGGAGGTGTCAAGGGAGGGTTTATTTAGGATGGGGTGACATGGGCATGTTTGAAAGCAGTGTGGAAGGACAGTGAACAGTTGAAGATGGCTGCTAGGGAGGGAAGAAAGGAAGGGGCATGTGTCTTCATAAGGGGCAAAGGAGTGGGGTCTTATGTGCAGGTGGAGAGGGTGGATTTTGAGAGAAGGCAGGGCATCTTCTCTAGAGATACTGCTGGGAAAGATAGAATTGGAGAGTGCAGGACAAGGTCGGAACTGAGGAGGAGAGGGGAGGTTATAGGGAGATCACGTCTGGTAGTATTATTTTATTAATGATATATATATATATCTATATTTGATGCTATTGATGCCCATCTCCTTGTTTTGTTTTGTCTGTCTCCCCCTTCTAGATTGTGAGCCTGTTGTTGGGTAGGGATTGTCTTTATTTGTTACCAAATTGTACCTTTCCAAGCGCTTAGTACAGTGCTCTACACACAGTAAGTGCTCAGTGAATACTATTGAATGAATAAATGAATGAATTTTCTTAATAAAGTAGGTGGCCAGGTCACTGGGGGCAAGGGATGACAGAGGTTGAAGGAGAGGGGCCTGAGGAGAGAGTTAAATGTCTGGAACAGTGGCGAGGGTGATTGGCATGGATGTCAATAAGTGGGGATAATTAATTTTGCCGCGCAGAGTTAAAGCACCCAAGGATGAACCTGAAATGGATGAAGTCAGCCTGATATTTAGATTTCTGCCTGCAACACTCTGCGGCTCGTGCACAGGAGCCAAGGAGGCGGACCGTGGGGGTGATCCAGGGATTTGGGTTACTGGTATGAGATCGCGGGGATAGGGGAGCGAGTGTGTTGAGCTCAGTAGAGAGGGTGGTGTTGAAAATCTCAATTTGGTCATCAAGGGAAGGTAGTTTGGGTATGGAGGCTAAGCAGGTCATGATGAGTTGAGAAAATGGGATGAGGTCTAAAAATCAGAGGGGTCTTGCGGGGGGTGGGGGGAACAGTACAGATTTATAGGGAGAAGGTGTGTGGGAGAGAAGGCGAGTGAGGAGGATTTTGGTCAGAGGGATTACAGAGTTGGTGAGCATAGACATCGTAATGTCTTGAGATGATGAGATTGAGTTGTGCCCAAGTGAGTGAGTGGGGCGAGGTGGGGTGGAGCAGGAGGTCAGTGAAGCGCCTGGCAGGTAGTCAGCGCTTAACAAATGCCATGATGATGATGGTTATTATTGTTATTGAGGAGTGATAGAAGATGGGTAGCGGGAAGGGTCACCGGGGACATCTGTGTGGCTGTTGAAGTCCCCAAGGATCAACGTAGGTATGGAGAAAGAGAGAAGGAATGTGAGAAGGGGGGATCAAAATGGTTAAAGAAGTTGGAGCTAGGACCTGGGGGGCAGTAGATGACTGGAACTAGAATCTGGAGGGGGTGGTAGAAATGGATGATATGGGCTTTGAAGGAAGGGAAAGAAAGGGGTGTGAAAGTGTCACTGAGATGTGAAAAAGAAGCCAACCCCTCCTTTCCCAATGAGTCTGGAGAGTGGGAGAAGTTGAGGCCCCCCCCGCCCCCGGAGAGAGTAGCAGGGGAGACCATAGAGTCTGGGGAGAGCCATGTTTCAGTGATGATGAGGAGGAGGAGTGATTGGGTCAGGAACAGGTCAAGGATGAAGAGAAACTTCCCCATGATGGAGTGGGGGTTCCACAGGCCACATTTGGTGGAGGCGGGAAGGGGTTTCTGGGGGAGGGAATGGCGTGAGGGGTGGGGAGGAGTTGGATGGGAGTGAGTTGACGGGGCTGGCACGGGAACAGGATTACAGAGACGGGGGAGGGCGGAAGGGTGGGGGCGGCGCAAGGGGTAGGGAGGGCAGGACTGGGATGGGCTGACTGGAGGAGAGGGATTGAAGGATCACGGTGGGGCTGGCGACATTTTAGCCTTGTAGTCGAGGTAAAAGACAGCAATAACTACTTAATCCGGTGATACCCCGAGGAGATGGTTGAATCGTCTCTGGGTTCTTGAGAGTGAAGAGGCCAGTGATTAGGAGAACCTTGAGGAGATGGTCAAATTGTCCTTGGGGCCTTGAGCGTGAAGAGGCCAGTGATTAGGAGTTGAATATGTAGCTCGTAGAAAGTTCTCTAATTCAGGCGGAGAAAATTTAGTCAGTTCTTTTAAGGCACTTTAAATACAATGAGCTTTGGTCTTAGCAGTGTCTGGTATGAGCTTCTAAAGTCATCCCTCTTTTTTTTTATTCAATAGATGAAGATATTGATGATGAAGAGTTTTATGATGATCATTTGGAAGCTTATTTTGAACAGCTGGCGTTCCCAGGAATGCTAAGAGAAGACTTCGAAGCACAGGAACTTCCAGAATCAAATTCAGATTTTAATTTATCGGAAAATAGTAAAACTCTGGTAGGTCTGAATCCCATCTGATTGATTGTCTATGGGAAATTGATGGAAAAATATTCCTGGCTTCTCCAGAGTCGCTGATCATGCTGAAGAGAGTTACTCTTGGGCATCACTTGCCTGCTCCTGGATGACTTTAAAAAAATAAAGCTCCCCTACTGCCGGGGGGATTGGAGGCAGCCGCTGTTGAACAGTTCAGTTCTCGATAACTTTAGCAGGAATTCAGACTGCCAAAGGACTACATAATGCATTCATCGTTCAGATCTTCAAATCCCGAGAAGCCATCAAGTTATTTTACCAAAGGGGGGTATGCTTTTTAAAGTTAGGTACAGGGCTTGCATTTTCTTTAAATGGGTAACCGCAATTTTGTAATGAAATAGTGCCTTTGGGCCAAATGAGCATTTTGAAAGCATGAAAGCCCCTATTTAGTCTGTGGGTTTGACAGTAAAATGATTTTGGGGATTTGACTAGAAGGGACCAAACGAGATCCAAGTGAAAAATCGTAATTACGTGTTTAAGCCACCTTTTCTTTTTTTTTGTCCAGCCCGTTCTCTCAGATATTACCGTCTTATCGTAATGTAAAATTTCATCCACATCTAATTTGAGCAATTTCCTGGAAGAAAATGTAAGAGATTCTTTTCGAATGGGGCACCTTTTGGTACAAAAAGGGGGGGACAAAAAAACCCTTATGCTAAAGGTTTTTTGGTACAAAAAAACCCTTATGCTAAAGATTGTACTTAGTCTTTGAAGGGTGTTACCATTTATCAGTATGATAAATTGTATTTCACAGCTGCTAATGGTTTAGAAGAATTTCTAAGTGACTCATTTTCAGGAGGTTCTCCCAGCAATGGATTTTGTGATTGCCACTGGAGGAAAGGATTGCTAGCATGAATTCAGGGAAGCTGACAATCAGAATTTAAGAGAAGCACTCTTGTTAGAAGGACATTTAGTTTTCAGAAGAAAAATAATCTCAGAACACCAATTCTTTCTTGAGACTATTGAAAGGAAAACATTCTGCTCGCTGAGACTAGTGGTAGGCATTGAAGTTAAAGGTATCAGAACAGTGTTTATCAGTTTTGTAGTAACCTTCATATACTTGACTGGTAGCTTTAAATATAAAAAGGTACTAGTTGGTTGAAGGTTTTGGAATGAATTGTAATTATTTTGGATTGAGCTGAATTCTCCCCATTTTGCATGGAGGGATATCATTGGCAGGCTTAGTTGGGAGTCCATGGTATTTTTTGGGAGTCCATGGTATTTGGTAGTTGGGAGTCCATGGGAAGCAGCGTGGCTCAGTGGAAAGAGCCTGGGCTTCGGAGTCAGAGGTCGTGGGTTCGACTCCCGGCTCTGCCACCTGTCAGCTGTGTGACTGTGGGCAAGTCACTTGACTTCTCTGTGCCTCAGTTACCTCATCTGTAAAATGGGGATTTACTGTGAGCCTCATGTGGGACAACCTGATTACCCTGTATCTACCCCAGCGCTTAGAACAGTGCTCTGCACATAGTAAGCGCTTAACAAATACCAACAACTATGTAAGTGCTTACTGGGTGCCAGACACTCTACTAAAAGTTGGGGTAGATATAAGCAAATTGGGTTGGACACAATCCCTGCCCCACGTGGGGCTCACAGTCTCAATCCCCATTTTACAGATGAGGTAAATGAGGCACCGAGAAGTGAAGCGACTTGCCCAAAGCCACACAGCAGACAAGTGATGGAGTCGGGATTAGAACTCATGACCTTCTGACTCCCAGGCCCTTGCTCTATCCAATATGCCATCCTGGTTCTTTGTGTTGTACAGGGAAGGGCTCTCCTGGAACAATGGAGCACGACTCCCAAACCTAAATATTGCCGGAGCCATTTTGCTCTTTTTGGGCTATGGCCCAGTCAGAAAGTGGGATTTGAGAGCAGCCTCTGCTCCAGTTTTTGCATTTCTGGCCTTCCTTACTGATGGTCTTTAGCTCACCTTTCTATAGGATGATTTAAAAAAAAAAAATTTTTTTTTTTTTTTTGGTTTCCCCTGCTATTTAGAGAGGGGTTTTTCTTGCACAGCTTCAGTGACTGTGAATCTCTGGGTTGGAGAGTCTGGGCTAGTTTTAGTTTTTAAGCCCAGACAGTGTGTTATTGCACGTTCCTAAGTGAGGTCCAAGTGGGAGAATTGAAGCTGTAAATGTTTTATCAAGTCAAATACGTCTGGAAATGAACTTTTCTCCTCGGGATATTACAAGATGGTGTTTCATCCCACCCTAGTGGGGCTTGGAAACTTGAAAAAAGTATTTTAGAATGTGATTTCTACTCTGTATAATAAAGGCACTGATGCTGTTTTCAACAGGTAGGTGAGAGGACTGGACAAGACTGTAGAGCTGAACTAGGTGACGGCCCGATTGAGCCACCCTCAGGAGTGCAAACTGTTGTAAATTCTGAAGGAGGCCTCCAACAGACAGTAGAGAATCAAATCATCGGTCTACCCGTGCCTGGTGAGTGTACGTAAAGTTACGTACTCCACTTCTAATCGTCTGCTGGTTGTGTTCCTTTAAAAAGTATTTGTTTTCAAGTTGAGATGAATTAACTTCAGTTTATTATTTTGCTAAAGCATGTTGTCACACATTTTTCTTTTGTTGTACTGCGAAGAAGGGAGAACAAATAAATCCCCATTTACAGACGTCTGCCATTGCACAGGGTCATCCTTTCTTGATTCGTACCTACCAACCACTACTGTAAAACCAGCTCTTAGCATTACAAGCTGAGTGTAAACTGGAGTGTTGGTAATAAAAGACCATAGTGGCTTTGTTTAGCAGCAGCTGAAAAGGAGATTATTTTATGTGGTTTCTAGGTAGGGATGTTTGGCCGCTATTTGTTGACTTAGCACAAATGTGTCTCATTTTTTTTAATGGTATTTAAGAGCTTACAATGTGCAATGCACTGCACTAAGTGCCGGGGATAGATGCAAGCTAATCGGGTGGGACATAGTCCATATCCCACGTGGAGCTCACAGTCTTAACCCCCATTTTACAGGTGTAACTGAGACAGAGAAGTGAAATGACTAGCCTAAGGTCACACAACAGACCAGAATTAGAACCCAGATCCTTCTGACTCCCAGGCCCGTGCCAAAACCAGTACAGTAAAATAGATTACGGAGGAGGAATAGAGTATTAAGATGTGTACCTAAGTGCTGAGGGGTTGCGGTGTATATCGAAGTGCTTCGGGAGTACACGGCAAGTGCTCCTTGGCCTAGTGAAAGGAGTACGTGCTTGGGAGTCAGAGGACCTGGGTTCTATCCCTGGCTCAGCCATTTGTCTGCTCTGTGACCTTGGACAAGTCACTTATCGTCCCTGTGCCTCAGTTACCTAATCCGTAAAATGGGGATTAAATCCCCCTCCCTCCGATTTAGACTGTGAGCCCTGTGTGGGACAGGAACTGTGCCCAACCTGATTAGAACAGTGCTTGACACACAGTGCTTAACAAATACCAGTTTTTAAAAAGTGGATAGATGATGCAGAGGGGAGGGCGAGTAGGGAAAAGTAGGGCTTAATCAGGGAAGGTCTCTTGGAGGAGATATTTTAGGAGGGGGGGAGTGGGGAATTCTCAGCTAGGAAGGCGGGAGGGAGTTCCAGGCCGGAGAGAGGATGTGGACAAGGGTCCACAGCGAGGTAAATAAAGATGGAGATTCATTCATTCAATAGTATTTATTGAGCGCTTACTATGTGCAGAGCACTGTACTAAGCGCTTGGAATGTACAATTCGGCAACAGATAGAGACAGTCCCCGCCCATTGACGGGCGGCTCACAGTCTAATCGGGGGAGACAGACGGACAAAAACAATAGCAATAAATAGAATCAAGGGGATGTACACCTCATTAACAAAATAAATAGGGTAAAAAAAAGTATATACAAATGAGCACATGAGCACGGTGCTGAGGGGAAGGGAGAGGGGGAGGAGCAGAGGGAAAGGGGGGACATACCGAGAGTAGGTTAATGTCGGAGGAATGACGTGCGTGGATTGGGTTGTAGTAGATGGAGGTGAAGAGGTAGGGGGAGAGTACGTAACTCAGCGTAACTAATAGTAGATGGTAGAAGACGTTTATCTTCCCCGCTGCTTCTCCCACGCGCTTAGACATCGACAGGTCCTAGACACAGTCGCTTCCCTTACCTGTAACTTTAATTCATGGCTCCCCTGTTAATCTGCATGGTGCCCTCCGAAGAGTTTAGCACAACGCTCTCTGGGCAAAATAAACCGTCGTTTAGTACCGCCGATCGATTTAAGAGTATTTGAGTCCTTCCCGAATGGTGGCAAAGTAGAACAGAAGCAGTGCGACCCAAAGGAATGTACACTCTCACCAACTCTTCTGGTGTTTTTAGTTCATGTTGAATCTTCAGGGATGGGAGTAATTACTCCTATCTCTCATCGGAATGTCCTGATTACATTCCAGCTCCTCTTATGAAATAAAACTAGCCAGAGAAGCAGGGGAGTATTATTTTGCAAGAGTTAAGTCCTCTAGACTGTAAGCGCGTAGGAGGGAGGAAGCCCAAGATCTTCATGCAGTGCTGTGCACACAGTAAGCGCTCAGTAAATGCCACTGATGAAAGGAGAAATTCTTGGAATCATCAGAATAGGATGCTTGTTAGGATAATTTAACTGTACTTTTCTTTAATTCTGTAGGTGATGGCGGTTGTGGTAATGATGGCGAATGCATTGATAATATCCTGCCACCGTTTTCTGCAAAAACAATGATACTCAATGTTTGGGGAAGTGCAAGAGAAGCATTAAGAGAAGAAAATAAAGATTCCGTTCCTACTTCTACAGAGGTTTTTACCAAAGATTGCGTTCCAAGTCACAGCATGGTAAATTTTCATAACGGTTCCTCTTGTAAAAAAAAAAAAAAGTAAATCTAAAACATTCTAAAAGAAATTATGGATGGCAATGTTTTCTTTTTTAATGGTATTTAAGTGCTTATTATGTGCTAGGCATTGTACTAAGCACTGGGGTAGATACAAGTTTATCAGGTTGGACACAGCCCCTGTCCCACATGGGGCTCCCAGTATTTATTCCCTATTTTACAGATGAAGTAATTGAGGTACAGAGAAGTGAAATGACTTGTCCAAGGTCACACAGCAGACAAGTCACGAGCTAGGATTAGAACCCAGGTCCTTCTGACTCCCAGGCCCGTGTTCTACCCACTAGCCCTGCTGCTTGTCTTGACATAAGGCAATTATATGAATTTTTGAGACTTTCTAGCACCTCTGGGGTAATATTTGCTGTGAGTAATATAGGTTTAGATTTGCTTGTGGTGCTCAACTTTGATTATGTTTTAGAATGGAAGGGTGATGAGGCACAGATAATCTGGAGTCACAGATAATTTAAAAGACGAGGAGACTCGGGCACCTGGGATTTATCGAGGGATTGAAATTGATAGATGTAGGTCAGTGAGGCTTGTAAGAAACTACTCATGTGGAATCCGGTGACTCCCTAAAGTTCTAAACGAAGGCAGTTTCAGGTTTCGAGTTGGACAATCTGTAAATTCCCAATTCAGCTGAAGACGGATCGTACTTTTTAGTTCATGATTGGATTTTTACCGTCAACTCAGTATTAGCTTCCCACAGTTTGTCTAGAAGTCTGCCCTCAAGTAACCTGTATTACCTAGCTGATTAACTTGACAGCTAAGTGTGAATTAAGAAGTGCTGTTGACAGCTCAAGTAAATGGCCAAAGATTAAGTTGTTAAACTTAGGTGACCTCTCTATGTAGGTAAGTTTTATGAGCATAATATTTTGTATCTGTATTTGCCACTTTGGATCCCCTTTCTTTGGTATAACTGGATTTCTGGCAACGTTCGAGCTTGTCACTGATTCGATATCAAGACTATGCCAGTGATGATGAAGTGGAGTAGACTGTGAGCCCGTCATTGGGCAGGTCTTGTCTCTATCTGTTGCCGAATTGTACATTCCAAGCGCTTAGTACAGCGCTCTGCACATAGTAAGCGCTCAATAAATACTATTGAATGAATGAATGATTTCATCAGATATAACATTTTCATTTGGCACAGGATTTTTGTATATTCCCAAGTAATTGCTAATGAAGTAAATTCAATATCACGACAGAGTGAGTCAGGATACTTGCCTATCGTTGTAGTTCAGTTCCAAATGGGTATTCAGAGAATATTTGTGAATGATGAAAGAAATGCAGAAAATGAATAGTGTGTTGATTTTAATTTTATGGCTTTTGTTTCCATGAAATTTAAAGGGTAGAAATTCCCATGTTATCTTTGGCTCTAAGTGAAGTTTTTTCGTGATGATGATGATATTTGTTAAGGGCATACTAAGCACTGAGGTAATCAGGTTGGACACAGTCTGGCTCTGCCACTTGTCAGCTGTGTGACTGTGGGCAAGTCACAACTTCTCTGTGCCTCAGTCACCTCATCTGTAAAATGGGGATTAAGACTGTGAGCCCCACGTGGGGCAACCTGATTCCCCTGTGTCTACCCCAGCGCTTAGAACAGTGCTCTGCACATAGTAAGCACTTAACAAATACCGACATTATTATTATTATTTGTTCCGTGAGGGACTCACAGTTTAGGTGGCAGTGGGCTTTAATCCCCATTTTACAGATGAGGAAACTGAGGCACAGAGCATTTAAAAGAAGAAAGTGACATATCTAAACTAGTAAAGAGGATTAGTAAAATTCACTGGTGTCTTAATTCACCGATGGCAAACAGTTTCAATGGGAATTGTTTGAGATTTCACTCGGGTTTTCTACTACTTTTTATAAATAATCCCTGTGGTCTTGAAATTTCCCTGCCTCTTCATTGTGAGTTGGTGTTCTCCTTTCGTGCACGCTTGTCTTCCTCAAATATTCACAAGACCTGATGTAAATGGTGGGTATGAGTGAATAAATACATTTACGGTTTTTGCAGGTAGATTCGCCCTCAATATTAATTTAAATACTAGGATTTAATACCTTCAAGTTGATATCCAAGTTGGTTTCTGTGGTGAATGTTTTTCTTTTCTGCTGGGTGCTCTGCTCTTTTCCTAAGTGACAGCCTAGTATATAATTGCTTAAAGTGTCTTAGTATTATCTTTGGTACATGTGCATGTTCAAAGGGAAACAGCATGGCCTAGTGGAAAGAGCGTGGACCTGGGAGTCAAAGGACCTGAGTTCTAATCCCTGCTCTGCCGCTTTTCTGCCAGTGGATTTTGGGCAAGTCGCTTCACATCTTTGTGCCTCAGTTACTTCATCTGTAAAATGGGGCTTAAGACCGTGAACCCTACGTGGGACACGGACGGCTTCCAATCTGGTATCGACCCCAGCACTTAGTATAGTGTCTGGCACACAGTCAATGCTTAACGAATGCCATAAAAAGGCAATTGAATCCCATTTTCTCCTTAAATTTGTATTTTTGTGTTTATTTCAATGCCTAATGGAGTGTTTGCTTTTAAAGGATGCTTTAGTTGATGAAAATACATCCGAGACCATCGATGCCACTGACCTGAAACTTGACTCTCTCTACCTTCAGGACATGAATAGCAGGAAAGGGGATGTTGATTTTCCAGATACATTTTTACAGCAGGGATTGCTCTCAGCTCAGAAGACTTCAACCTTTGCATCAAGTCCTGAAGCCCTCTTGTCTTTACCTGATGGATTTTTAGAGGCTGGCGAAATTCCCAAAATTCCTGCCCAAGGAAATACTGACAAAACTTTTATAAAACCACTCAGTGATCCTACATTCGGTGTACCTGACCCCTACTGGTCTCCAACTGCTGAAAGGCGAACATGTGAACCTTGGGATTACACTGAAAAGGGTAAGTTTCCATAGAGAGGGTCGAGATGCGTTTGTAGGTGTAAAGTCCACTTTGGTTTGATTTTTGTAGATTTATCTGTAGATTTTTAAGGCTCTATTTTTAAAAGAAAATGTAAGAATTACTCCTAAAACAGATTTAGGACCTCAAAATATGAATTTTAAAATTTGTTATCAAGAGCTTTACTGCTTTGCCTGTTTGCATCCATGTTTTTCAGGAGCTGATCCACCACACAATGTGGTCTATCAAAATGAAGAAGGTAAATGGGTGACCGATCTTGCCTATTATACCTCTTTCGATAAAGAACAGAATTTAAACCACTCTCTGGCTGATCAAATGAATGAGAACTTCAGGACTGGATGTAAGTTGGTAATTTTTTTCCCCCATTTCTCTGAAATGACTTATTTCTCTGGCGTGAGGTTATAAATACAAAATATATCTGTTGCCTCTGTTCTCTTCTGAATAAGTGAACAAAGGATAAGATTGCTAATTGCCTTGTCTCTTAGAGGAAACGAAATAGAATACTGACATCTGGATATTAAAGTTGGAGAAGCAGCGTGGCTCAGTGGAAAGAGCCCGGGCCTGGGAGTCAGAGGTCATGGGTGTGAATCCTGGCTCTGCCGCTTGCCAGCTGTGTGACTTTGGGCAAGTCACTACTCTGTGCCTCAGTTTCCTCATCTGTAAAATGGGGATTAAAACTGTGAGCCCCACATGGGACAACCTCATCACCTTGTATCCCCCAGCACTTAGAACAGTACTCTGCGCATAGTAAGCACTTAACAAATACCACTATTTATTTTTTTAAGATACCAAGTCAACACAAGTTCCTCTCTCTCTTTGGTCCTCTCATATATTCAGTTGGGATTTTTTTTTTTTTGCCATGATCAGAGGATATTCCTTTTTTATTCAGTATAAAGGTCCTCTAAGATCTGTGGCAAAGAATTTTGATAATGAAACATCCCTGAGAGTTTTGAATTGACATATTAAAAAAAGGAAACTGGAGCAAACCGAGTAGGGATCTCCTCCAAAAGTTCTCAAGTGAGTTTTTCTCTTACCGCTTAATCTTAAAGTAGTATTTTGGTAGTGTTTACAAGCACTTACAATATGCTAAGCACTGTGGTAGATACAAGGCTATGAGATTAGGCACCTTCCCCATCCCCACAGCACTCGGCATCTATCTTATCCCCATTTTACAGATGATGAAATGGAGACCCAAAGAGGTGGTCATTTGCCCAACGTCACCCAGTAAGCCAGTGGTGGCGCTGAGACTCGAACCCGAGTCCCATGCGCTTTCTGCTTTGCTCTGCTGCCTCCAGGAGAAATATAATTTTTTCAAGCATAGATTTCTCTTAATAATAATGTTGGTATTTGTTAAGCGCTTACTATGTGCAGAGCACTGTTCTAAGCTCTGGGGTAGATGCAGGGTAATCGGGTTGTCCCACGTGAGGCTCACAGTCTTCATCCCCATTTTACAGATGAGGGAACTGAGGCCCAGAGAAGTGAAGTGACTTGCCCGCAGTCACACAGCTGACAAGTGGCAGAGCCGGGATTCGAACCCATGACCTCTGACTCCCCAGCCCGGGCTCTTTCCACTGAGCCACGCTGCTTCCCTAATCTTAACCCTGCAAAGGATATTTGGATGCTGTAGGCTTTGTTGGTTTTTTGGTTTTGTTTTGTTTTTTGGAACAGCCTTGGCAAAATAAAAAACACCCCTGAACTAACATGGTGGAACTCAGCAGATCAGGCTTAACTAATCTAAGGCAGAAGGAATGAGTTTACAACCGTACCTCAGTGATTCCTAGGTCTCAGAAGATTCTTATTAGTTTGGTAAAACGGTTTTCAAACCCTTTAAATGATTTCTGCGATACCTATGCGTTTTGAGATATTCGGGAAGACTAATGATAATACTGATAAAATAAATATGGTATTTATTAAGCGCTTACTATGTGCCAGGTACCGTACTAGGCGCTGGGGTGGATACAAGCAAATCGGTCCCTGACCCACATGGGGCTCACAGGCTCAATTCCCACTTTACAGATGAGGTGACTGAGGCACAGAGAAGTTAAGTGACTTTCCCAAGGTCATGCAGCAGACAAGTGGCAGAATCGGGATTAGAGCCCATGAACCTCTGACTCCCAGACCTGCGCTCCAGCCACTAGGCCACGAAGGGAGTGAAGCGTAGGGCCCAGGCCTGGCTACCTGGACGTTTCCTGGGATGCACATCCTATTGAACGTGAGGCGTTAGTGCCGCCGAGGGCAAGTGCTAGAGTGTGGTTCCGCAAGGCCTTAGCCCTGGGTTTCCACCTGGGCCTGGCCCGCGTGGCTGGCCCGGTGTTCCTCTTGCTCTTTCCTTTCACTTCCTTGGTCTTGACCCTGCTCGCCACCATCTCCGCCCGGCTGCCCAGTCCCCGTCCTCGAGCCCTCCCTAGTTATTAATAATAATAATAGTCACGATGATGATAACGATACTTGGGTTAAGTGCTTACTACGTGCCAAGCACTGTACTAAGAGCTGGGGTAGGTACATGATAATCGGGTCCCACATGGGACTCACGGTCTAAGAGGGAGAACAGGTATTGAATCACCATTTTGTAGGCACAGAGAAGTGAACTGGCCCGCCCAGGGTCACACAGCAGATCGGCGGCGGGGCCGGGACGCGAGCCGACAGATGTTAACGATTAGAAAATGAGCACACTCGGCTTTTAGCAGAACCAAATGGAAGGATCCATTTTGGCGTCCAGCTTTTAGCAGACCGAATGGAAGGATCCATTTTGGCATCCAGCTTTTAGCGGACCGAATGGAAGGATCCATTTCGGCGTCCAAGAGGAAGGGTTTTGGCTGGAGGACGGCACGGAGACCTCAGAGCCATAATCCGAGCGGTGCGGCGGCCGTGGCTTCTGGGTCCTCGCCGCCTCCCGTCCCGAGCCCGCCTTTTCCTCTCACAGACAGTGGGGCTGCCTGCTTCTTACCCTAGCTACTGCAAGATACCCAGCACTCCTGGACTTCGCCACTGCAAAGCGATTCCCGCCGTCGACCCCCGGCCCACGTCCTCCCACTGTCCCGGAACGCCCTCCCTCCTCACCTCCGCCAAACTAACTCTCCTCCCCTCTTCAAAGTCCTACTGAGAGCTCACCTCCTCCAAGAGGCCTTCCCACACTGAGCTTCCCCTTTTCCCTCTGCTCCCTCTGCTGCCTCTCTGCTCCCCCTTCGCCTCCCCTCAGCTCAGCCCCCTTTCCCCCCTTTCCCTCTGCTCCTCCCCCTCTCCCTTCCCCTCCCCTCAGCACTGTCCTCATTTGAATATATTATCTATTACCCTATTTATTCTGTTAATGAGATGTACGTCCCCTTGATTCTATTTATCGTGTTAACGTTGTCTTGTTTTTGTCTTCTTGTGTTTTGCTCTGCTGTCTGTCATCCCCGATTAGCCTGTGAGCCCGTCATTGGGCAGGAATTGTCTCTATCTGTTGCCGAATTGTACGTTCCAAGTGCTTAGTATAGTGCTCTGCACATAGTGAGTGCTCACTAAATACTACTGAATGAATGAATGCAGTGTCAAAAAGAGTGGAGCCTGATTCGGGTGGGAAATAGGCAAAAAGGCCTGTCCACGAAGACTGAGATATGCGGGAAGGCTTGCAGAACACTTCAGCGACGCTAGTTTCTGCAGATTTTCCAACTCACTGTGTGTTTTCTCCCACTTTCCTTCCATAACCGTCTCTGAATTTTATACTTGTAGTCTCAGTGTGTGCTTAAAGACGATGACACTAATATAGTTTCTAAATAACTTTTTAAGCTGACGCAGTAGCGCTGATTGCCCAAGATGAAGAAGAATTTGAGAGAGCGCACAGGTTTATGCAGGTTAGTCATTTGACCACATATGTGTTTTTAGCCTAAGGAGGCGGTGTGAGATGCCCGCAGCCAGATCTGAACTCTTTATGAGTGAACTACAGAATTCTTCCCAAGTGAGTCTGTTCTCCTTAGTAAAGATCTGGGATCGCCATTCCTTCACTGGAAAATAAGATCAAGCCATTTTCCTTGAAGAAGAAAAGGTGCGAATATATTTCAGATTAGATTGTGAAGTGATTCCCTTAAAAGGCGTAACTGTTTCTCTCCCTCTGGTGCTCTTTTTGGCTCCCCACCCCGGGGTATTTTCCGCAAGTCACGCTGCCTTTTACTGAGACGGATTCAAAAATCCATTACCTAGCCATCTCCCTTTATCCCGTAAGGAAGAGGAATTTACAGTCTTTAGAAGGCAAGTCCCTGATCTATTCGCATAACCTCTAGTAATCGAATTTACAAAACTGATTAAACTTCCTGTTAATCAGGGAGTCTGGGTAGAATTTTTCATCTCTTAATCTGATCAGACAGTCGGACCACCGGACGAGCCCTCTGGGTGACCGTACACCTCCTGGGCAGCCCTGACTACTAAATCGGCACGTTTGACTTTTATGAGCCCCTGTTTATTCGTTCCCTGCATTTAAAATAGCTCCAGATCAGCTTTAAAATCTTGGTATTTGTTAAGCGCTTACTACGTGCAGAGCACTGTTCTAAGCGCCGGGGTAGATACGGGGTCATCAGGTTGTCCCACGTGAGGCTCCCAGTTAATCCCCATGAGGTAACTGAAGCCCAGAGAAGTGAAGTGACTTGCCCACAGTCCCCCAGCTGACAAGCGGCAGAGCCGGGAGTCGAACCCATGACCTCTGACTCCGAAGCCCAGGCTCTTTCCAGTGAGCCACGCTGCTTAAGAACTCACCGTATCTTGCTATTCAGAATATTCTAGAAAACCCTTTCCTTTCTGGCTCTCCTTAGCTTCCTTACTTAGGCTCTTTTTAAACTTGGGATTGTCTTCCGTGGCTAACTTTTTTAAAATTTTCTTCACAGGAAGAGAAAATAGATGCCCAGAATACATCGGCGGGTTCAGGGGACACGTCGTGGCGGGCTTCTATTAACTATAACTTGCTGAGGGGATCCCTGACGGTATCGGGTGTTGACCCACACGATGCCAGTTACTTACGGCTGTCTCTGGGAGAATTCTTCGGTCAGAGGTCGGAAGCGCTTGGCTGTCTCGGAGGTGGCATTGATGTGAAACGGGTAACTGAAGCCTCGGCTTGAGAGTGGCCGGAAACTATCTGTGTTGCATGTTCTGACCCTATTAGCCTGTCACCTGTGTCCGTTCTCATTAGTTGGCAACCCCCTTTATCATGGGGAAACTATTCTTGCACCGATTGCCGTCTGGCGGAACAACTTCCCATAAAAACAGTGACTCCAACGAATTTAGTAGTCGCAACTGACATGTCTCTGTGTGGAAGGGATCCTTCCTAAATGGCAAGAGAAGACTATTAGAATCGTGAAGTGCCTGCTGGGAACCATAAGCCCGTTTTAAAATATGACATCGCTTTGGCATTATCATCTGTATATTGCCTTTGAGGCCAGGTGCGCAGCGTGGCTCAGTGGAAAGAGCCCGGGCTTTGGAGTCCGAGGTCATGGGTTCGAATCCCAGCTCTGCCACTTGTCAGCTGTGTGACTGTGGGCAAGTGACTTCACTTCTCTGGGCCTCAGTTATCTCATCTGTAAAATGGGGATGAAGACTGTGAGCCCCACGTGGGACAATCTGATTCCCCTGTGTCTCCCCCAGCGCTTAGAACAGTGCTCTGCACACAGTAAGCGCTTAACAAATACCAACATTATTATTATTATTATTAGGTGGAGTTGGCAGAGCATGCTGTGTATTCCATTAGCTCAGTAATTGTATGACATTCTGCCTGTTTGAGTCTAGAATGTTTTCATAGTTCCATAATTTTTAGATTTTAACACCTTCACTTGTCTTTGTAGCCATCCTTCGGTTACTTTATTACATCTCCAGAGAAGAGAGAACCTGTGGCTTTATTAAGGCAATCTGATGTGTCCGGAGGCATCTCGGAGCAAGGTTTAAGCTCGGCACAGGGTAAGGGCGCTGAACAAGTACCACCGTTGTTATTATTGTTATTATTACAATGCTGCGAAAGGTGCTGTTAGGTAATGAGTGAGGCTCCCGGGGTTGTTTGATCAGATGATCGGCAGATGAACCAAGCTACCGATGAAAAGAATTTCATCCTTCCCCAGCCCCTGACTGGCTTCCCACATTGGCGGGAAGATGGGAATCGGCTTCTCACCTGCTCCCTTTATCCATCTCCCTCCTCCCTCAGTGGAAAGAGCCCGAGCTTGGGAGTCAGAGGTCATGGGTTCGAATCCCGGCTCCGCCACTTGTCAGCTGTGTGACTCTGGGCAAGTCACTTCACTTCTCTGGGCCTCAGTTACCTCACCTGTAAAATGGGGATTAAAACTGTGAGCCCCACGTGGACAACCTGATCACCTTGTATCCCCCCAGCGCTTAGAACAGTGCTTTGCACATGGTAAACGCTTAACAAATACCACCATTATTATTATTATTATATGCATACCTTTTATTTATATTAACGGCTGTCTCCCCCTCTAGACTCTAAGCTCGCTGTGGGCGGGGAATGTGTCTGTTGGTTATACTCTCCTGAGAGCGTAGTACAGTGATCTCCACATAGTAAGCGCTCAAATACGATTGAAAGAATGAATATGAATTATTGATTGATTTATTTTTTCCTTCTTTGTGAACTATCCAAAACGTAAGCAGCGTGGCTCAGTGGAAAGAGCCCGGACTGGGGAGTCAGAGGTCATGGGTTCTAATCCCGGCTCCGCCACTTATCAGTTGTGTGACTTTGGGCAAGTCACTTACCTTCTCTGTGCCTCGGTTATCTCATCTGGAAAATGGGGATTGAGACCGTGAGCCCCACGTGGGACAACCCGATTACCTTGTATCCACCCCAGCGCTTAGAACAGTGCTTTGTACATAGTAAGCGCTTAACAAATACCATCATTATTATTGTTATTAAAATAGTTTAAAGCCTAGGAATGCTGGCATTATATATAATAAGTTAGGCAGTTTGGGAGGGCCGAGTGATTCCAAGCGCTTAGTACAGTGCTCTGCACATAGTAAGCGCTCAATAAATACTATTGAATGAATGAATGATTCAGACCCCTAGGGAACAGTGCAGTGCTTGGCCACCGGTGGTTTGAAAGAGTTATTGTTCTTCCCAAAGTACCTAATGTACCACCGGGGAATTTTAGGCATTGTAGCTTTGAACTTCCACTTTGAAATTCGATTTCCAGTTCTCTGCTCTGGCAGAATCAAGCAATATCCACTTCCAATGAGTTTGACGTAAAATTAGCCGACTGAACTCCGGGTTATTTATTAATCACCTTTTATAATGCCAAAATTTCTGTCTGTCCAAGACTGGAAAGAGCAATCCAAGGAGCAGATAGCTGATGGTTCGACGACATTTAACATTGGAGAACTGGAGGCCGTTCCCGAAGAAGACAAAAATACAGATGCTGCAGTCACTGCCGTGGGTGGCAGCGCAGAGGTATCTCGATCCTTGGGTGAAACCCAAAATCCCGTGAAGAGAAGGTTTTTGTCATTTCTTGACGTTCCTTTCCTGCCCAATCAATTACTTCTCCCACATTTGAATTTTGAGAGAAATCTTCGAGACCGTGAGCCCGTTGGTGGGTAAGGACTGTCTCTGTTGCCGAATTGTACTTTCCCAGCGCTCCGTACAGTGTTCCGCACACAGTGAGCGCTCAGTAAGTACGATTGAATGAATGAACGAATCAAGCAGCGGGCCCAGTGGATAGAGCCTGGGCCTGGGAGTCGGAGGGACCTGTTTTCTAATCCCGGCAGTGCCACTTGTCTGGTGCGTGACCTGGGCCTCACTTAACTCATCTCTAAAATGGGGATTAAGTCCGTGAACCGCATGTGCGACATAGACTGTGTCCAACCCGATCAGCTCCCATCTACCCCGGCGTTTTCCTCAGTGCCTGGCACGTGACAAAGAGCGTGAACGTGCTATTTATGGAGCGCTTGCTGAGTACTGAGCGCTTAGGGGGAACTGTGGCGGTTTGATGAGTTAGCAGTACGACACCTTAAAATGAAGTATTTTGGCTGATGGTGGAGTTCTAAAACGATGTCATATTTTGAATCGGACTCAGTGTTCCCAGCAGGCACGTAGCCGCTCCGAGGCAGGGAAAGGTTTGATGCCCCGTCCCATTCCGTGGGCGTGCAAATTCAGGGTTCCAAATAACATTACCTTTCGCTGTATGTGAACCCAGCGTCCAGAGTAATATTTTGCAGAGACCCGTGCCAAGTCCCCGAACCTAGGCTGTAATAATAATAATGATGTTGGTATTTGTTAAGCGCTTACTATGTGCAGAGCACTGTTCTAAGCGCTGGGGGGAGATACAGGGTCATCAGGTGGTCCCACGTGAGGCTCACAGTCTTAATCTCCATTTTCCAGATGAGGTAACTGAGGCACAGAGAAGTGAAGGGACTTGCCCACAGTCACCCAGCTGCCGAGTGGCAGAGCCGGGATTCGAACCCACGACCTCGGACTCCCAAGCCCGGGCTCTTTCCACTGAGCCCCGCTGCTTGGTTCCCAATCAGATCCAGGCCTATATTTCAAAAGTACAGCCTTTTATTCCATCTCCAAAAATACCCTTTAAACACAAAATAGGTAACCGTTCTTTCACCTATCATCTTTTAATCTTTCGATGTAGAGTTTTCCTTCTGTTCCAGGTAGCATTTAGTACCCCTGTATATTACATCCGGAGCCCCACCGCCAAACTACAACATGTGAATGTGGAAACCAAAGATTGTGTCTGAAAATTGGATATTTAGATTTGCTAAACACTGTGAGAGCTTAAAATTAACAGTGATCTGTATATGCAAACCGATGAAGACTTCTGGATTAATACCGGAGTCCCTAGAGTTATTTTATTTTTTTTAAGGAGTCAGCATTTACTGTTGAACTCCCAAACTAACCATATAGAGGATAAAGGTTAGGTTAGACTGGGCCACAGTCCAAATGAGAAGCAGAGTGGCCTAGAGGGTGGAGCGTGGGCCTCAAAGTCAGAGGATCTGGGCTCTAATCCCGCCTCCCACCCCTTGCCCACTGTGACACCTTGGACACATATATGCTGTGTGTATCTCTGTGATTCTATTTATCTTGATGACATCTACGCCAGACTGCTTATTTTGTTCTGTTTTGCTTTGCTGTCTGACTCCCCCATTTAGACTGTGAGCCCGTCGTTGGGCAGGGATTGTCTCTCTCTCTGTTGCCGAATTGTCCATTCCCAGCGCTTAGTACACTGCTCTGCACACAGTAAGTGCTCAATAAATAAATACTACCGAACGAATGACAAGTCACTTCACTTTTATGTCCTTCGGTTCCCTCATCCGTAAAGTGGGGATTCGATTCCCGTTCTCCCTCCTGTTTCGACTGCGAGCCCCATATGGGGCAGGGATTGTCTCTATCTGTTGCCGAATTGTCCATTCCCTGCGCTTAGTACAGTGCTCTGCACACAGTAAGCACTCAATAAATAAATACTATTGAATGAATGACAAGGCACTTAACTTTTATGTGCTTCGGTTCCCTCATCCGTAAAGTGGGGATTCGATTCCCATTCTCCCTCCTAATTAGACCGCGAGCCCCATAAGGGGCGGAGGCTGTGTCCGACCTGATTAACCTCCATCTACCCCTGTGCTTGACACATAGTATGCGTTTCACCAAATACCGTGATCGTAGGGTTGCGCTGTTTAGTGTTAATTCGTCGTAATCATTTCATCTTTTTTCATTTTTAGGAAACCCTTTTCTGCAAAAGCAAACCCGTAGGGAATGAAGGCAAGCTTCCTGGCGGGGGCGATTCCATGCTCAGTATAAGCACCATTGCCACGGCTATCGCTAACGCTTCAGTGAGTGCCGACCCCTCCCAGCTAGCCGCTATGATAATGGCGCTCTCTAATAAAACTAAGGACAAGACCTTTTTCCCTCAAGGTGACAAGGACATGGACCTCTCTATTGTGAATCGCGTCTTACTTAGCAATTTAGAAAAAAGTAATGCGGCGCATACATTTGATATGGAGAAATACCTCAAAAAAACAGAAGTTCATGGATGTGAAGGGGAGTCTGAAAATGTTTCCAGAGGTCTGGTGTCCGGTACGTGGGACTTAACCCTGTCAACTACACAAGAACCCCGGGCGCTACATTTGCTCGCTAACAGTTTAAATTTCAAGGGACCGGAAGATGGCTCAGAAGATACTTCCAGAAAAGAACCGAAAGGAAAGAAAGATAGGCAAGACTCATTAAATGCTTCAAACTCAAGTAAAAATAAACAGGAAATGTGGGGAAGGGATCGGTGTCCCGAGAATTCATCTGATTTAATAACTAGTAAACATTCACGGCCAAAGCGAGCACATTTAACATCAAGTAGAAGTAGTGTGAAAGAGTCTCCCGAGGACCTTTCCTCCCCAAAGGAAAAGGCACCAAAAAGCAAATTTTCCTCATTCAAACGGAGCAGTAGCCCCACTAACAGCCCTGAGAATTCAGTGCTGGATGATGGAGCAAAAAACACAGAGAGAATTGAAGTGAGGAATTCCAGTTACCCCGAATTTTTCGACACTGGTTCAGGTGAAAAGCCTACGGTTACAGAGTTAACCCCAACCGTGACCCCAAAGGCTGGCCCGTATTCGTCAGAGAGGGATCCGAAAACCGCTTCTACTTCAGCTGCCGGAGGAGGAAGAGAGATGCAGGACCGTGGAACAACCCAGAGGGCCAGTGGGGATGTTACTGCATCGTGCAACAACGAGAAGCATGTGACTTTTGAAAAGCATTTTGTTACTGCCCCTAAAAATGTCGGTGAGTTGCTCTTTCTTTTTTTCTTTCAGTACGATTCAGGTTCCTAAAGTTTCACTGGAAATTTTTCCTTATTTTGCATTTACAAACTTCCTCTCCACAGATTTGAAAAACACTTCTCCCGAACGTGACCCGCAGTACTCAGAGGATGAGCAGTGTAGCTTCCGGCCTTCGACTTCACCGCTGATCCACTCTTCTCCCAGCGAAGTTTCCGCGACGACCGTTTCAGGGTAAGTAATCTTTGAGAACTAGGAGAGGTCATAATATCTTTCCAATAGGTAAATACCTGTAAGTCGCACGTAAGCGGAGAATATTCATCCAAAGTCCTAGAGGCAGTGATAGAATTGCTGAGCGCACATGCCTCTCCATCTGCATTTACGGATGGCTTCGCTGAGTCAGCGAGGCACCGTGGACCGACAGGAAGTGTAAAGGAGGAGTCGGAACCCTCTGACTCGTGAAGCCGGCAGTGGCTTCTGAGCACGGGCTCCGTTCCGTGACGACCCAGTCGCTACCGTGAGGGTGACCCCACGACTTCCGCCCTCGTGGCTCTGTGCAAGAAGTCGCTAGCCCGTCCTGCCCCTTTGAGGCGGAAAGTAGTCCGTGAGGAATCTAGATCCACTCAGCTCTACTCCTTGGTCTCGGCCAGTGGGATGTAGCCTTAGTTCAGCTTGTTATGGGCCGGGAAAGTGCCTCCCAACTCTGTTATATTGTACCCTCCCAAGCGCTTAGTACGGTGCTCTGCAGAAGTAAGGGGTCAGTAGGTACCGTTGATTCAGGGAGCCATGGGGCCCCACCATCTTCACAGGACTGCGGGGAAAGTTGGAGCTACTCTACCCTTTCCCACTTTTCAGCGGCACACATATATGTAACAGCATCCCCTCTCCTGCTCTCCCTGTCTCCCGCTCTCCCTGTCCTTTCCCTCTCTCCCTGTCCTTTCCCTCTCCCCCCTCTCTCCCTCCTCTCTCCCCCCTCTCCCCTTCCCCCCCCTCCTCCCTTTCTCCCCCCCCCGTCTCCCCGTGTCCCCGTGTCCCCGTGTCCCCGTCTCCCCGTCTCCCCGTCTCCCCGTGTCCCCGTCTCCCCGTGTCCCCGTCTCCCCGTGTCCCCGTGTCCCCGTGTCCCCGTCTCCCCGTCTCCCCGTCTCCCCGTGTCCCCGTGTCCCCGTGTCCCCGTCTCCCCGTGTCCCCGTCTCCCCGTGTCCCCCTCTCCCCGTTTCCCCCTCTCCCCGTGTCCCCCTCTCCCTGTCTCCCCCTCTCTCCCTCTCTCCCTCTCCTCTCCCTCTCTCCCCCTCTCCCTTTCCCTCTCTTCTCCCTCTACTGTCCCTCCCTCTCCTCTCCCTCCTTTTCCTCTCCCTCCCTTGCCTCTCTCTCTCTCTCTCTCTCTCTCTCTCTCTCTCTCCCTCCCTCCCTCTCTCCTCCTGTGTAAGCAGTAGCAGGGCTGAGACAGGCCAGCCAAGGGGGACAAGGCAGGGGAGTGCTGAATTAGGCACTGAGCATGCCTTGCCCCGGCTTGGCAGTGATTAGCTGCAAGCTGGGCAGGGAAGTGCAGGGGCAGGAGCCAAGAAAACTCCCTCACTGGAGGTTGCCCTCTCCCCTTAGAGCGGGAGTGAACTGTGCTCAGGTTAGAGGGCAAGAAGAGCCTCCATGCAGGGTACCACACTTTCTACACAATTTGGGGGATAAAATTCACCCACTCATGTGCCCTGCATCTAGAGCAAGGCCAAACAGAAAGAAGAAGGGGTGAGTCAAAGGCGACAGCGTTAGACACTGCCATGCCACTCCGCCACCTACCCTGCTCCCTTCCCAAATGAACCGGGAATAATTTTCTTTTCTCTCCCTTCTCCCCCCTCTCTGCTTCCCGCTCTCTTTCTTTGTTGATCTCCCTGACCCTTCTTTTTGCTGTAATTGTGTGGTAGGCTCTTTGCAAACCAGCTGCTTTAGAGTTTTAGTTAATTTGACTTTTCTGTGTGAAAAGCTATTAGGCTTGGTCTAAAGAAAGCCAAGGTAATTTCCATATGCATCAGGAAGTTGTCTATAAAACCAACAATCGGTATTGGCAAAGCGGACTTAAATGGTGTTACAGAGTTGTGTTACTCAGCCCGCCCAGTGACCAGTGTTGCATCAGTAGACAAGGAATTAACAACTGAATCGAGAGCCAGAACTCTTTTAGGAAGCTGCCAGACAGAATGTGGTTGCCGCGTAGTTTTAGCTGCCAAACCAAATTAAAGGTCTTAAAGGTCGGCAGTCGTAGGGTGCTGTATAGTCTTCTCTGTGCCTTTGAAATCTGGGCTCCTAGCAGACATCCCATCTGATTCCTTGAACTGTTTCTTCAGTGTCACTTAAGGGCTGTTTTCAACTTCAGAAGTCAAGGAGAGATCACAAAGTTGTCATTCTAGCATGGAAGGTGTAGTTACTGTTAACACAACTATGCCGGGTGGGGTACGGGAGAAGGACAGCAACAGTAGGATATCCAAACAGCTGCCTCCTGGTGAGCCGGAATTGGAATCTGAAAGCGAGGAGGAGAGGTGGACTTTTAAAAATTTTTGGTATTGAAGTGCATACCATGTGCCAGGCACTGTACTAAAGCGCTGGGGTAGATACAAGTGAATCAAGTGGGGCTCAGTCTTAATCCCCATTTTACAGTTGCGGTAATCGAGGCGCAGAGAAGTGAAGTGACTTGCAGAGCAGACAAGTGGTGGAGCCGGGATTAGAACCCAGGTCTTTCTGACTCCCAGGCCCGTGTTCTCTCCACCGGGATACTCCACTTCTCTACCATTTTGGAAAAGAAAGTCTCAGAAAATTCCGCATCTCACCTGAACACCTTGAGGTAATTGCCCCGCATAAACTGGCAAGGCTCATTACAATCAAGGAGAGAGGGGCTCTTTTAAAGCAGAAGCTCTATGAGGATGATGAGACAGAGAGGCAAAAGGAGAAACAGCCCCAAGCAAGCAGTAAACATGACAGCTCCAGGCTCAATTTCTGTGCACGGTAGAATATGGACTGTGGATGCCAGATTGACCTTTTCAACTGCACAGGTACCATAGGTGAATGTCACTGGTGGGGTTTTTGAGCCTAAAAGGCAATGTAATTGTGTGAGATAATTTATCTCAAAATGTGAGATAAATTCAGTCTCCGAAAACAAGCTTTCTACATTTGACGACTAAATTTAACTCTTAAAAAAGGTATTTCTGCTTCTGGTGCAGTGGAAGTTACTCTGGGAATCTACTGTATGATACTCTCGCCGTTTAGTACAGTGCTGTGCGCACAGTAAGCACACAATGAATACCATCGATCTGACCTGAGCTCTAGTTCCGGTTCTGCCAGTAGTTGGCTAAAATGGGCCAAGATTTTACACACAGTGTCTGTGCAAAGGTGCCGCCAAGCCACTAGCACTGAAATTAATTCTTCTGCACAGAATCTTGATTCTGAAGTCTCAGGATTGAGGTTCAGCCATCTTACCTTAAAGGAGACTCCATCCAAAAATGAAAAATTGGCTGAGCCAGTAAGATCCCAAAATACCGACAGGCAGTCAAGTAGTCTTTTCTTAGCTGCTGTTCCATATTGCCCTCGAAGAAGACACAAAATGAGGGATTTTTTTTATTTTTAATTTTTATTGTCAAACAAAAAAAAAGTGCTTGACACAGAGTAAATGCTTAACAAATACCATCATCATCATTCAATAATATTTATTTATTGAGTGGTTACTACGTGCAGAGCACTGTACTAAGCGCTTGGAATGGACAATTCGGCAACAGAGAGAGACAATCCCTGCCCAATGACGGGCTCACAATCGAAGCGGCGGAGTCAGACAGCAAAGCCAAACAGAACAAAACAACTAGTCTGGCGTAGATATCATCAAGATAAATATAATCATAGATATATGCACAGTATATATGTGGCCAAGGTGTCACAGTGGGCAAGGTGTGGGAGCTGGGATTAGAGCCCAAATCCTCTGATTTTCCCAACTCCTCTGATTTTGAGGCCCACGCTCTACCCACTAGGCCACTCTGCTTCTCGTTTGGATTGTGGCCCAGTCTAACCTAACCTTTATCCTCTATATGGTTAGTTTGGGAGTTCAACAGTAAATGCTGACTCCTTAAAAAATAAAATAAAATAACTCTAAATCAATCTGAAGAAACACTAAATTAATGCATTTTTTAATGAAGAACGGTCTATAAAACTTCAAATATAAATGTATTTTGTATTGAGAATGTCATTAGGGAAGTATCCATCAATCAGACGATGGTATTTGTTGAGCGTTTACTGGGTGCAGAGCTCTGCGTTGGGGATTTGGGAGAGTGCAGTGCAGTAGAGTTGGTAGACACAAACCCAGCCCTCAAGGAGCTTACAACCTAGGTGACAGACATTAAAATAACAGGAGAGATGTGGGAGAGGATAAGGATGTATGTGTTGAATGCTGCGCGGCTGGGGTTGGGGTGATTTTCAGAGAGTTTAAGGGGCACAGATCTTATACAGGAGGGAGGATGAATAGTGTGGGGAAATGAGGTTAATTGGAGAAGGCTTCTTGGAAGAGGTGTGAATTTAATAGGGCTTCGAAGATGGGGAGAGTGCTGGTCTGTTGGTTTTGAAGTCGGCCAGAATTCCTGGCCAGAAAGAGGGTGAGAGCGAGAGATTAATGGCTAGAGAGTCAAGATCAAGGAGCGAGGCGTGTGGGCTGGACTTGAGTGGGAAATGAGTGAGGTTAAGAGCTGATCGTGTGTCTTTAATAATAATTGTGATATTTAAGTGCTTACTAGTATCAAGCACTGTTCTGACCGCTGGAGTAGACACAAAAGTTAATCAGGTCGGACACGATCCCTTGTCCCACATGGGGCTCTCAGTCTAAGTAGGAGGGAGAACGAGTTTTAAATTCCCTCTTTACAGTCGAGAAAACCAAGGCGCTGAGATGGTAATTGACATCCCCAAGGTCACCCAGCAAGTCCCATGGCAGCCAAGTGGCAGGGTCAGAATTAGAACCCAGGCACTCTGATTCCCAGGCCCAAGATCTAGGCCGTGCTGCTTCCCAAATCCAGTTCAGTTTTGATTTGGAGGCTTTCGAGGTTTGGAGAGGTGTGGACTGAACGGATATTTTAGAGCGACCTGAGCAGCAGAGTGTAGTAAGGACTGGAGTGGGAAGAGCCTGGAGGCAGGGAGGGTCAGGGAAGAGGCTGATGTTTGTCTGGCTTTGACAGGTGTTTTTGGATCAGCACGGTAGAGGTTTGGATGAGAGAAAAGGGTGGATTCTAGAGACGTTACGAAGGTAGAACCGACCGAGTTTCATGACAGACCGTATGTGTGGATTGAAGGAGACGTGAGTCGAGTTGAGGCATCATGAATGTATTCCTCTTCCAATATGTAACCCCCCTTGGTTTCTTCTGTCTTTCAGATCTGATTCAGATTCCCCTAGTTGTACAGTTGCTCATCTTCATAGACTTCCTCGTGACGATCGTGTACTGCCTCCGTCTGCGTGTTTAAGTCCGAGTATGAGCAGGTTGACTTACATCTCTGTCTGCGATCGCACCATTCCCGCTAAAGCGGACATTCCCGCTACTGAAAAACGGCAGGTAAGGTGGCATTTATCAGTTGAATGTTTCCTGTTAACCGTGAGTCAGTTGGTCCAGTGTTTTTGGTTTTGTTTTTCTCCCATTGGGAGATTAGTAACATCCTAATAATTTTTTAAGCTGTGGTATGTTATTTAGGATAATACCTTGTCTTCTAACCACACCTTTTCCCATTCTGCTGCCTCTGTATCAGCCAGGCTGAAAGATCGAGAAGTCTGTTGCGGAAGGTCTTTGTGACTATTCCAAGAGCTCTGCTCTCATATCCACGAGTTCCGAATCTGGTCTGCCCCATGGATTGATGTGGTTGGGTCGTCCATCCTCTTCTCCCTCTGACACTCTCTCTAAGTTGAGCCGGGCTTGGCACTTGCCCGCTTTCCCTTTCCTCCTTTGTCCCGTTGCCTTTTTAGATGAGGGGAGGGCTGCATTGGGTGTGTAAGTCTCATGAAATCCCCATTAGGAAGCCGTGATGGCCCCTGGAATTGAGACATTTCCTGAGTCAGTGAGTCTTGGAAATCTGTTTTGTGGTTGTTGAATCAATTGGTCGAGCCTACTGTCCGATGAACAATTCGTCAGAATCTATTAAGGGTTTTTTTGGTCTGTTTTTGGTATTTAAGCGCTTACTCTGTGCCAGGCATTTAGCCCTGGGTTAGATACAAGGTAATCAGGTCGGACACGGTCCGTGCCCCACATGGGGTTCGCGGTCTTAATCCCCATTTCATGGATGAGGTACCTGAGGCACAGAGAAGTTAAGTGGCTTGTCCTAGTTCACACAGACAAGAGGTGGAATCGGGATTAGAACCCAGGTCCTTCTGATCCCCAGGCCAGTGCTCTATCCTGTAGGCCACCCTCCTTCTCGGTTTTGAAAGTGCTACCTACAAGTTGTGAATGGGCGCGTGTAGCAGTTTGTACTCATAGTTTCAGCCACAGATCTTTCTGAACCTGTGTTTTACATTTCCCCTGCATACGAACGTAGTTTCCCACATTCTGTAGCTCACTTAAATGTTAGCCACCGAGATGTGTTGCAGTCCATTTTTCTGGTCAATTCAGGGGGAAAAGCACCCAGGCACAACCAAGTGATGCGTTATGAATTATGATTATCTCTTCTTTGCAAAAAAGCGTAAACATTTCGTTGTTAAGCACAGCAGAAATAAGATGTGAAAATATAGTTTTGGTAATGGATCAATGGTCAAGCCTTCCTGGGTGGAAACTAGATAATTTTAAAATGGAAAACTCTACGACTGTAAACCTATGCATGTTGAATTCCAATTAAAAGTAAAAATAAAATTTAAAATCACTTTGCCCTTCCCTAAGAGACAGCCTGGCAAACTTCTGTGTTAGAAGTTGGACATCAGACTAAAAGAGATGATTTGGATTAGACTAATAGGCTGTGCCGTAGCTGAGGTTTCGTGTTTGTGATTGAGCATCTTCTGGGTAGCTGAAAATTAATCGTATAACTCGTATAGTGCCTGGCAGTTAAGCGTGTCGTAAGTACTTAAATACCATTAAAAAGTCCCCCAGAAACTTGTGACACTGGCATAAAAGGACTTTTAGTGTGAATGTTTAAAAAAGTAGTGAATTGTGAAAATTGTGACTTCTTACTTTTTAAATAAGCAGTATTGCCAAATTGGAATTCTTCGGTTATTCTTAGAGTGACGCCACGAATGAATTGAGCACGACAATAGTTCGAGCCAGTCCAGTTCCAACGGAGGACCAAGCTGCCGCAAAATTCAAAGAAAATCTACCCCTGCAAAGCATAGGAAAAGGAACGTCGTTAAATAATAGTCCATCGAATCCGAACCAGATTGACGTGACCGAGTCTGCTGGTTCTGGCTGCAGAATTGAACGTCAGATCACTTCCCCCAAAAGTGGCAATCTCCTGGAAGTTCACCCACCAAGCCTAACGTTAAACCACGAGGAACTGGGGCAAGCTAACCTGGCTCCGCCAGGCAAACCGTGTGTCGTCCATCAGGCTTTTTCAACTGGAGTAGATGCCCCCGTGTCATGCCAGGATTGTTCAAGCAAAGCTCGAAGTCAAGGATTCCCCTCGACGGATATGGTAACTGCCCTGGGCGGATTTAGCGGGTACATTCCATTGAGTCAAAATGCTTCCGGTGACCAGCACGCTTCGCTTCCAAGCTTCAAATCTCAAGGCTCTGCCTCTGAAATGAGGACCCTGTCGGCTCCAGCTCCTCCGCTCCTGACTGGGCATTCCCTTTCAACGACTCCCTTTGCCCAGCAGTACTTAGGAACTTTGCCTCCGAGTGGTAATGTCGCTCTGCCTCAGTATATCGGCAGTTCCACCCTCTATGGTCTTCCAGGATTTCCGTGCGCTGCCGTTCCAGCCGAACGTATTCAGAACGCTCTCGCGATGGGAATTCCTCTAGGGCAGAATGTCGGATCCGGATTGTTGGGTGGTCCTTCTCTCTGTAACACCCACTCCGGTTCCTTGAGCCAGAATCTTTTGAATGCCGCAAAACCGTATCCTGGACAACCTATTAGAACTTGTGGTATTGACCAGTGGGAATCAAGAATAACCCCGGGGTTTGGTAAGGATCTAATTTTTCTCCTGTACTGAATTCTTGCTTGGAATAATTCGATTTTTTGAATTTAAAATGAAATAATGATCTCTCGTTTATGAAGCGTGATGTTATTCCCTCATCAGTTATCTTCAACAATTTCTACACTGAGAGAATTGAGAACCTACTGTCTCACCTACCTTTTCTTTTTCAGATTTATCCATGGACTAAGGGGTCGTTTTTTTTTGAAAAAAAAATTCCCTTATGAATTATTCTTTCTTAGAAACAGAGTTGAGGATGCCCCTCCCATTTTACAAGACACCTCATCTAAAATCTTGATGCCGAAGTTGAAAGTATTTATTTCAGATGTACTGAATATTTGTATCCTATTCTCAGGAGGTGTAATTTTACACTTTTACAGAGTAGCATTAGTCTGTGACAAAAATTATAGGTGGGTGGGAAAATCGCAGAGAGCCACTCGGCCCTGCTGACTAAAATTTTTCTTTAGACCTCACGGTCCGTCTCCCAATCCACTGCCTGGGCCGAAGCTCATATTCTAGCTGGGAACCCCCGCTTCCAAGGAAGCCTCCGATGGGCGCCTGGTTGGGATGTTTTGTTGGCCTTGTGTCCTTGTCCTTGGCCGTCCTGGAACTGGAGAGGGGGGTAACTCAGTGGAGCCCTGCAGCTGAGAGGGAGGAGGGGAATTTGCTCATAAAATGGACCATTTTGGGGATTTCTCAACTTCTGAGAATATCTTAATTCTCAGCGTGGTGTGGCTCAATGGAAAGAGCCCGGGCTTGGGAGTCAGGGGTCATGGGTACTGATACTGGCTCTGCCACTTCTCAGCTGTGTGACCGTGGGCAAGTCACTTAACTTCTCTGTGCCTCAGTTACCTCATCTGTAAAATGGAGATGAAGACTGTGAGCCCCACTTGGGGCAACCTAATTCCCTTGTATCTACCCCAGCGCTTAGAACAGTGCTGGGCACATAGTAAGCGCTTAACAAATGCCAACAATATTATTATCTTAATAGCGCAAGCATTTGCACCTCTCTATTTAATTGTCTTGTCACTGGCTCTCATATTTTCTCCGCTACCCTTCAGTTATAAGCCGTTAATGTCATTACTGATATTCCCTTCGGACTAGCCTCCTAAAATTACTTTTCCTCCCAAGAGGCCTTCTCTGAGCCTGTATTTCCCCTTTTCGCCCTCCCCCCTTTGGACTATGCCCTTGACTGGGACTTATTAATCAGTCAATCTCTGGAGTTTATTGAACGCTTACTATGTGAAAAAGCCCTCTAATAGTAATTATGGTATTTTTTAAGCACGTACTATGTGCCAAGCACTGTACTAGATGCTGGGGTAGATACAAGATAATCAGGTTGTCCCACGTGGGGTTCACAGTCTTAAACAGTGCTTGACATACAGTAAGTGCTAAACAAATACCTTTATTATTATTATTATTATTATTAATCCCCATTTTACAGATGAGGAGCTGAGGCCCAGAGAAGGTTTGCCCAGGGTCACCCAGCGGCTTTGGGGGAGTATTCATTCAATCGTGTCAGAGCGCTTACTGTGTGCAGAGCACTATACTAAGCGCTTGGGAGAGTACAGTACGGCAATAAGCTTTTCATTCATTCATTCAATAGTATTTATTGAGCACTTAATATTTGCAGCGCACTGTACTGAACATACATTCTGTGCCCCGAAGGAGTTTTCAGTCTAGAGGGGAGTACAAGGCAACAGAATTAGCAGAATACTTTGATACTCACTCCAGCCCCACAGCACTCATGTAAATATCCTTAGATTTTACTACTTCCCCTAGCCGTAATTTATTTTAATTTGTGTCTCCCCCCGTAGACTGTAACCTGCTTTTATCTTCTTCGTATCTGTGAACTCGCATTGTACTTTTCCAAGCGCTTACTACTGTGCTCTGCACACTGTGAGCACTCACTCAGCACCCTGGATTGATTGATTATTTTTTTATCCGGGGAATTTATAGTCCAAGACTTGCCCACTGTTCCGTGGCAATCTTTCCAGACACTCTGACCGTGCGGCTAGTTTAGGTCTGGACGTTAAAGCAGATTCTTGCCTAATTAAATGATATTTTTGTTGGAAATGAGAATATTTCGACCAGTCTCCTCTTCTGCTAGGTTTCTACATAGTGTAAAACGTTCAGTCCGGGTTCCCCCCTCTCTTCAAGAACCTCCAGCCCATCCACCTCCACGTCACACAGAAACTCCTCACCGTTGGCTTTAAAACACTCACCTTGCCCGCTCCTACCTCACCTCACTACTCTGTTACTACCACCCAGCCCGCACACTTTGCTCCTCTAATGCCAAACTTCTCACCGCGCCTCGACCTCCTCTGTCTCACCGCCGGCCTCTCGTTCACATCCTACCTCTGGCCTGGAATGCCCTCCCTCTTCATATCGGACGGTTCATTGCTCTCCCCCATTTCAGAACCTTATTGAAGGCTCATCTCCTCCAGGAAGCCTTCCCCGCTTGAGCCCTCCTCTCTTCCCACTCCCTTCCGTGCCGCTCTTGCTCCTTCATTCATCCTCCCATCCCCACAGCACATACGTATATATCTGTAATTTATTTATTTACATATTTATGTTAATGTCTGTCTCCCCCTCTAGACTGGGAGCCCGTTTTGGGCAGGAATGTGTCTGTTGCTGTACTCTCAGAAGCGCTTAGTACAGTGCTTTACACACAGGAAGGGCTCAATAAATACGGTTGAATGAAAGAATGTACATGTATGTAATTTAATGTCTCTCCTCTAGACTGTCAGCTTATTGTGGACCGGGAACATGTCTGTTTATTGTTATGTTGCACTCCCCCAAGTGCTTAGCACAGCGCTGTGCACACCGCAAGCACTCAACCAATAGTTTTGACTGAGCGATGACTTTATGATAACCCGAGTTTGGCCAGCTTTCTCCAAAATGGCACGTGTGCGGTTTCTTTTCTGAGTCTTTGCTTTACCTTTAAAGTAACTTTAACTTCCCGACAGCCATCGAGGTCAGTTATTGATCCTTTTACTAGGCATTTGTAGCTGGGTAAAATGAGGAGAAAATCTAACTCGAAGCCCAGCGAAGCACCTCAGAGAGCATTAAATGACCTAGCTCTACGGTAACGCATACGTTCTGAGTTTGCGACGTATGAAGAAAATCTGCCAGAAAAAGATCACTGACGACGTGTGTGTTCTCTTCACCAGGGCAGGTGCGTGTGCCCGAAGAATTGAAGTTCCCCCACGCTTGTTGCGTGGGAATTGCTTCGCAGACCAGCCTTAGTATTTTTAATCCAACAGACCGCTGGTTACAAGTCAGTATCGGAGTACTCAGTGTTACTGTCAATGGCGAAAAGGTAAGCCAGCCCTGATTCGCGGCATCCAGTGAAAAGACTGAGTGGAGTCAACTACTGTGGCTTTTTTTCCCGGTATTTAAGTGCCTACTATGTCTCAAGCACCGTTCTAAACGCTAGGTACAAGGTAATCAGGTCCTTGTCCCACCTGGGGCTCACAGTCGTAACCCCGTCTTACAGATGAGATAACTGAGGCGCAGAGAAGGTAAATGATCTGCCCACGGTCACACAGCAGGCAAGTGGCAGAGCTGGGAATAGAACCTAGCTCCCCTGACTCCTAGGTCCGTGCTTTTTCATTCATTCATTCAATAGTATTGATTGAGTGCATACTATGTGCAGAGCACTGTACTAAGCGCTTGGAATGTACAATTCGGCAACAGATAGAGACAATCCCTGCCCATTGACGGGCTTACGGTCTAATCGGGCTGCCTCCCTGTAGTGGGAATCTAAATCTGGTGGTATTTTTCTCCACTCTTCTCCAGGTACTTGTGTTCTAAACTTCAGTCTTCCTTCAACTGTCATATTTTTTGGGAGGAGGGTTTCGCTATTGTTTGCTTTTTGCCAGCAGTGTTGATCATTCCTAAAAGGCATGAGTTTTTGAGCCCCTTGAGGGACAGGGCTGGTGTCTCATTTCCATCTGTGTACAACTTCCTCAGCGCTTTGTGCAGTGCTCGGCATACAGTGAACGCTTAATTAGATCCTCTTAGTACTACCAGGTCGTAGCCTTTGTGAAAGGAGGACAGGGAGATGTGGCTCAAGGTTGTGTTATGGCGTGCAACTGAGCCACGAGAAGCAGAGTGGCTCAGGAGAAAGAGCCTGGCCTTGGGAGTCAGTGGTCGTGGGTTCGAATCCCTGCTCTGCCACTTGTCAGCTGTGTGACTTTGGGCAAGTCACTTCACTTCTCTGTGCCTCAGTGACCTCATCTCTGTGCCTCAGTTACCTCATCTGTAAAATGGGGATTAAGACTGTGAGTCCCACGTGGGACAACCCAGATTCCCCTGTGTCTACCCCAGCGCTTAGAACAGTGCTCTGCACATAGTAAGTGCTTAACGAATATCAACATTATTATTATTAAAATGGGGATGAAGACTGTGAGCCCCTCATGGGACAACCTGATCACCTTGTTTCCCCCCTCAGTGCTTAGAACAGTGCTTTGCACATAGTAAGCGCTTAACAAATGCCGTCTTTATAATTATTTTATTATTATTATTATATAATTCAAAGGTTTAATAAGCATGTTAAGTAGACTTTTAGAGTCGGTTTGTCGAGCTTGGGACCCACAATTCGGTTGAATGTGCCTTTCACAGGACCACTCCTCGGCAGTGGCAAGAAAGCAGGAGTAGAGAGAACAGTTGTTGCTGTTGTTATTATTATTATTATTGTTATTTCAAGTGTTGAAAGGCACAGAGCTAAGTGCATGGGTGACACAGAAAGGAGAGGGATTCTCACTGGTCTCCAAAAATCCAGCCTGTCCTCCCTTCAGTTTATACTACACCCTACTGCTCAAGTCGTCTTTCTCAAACGTCACTTGGCACCCGTCTCTCCAGTCCTCAGAATGGTTACCCACTTCTCTCTGAATCAAGCAAAATGTTGATTTTGAAATGTTGAATCCAAAATGTTGAATCCTTGGTTTCAGCACTTTCCACCACCTCTCTCCATCTTAAACTTGCTAAGCCCTGGTTCACACCCACTGTTTCTCCCAAAGCCCGTCTCCTTATTGAACTCCACCCTATATTTATTCCTTTCCTGATTACTTGTTCGTTCTATTCTCCTGCCTGGAAATCTGTCTCTCTTCAGGCCAGTGTTCGCTGGACTATGGCTCTCCCCATCTTAAAAACGCTCCTAAAAAAACCCAACCCCAAACCCCTACCTCCTCCAGGATACTTTAATAATGTTGGTATTTGTTAAGCGCTTACTACATGCCAAGCACTGTTCTAAGCGCTGGGGTAGATAGAGGGTAATCAGGTTGTCCCACATGAGGCTCACTGTCAATCCCCATTTTACAGATGAGGTAACTGAAGCACAGAGAAGTTAAGTGACTTGCCCACAGTCACACAGCTGACAAGCGGCAGAGCCGGGAGTCTCTGGCTCTTTCCACTGAGCCACGCTGCTTCCCCTTCCCTGACTAATTCCCAACAAGTCAAACCAACATTCACCCTTAGCACTTGTATATTCTCATCATATCCAAACATTTCAGTTCTCTCAAAACGTGTGTTCACTGAGCATTTCGTACAGAACCTTGTTAGAAAATTAAGGTGTATTTTGACACATTTACAGCCAGATGGAGTTGTGTGTGATGTTGGTCAAGGCACACATACAGCAACACAAGTTGTCCTTGGTGTGAAATTCATGAAGAAGGTAACCCCCGTGTTCTGGGAGAAGATGCATATGTATATTCAGAGGATCATTCCTTTAACCTGATGGGGTCATGTTAAAGTTGTTCTTCCTCCTGCTCCTACTCCTTGCAAGTAGATTTTAATCTCCTTGAGGGTAGAAAACTTGCATGTATTGTGCTTCTGTCGAACTCTCCCAAGCACGTGGTACAGGACTTGGCACTCAGTAAGTCTTCAATAAATTCCATTGATTAATTGATTGAAATGAACCTAGCATTTTTGAGAAAATGGAATTTTTAAATTTTAACTCGCCCCCCCTTTTTTTTTTATCTTTTAAAGGTGGACCTTTCAACTTATCATTGTCTCGTTTTCAAGAATAAAGCCATCATAGGCCCTCACACTACAGAAGACGTAAAAATACTTTTTATCCCATCCCACCCGGGAATTTTTCGGTGTGTGTTCAGTGTTTCTTCTTGGCCAGTTTCAGCCGATCCTGAAACAATAATGCAGGCAGAAGCCTTGGCGACGAGGGTAATTTTAACATCTGTTGCTGAAAACCCCATCCTAGAGGTAAGGGATTTCTATTTAAGCACACTGTTTATTCTTAAATGTTTCCGTGTAGATGCCATATAATTCAAACCAAATTTACTTCTAATAAAGATTGCTAGTATTAGGTTGTTGCTGGGCTGGGTTGTTAAGATGGTGATTGGTTGGGAAACTTAGGGAAAAATCTCACTTCCTACCGCATTCATGATAATGGTTAGGGTGTTACCTACCTAGCGAGATAATCCTTGTCAATTAGCAAAGTTTTTTTTTCTTTATAGGTTCCTAAATATTTTCTGCCTTTAAATTTAGGTAGAAACAGGAATGACAGAAGCAGAAAAGACAGATGTTCTAGATTTTGGTGATCTGACATGTGGAAGTTGGAAAGCGCTCCCCTTAAAACTGATCAACAGAACGCACGCCACTGTCCCAATTAGACTGATTATCAATGCAGTAAGTATGAGGATATAAGCAAATCTCTGAAAGAGCAGTCGTATAACTCTTGGCCTGATAGACAATTAGGTAATGTTTATTCATGAGGAATGCTTACAAAAATCTAGCTTAACTAGTTTGCGTATAATGAAAGACAGCATATTAAAATCATAGTATGTTTTTGACTTTATAGTACCCATTTAGCCGTTTTCATTTATTTGTTGGCATTCTTTTTCCCAACAGAATGCCGTAGCGTGGCGTTGTTTCACATTTTCCAAGGAACCTGTTAATGCTGCTTTTGAAACTGCACTTCAGACTGATCTGATGGCTCAGCTAGCAGCTCCTTCTGTCATAAACCATGTGATGCATGCAAGTTATGATGGACAGGCAAGTAGTGGGATTTATAAACTTGATTTATGTAATGAGGTAGGCCCTTTGTTGTTGTTTTTTCTTCAAATGTAGTTAACTTTGTTGCTTCTCCCTTCCGAAGAAGAAAATGAGGTCACTATCGTCACTGAACCCCAACTTTTTGGATACCAAGTGAGGAATGTCTTTTTTTATTTTTCAGGATCCGGAAGTTCTAGTCATTTGGGTTATTTTCCATGGACCAAAGAAACAGATTTCTGGATCAGGTATCTTGATTTCTTACCCTTTGAGAGAGCTTTTAGGTTGAATCAAGGTAATTGATTTTTTTGGTTGAGCGTTGGTGGGTAGTTGAAGGTATTGGATTTTTCAGCCTCTCTAATTCTAAGAGGAAAATGAGTCCCTTCTTAGTCAAACTCCCACCTGTGTAATCTCTCACCCTGCTTAGTACACTGCTCCACCCGGAGAGAGAACTTACTCTTTCAGAAATTATTGTGAAAACTTAATTCCTCCTAAAGTACTTTGATGTACTTTCTAGGAGCACTGCGCTAAATTAAATTCGTGGTCCTTTTCCTCAGTTTAGTCCCACTTTCAGTATGTGATTGTTGGAAAATGGCCTTGGTCACAGCTTATATGCTCCAGGAAAGCTTTTAGCATGAGATCATGACATTTTGGCTGCCTTTAAGATGCCTTCTTAACATCCTTAGTCGTGATCTGAAACAGCACGGCGGTGAGCCCTCCGCCGTGCCTCTTCATCCCTCCCTGCGGAGCCCAACTGCGTGGGAGAGAGGCCGTCCCATCCTCCATGCCACCAGGACCTCATCGGCCCCTGTTCCAGCCCAGGAAGGGCTCCGGGAGCGGCAGCGTGAACGCTTCTCCCCTTTTAAAAACCGTTGAGAAATCCCTCCGCCGTGGCTGTAGCTGTGACTTCTTCCGCTGTGACTTCTCTGATTGTTGTTCGGGCCCTGAAATCCTGCTGCTTATTTCTTGTTAGCTTTATTTTTTGTTAGATTTTCGTTTCATCTTTTCTTTTTTAAAAGGTCTCCATCTCCATACCCTGCCCCCCAACCCCAATTATTCTTAGACTTTAAGCCCTTTGGCGGAGGTCTGGGGTCAAGTGTATAGCTCATCCATATACTACTTTCACCGCGCTTAGTAAAGTGCTTTGCATATAGTCAGCGTTATTTCTACTACTGGGCAACCTTGTCTCTGACTCAACGTCTGATTTCTTTCTAGCACCTTGCTTTGGATAAGTCTTGCTTTTCTTTCTCTGATCCTCTACTTTCTCTTTAATTCTCCCTTTCTATTTTCCCATGTCCCTCTTTTTTTTTTCTCTTCTCCCTTTTCCTTTCTTCTTTTCCCTTTTTTTCCTTCTTCCCCACCAAATATTCTCTGGGCCTGCTTGGTGGCATCTCTGTGTTACGGCCCCATCCTGCTGGTTATGCTGAGCGTTTCTAAGGTCGAAGCTCTCGGAACTAAAACAGTGACCTTTTTCAGAGATTCTGGGGCCAGCGGAAGAATTCTTTGCCAGAATTGATGTGGAAGTTGACAGCCCAAGCCCTACTACCATCATCAAAACCGTGGCCCTCCGAGCAAGGATGGGAATCGCGAGGATACATGCTCCCAAAGACCTACAGGTAGTGTAGATGTTGGAAAACATGCCTAAACTATTGACCTTGGCATTGTTATGGTATAAATCCAGCTTCTGTCCCCCGCGGCGAAAACTCCCCATGGGAACAGTTTGACTGTTTTCAGAATTTAAGGTTGTACCTTCTAGACCCCCTGACCATAACCTTTACCATCTCCTCATGGACATGCCATCCAAGCATCTATCTAACCATTCCTGAGGTAGCATCCTTTGCTCCTCCCTTCCTTCCTCTCCCCCCGAGTATTTCTAACTTACTTTTTAATATTGCGGCCCTGTTAGACTTTAAGCAGGCCGAAATCACGCCTCCAGCCTCTGTCGTACCCTCCCAGGTGCTTATTATGGTTCCCTACAGAGTGGGCACTCAGTAAATACTGACTTCTTGTTCATGAGTTTATCCAAATGCTTTTTGAACCTATTTATGGTTTCTTGCCTTCATAATTTCTTTGGCTAATTATGTCCATCTGCTTCTATCTAGTAGATTTAAAAAACTATATGGAGAATTGTTTTCTATATTTATGCTTCATTTTTGTAAAAATGCAACTGCTTTCTTTTTCCTCCTTAGACAGTACATATGTTTGCTGGTGTAGGTTCATCAACGAAGCAACTCTTGCCTTTGAAAAATGCCGGGAATATTGAAGTTTATTTGAGCATCAAGGTAGGAGGGGTTATTTGTACTTTTTTTTTGGAGAAATTGTTTCTTCTGGGCAGATTTAAAAAAAATCAAAATTGAGTGATCTTTTTTTTATAGAACAGTCTTTTTTGCAAAGCTTTTAAGAAATCCTGTACAGAGTTAAGCAAGTATCTTGCCTCCTACACTAAAAAATGCCGGGAGGAGCAGTGTGTGAGTGGTTGGTCTCATTTATAGCTATCCTCCCGATTAGAGATTTAGACTTGCTCCCATTTTATTAACCCGTCACCAACCTATCCTATCTTCCATCCTAGTCAAGCTTTCTTGAATCCATTAAGTGTATCTGTCTGAACTTATTTTGGAAGCATATTCTTTATGCGCTAGTTGTTGTGTGAGATATTTATGCCATCCTTGCCGCAGCAAATTCAGGCTTCAGTGGTTCACTTGTAGTTTATTGTAGAATATTCTGAACTTGGAGGCCTTGTTTGCCTTTAAACTGTGAGCTCATGTGGAACAGGGAATGGGTCTGATCTGAATGCATTAGATGCACCCCAGCACTTAAGAGTGTTTGACTCATAAGCGCTTAACGAATGCTATTATTATTATTACCCAGTTTACATCCATTGTGCTTTTTATTGTCTTCAAGTTTTTCCCTCTCAACCTTTCATCTTTCTAGACCCAAGCACCGTAATGGTCGCAATTTATCCTTCTTAGGACTTCTTCGATCCCCTGGGTCATTTTAGTACCTCTATACTACCCTAACTAACTTTAACAGCTGAAGTCTGAAACAGAATAGGGTAGGTGGGAGGTTAGGGAAAGAAGAAGGGGGGAAATAGGAAGCAGCACTGCCTAGTGGATAGAGCACGCGCCTAGGAGTCAGAAGGACCTGGGTTCTAATCCTGACTCCACCAGTTGTCTGCTGTGTGATCTTGGGCAAGTCATTTAAGATCTTGGGCAAGTCATTTAAGTTGTCTAGGCCTCAATTAATTTAATTCATTTGAAAATAATAATAATAATAATAATAATGGTATTTAAGTGCTTACTCTGTTCTTAGTGCTAGGATCGATACAAGGCAATCAGATTGTCCCACGTGGGGCTCACAGTCTTAATCCCCATTTTACAGATGAGGTAACGTAGGCACAGAGAAGTTAAGTGACCTGCCCAAGGTCACACTGCAGACAAGTGGCGGAGCCGGGATTAGAACCCATGGCCTCTGACTCCCAAGCCCAGGCTTTTTCCAAAGGGGATTGAGACTGTGAGCCCCATGTGGGACACAGACTATGTCCAACCTGATTAGCTTATATCTACCCCAGTGCTTAGAACAGTGCATGGTACGAAGTAAGTACTTAACAAATGCCATCGTTATAATAGTGTTATTATTATTATTAAATAGGGAGTGATGTGTGTAGCAAACATGAGGACATAATGGGTACAATTCCTCAGACTTGGCTGCGGCTAAGGTGTGCTGGACTAGAACAAGTGAGTGGGTAGTACATAGTGGCCAAGTGGAAAGGGATAGGGAGAAGAAAAGAAAAAAAAAAAGAGCTTTATTTGCCGCAATAAGCGGCTAGTCTAATTGTGAATTTGTTTAGGTTTCAGATCAAGCCAAGTACTTTTCAGTTGAACCACAGAATCTTTTTCTAAAACCTGGAGAAGAGCAAGAAGTTGCGATTTCATTTGCTCCTAAAGATTCCAAAGTCTGTGATGAGAGGTACTGTGTCTTTCTGTCCCTTAAGAGAAAAACCTGTTGAATGTATCAAGGTGTCTTTACTGGCTGATACCAAATCTTTTTTTTTAACCTCTCCAAAACATAATCGTTGCAGGTAAACCCATAATTCTTAGTATTGGATTTTCTGAGGAACACTGAATCCTTGAGTAACTCCAGTTTTACCAAAAAATTTTTAGTGGCTTGCATACCCTTTTTTGATCATATTATTTTGTGTCCACCAATAATCCGTATACACCCTCAAACACTTCTCAACATATAATTTTCAGAGTTCTGAAAGCTCTTAGATTGTTTTACTTGAAAGAGAAACAAAAAATGCCAACTGACTCCCTCTCTTCTTCCCTCCTCCCCCTCAAAATCTCTCCACCTAAACCCCACTCATTTCAGAAGAGGGAAAGACGATAATTGGACCTTAAGACCGGGGATCAAATAATCAGAAGTCTCTCCTGCCTAAAGATCTTGGCGGGGCAGGAGCTAAGCCTGATAAGAAATTCTAAAGCACCCAGATGTACTTCTGTCCTTGACCTTTTTTGTAATGCAGTTAATATTACAGATGAAATAGAAAATTCCCATTAGGTAGGCGTGACTAACTGAAGTATTTTTCTTTACGTAGCGTCTTGAAAATATTAGTGCAACCATCTGGGCCTCAGTATGAAGTAGTACTCAAAGGTGAAGTAGATACCTCAGTGAGCAAACGTCCGACAGCGACTTCCTGCTACTCAAACGTTCCCCCCATTTTGTCTAATAAGCAATTCGTAGCTTGGGGTGGCGTGACCCTTGGAAGAATACTGTAAGTAGCAAAATAGTGTGCTTCTTGTAAGAAATGTCTGTTCTTAAAATCTACCTCGCTTCTGTACTTGGGTTATAACTGCTAGAATTTCCAGAACATTCATGAATCATATACGATTTTTTTTTTTCCTTTTGGTCATAACTCCTTGTGTGTATGTGTTTTTGTTTGTTTGTTTGTTTTAAAGTCAACAGAAACTTGCTCTAAGAAATAACTCTTCATCTACAACTCAGCATTTACGTTTGTTGATAAGAGGTCAGGATCAGGACTGTTTTCAGGTTTGTTTAGTATTCATTTTAATTTAAAATCTGGAGCATATAACCTAAATATTAAAAGCATTTTGGAGATTAAAGGGGTTTTGCCACTAACCACTGTGTGACCTTGGGCATATCATTTCACTGAACCTGTTTCCTCATCTGCAGAATGGAGGTAAAATACCTGTATGCCCCCCTAATCTGTGTCTGAACTGATTGTTTTGTGTCTACCCCAGCACCGAGCAATGCTTTGGCACATAATAAGTGTTTAAGAAATATTCTTATCATTAGCAGTCGTGGTAGTAATAATGCCGTAGTATTTTGAAATCAGGTTCATGAAATGCAAAGTTTTACGATGGCCGCAATGTAATATGTGAAAACCTTATGGTATTGAGTGACTCTTTTCTTGCGTTTTCTATTTCTAGCTTCAGAGTACGTTTGGTCCAGAAGAGAGATTGACAAGCAATCGTGAAATCAAAATTCGTCCTAAAGAAGATGTTGACATCTATTTAACGTTTGCGCCCACTCGTATCGCTTGTATGTTGGCCAAACTTGAGATCAAACAACTAGGGATTCGGTCGCAGCCAGGTGTTAAATTTACCGTAAGATTACGCTTTTTTGTTTTTTACTGTTACTAGTGCCTTATGCGAACTTCCGTGTGATAAGTATGGGATTTTTAAACTAAACTATGGTTAGGGATAATCCCGGATGTGATTGATTGATCCATGTTTTGAAACTCTAAAATAGTTTTTATTTTATTTTCGTTCTTGTGAAGTCTGGTGAGTCACTAAATGATGTTGGTTTTTTGTAAGACAAGCTGGCACCCTCTTTTCACTTTAAAGTGATGGTAGAATTCCTTTCACAGTTTGCCTGTTAATAATTCAGAGACTACTGTGTTATTCTCTGAGTTTCTTCTGAGGTTGAATATTTAGACTTAGTGTTTTTAAGGTATGGCATTTTTCAGCTTTGTAATCACGCATTATGTTATGAAATCCGTTACCCGCTTTACGAAAGAAAAATTAGAAGTGTACTGTCTGGTGGTTTTTTCTTAGTGCTCCTTGCCGTAGCTTTAAAAATTGCTGCTGTGTCAGAAACTCCTGGAGTTTACTTCGAGCCATGCTTGGAAGAGCTTTGACAACTGGGATTCTGTCGTATACTTCTAAACGTTTACTAAGTGTTTCAGGGCTCTGCATCTGGTAGACACTCGCTGCAGAGAAGCAGCGTGGCTCAGTGGAAAGAGCACGGGCTTTGGAGTCAGAGGTCATGAGTTCGAATCCCAGCTCTGCCGCTTGTCGGCTGTGTGACTGTGGGCAAGTCACTTAACTTCTCTGGGCCTCAGTTACCTCATCTGTAAAATGGGAATTAAGACTGTGAGCCCCATGTAGGACAACCTGATTTTCCTATGTCTACCCCAGCGCTTAGAACAGTGCTCGGCACATAGTAAGCGCTTAACAAATACCAACTGTGGAGGTTGAGTGATATATCATGGAAGGAGAAAGTTCTGCGTTGATTTCATACTTCGGGAAGAAATCAAATTCCTCTACTTTCCAATAGTTGAACCCAAGTGGAGGAAATGCAAATGATGCTGTTTCCTCAACGCCCTGGGAGTCAGAAAAACCTGGGTTCTAATTCTGACTTTGTCACTTGTCTGTGTGACTTTGGGCAAGACACTTCATTTGTCTGGGCCTCAGGTACTTCATCTAGGGATTAAGACTGTTAGTCCCAAGTGGGACATGGACTATGTCCAACGTGTTTAGCTTGAAGGTACTCCAGCGCTTACTGTAGAGCCTGGCACATAAGTGCTCAACAAATAGTACCTATGAGTCTAAAATGTAGCTGAGTTAAAATCATCATTTTCCCATCAGAAATGGAATGTAGACCTCCAATTTAACACTCCACGTCCTTCCAAATGCTGCCTCGGTGTAATGAAGAACCAGTGGCCCAACGCTGAGAACCATTCTCGCTTTCTTCTTGATTTTTAAGGGTGTGCAAAATTTCAGCTAGATACCTGCTATCCTATGAGGACACAGCATGCCAAATTAGAAAGTAAAATGGAATCTGTAGCGTTGACCGTATGCAACCCTAGAAGCCCAACTCTGCTGGCAGAAGAGCTTCGCACTGCAGAATCCAGACTGGCCTCAGTCTTGCGACTTCAGGGCCGCAGATCGGCAAGAAGGAATTGGTTGTAGGGTTAGGGATTGGAGCGGAGCTGAGCCACTTGCCTTTTCTTGCCCCGGCTCGTCGTGTTCCATCTGGGGAGTGGAGAGCATAGCGAGAGTAGGCCAGCAGCGATGAATCGCATCATGAGGCGCCTTCAGGGTTTTCATGTGCAGGACACATTTATGGCCAAAGTGACCACAACCAAGGGCTGATGCTATCCTGCAGCACCACAGGGCAGCAAGGAGGTTGCTTTAGAAGCTACTGCCGTCTTCACCCTACACAGTTGTTAGCTATTTTTCAGGATTCCTTGATTTTTTGTTTTATGGAGCCCGTATAGCAGATAAAATACTATAGGAGGTTCTTCGATTAGATGGCGTAACCTGCACAGGCATTCCCCTGCTTTTGGATCTGAGATTAGAACCCAGACACCCCCGAGTCCTAGAGCCATGCTCTTTCCTCGGGACCAAGAGCAAAGGCTCATACAAAAGTGGGGTTACCCATCTCATTCATTCATTCATTCAGTAGTATTTATTGAGCACTTACTATGTGCAGAGCACTGTACTAAGCGTCTGGAATGTACAATTTGGCAACAGAGACAATCCCTGCCCATTGACGGGCTCACAGTCTAATCGGAGAAGACAGACAGACAAAAACAACAGCAGTAAATAGAATCAAGGCGATGTACATCTCGTTAACAAAATAAATAGGGTAATAAGAATATATACAAATGAGCAGATGAGCACAATGCTGAGGGGAGGGGAAGGGAGGGGGGAGGAGCAGAGGGAAAGGGGGGGAAAAGGGGGCTTAGCTGAGGGGAGGGGAAGGGGGGGCAGAGAGGCAGCAGAGGGAGCAGAGGGAAAAGGGGAAGCTCAGTCTGGGAAGGCCTCTTGGAAGAGGTGAGCTCTAAGTAGGGTTTCGAAGAGGGGAAGAGAGTTAGTTTGGCGGAGGTGAGGAGGGAGGGCATTCCGGGACCGCGGGAGGACGTGGTCGACGGCGGGATAGGCGAGAACGGGGGACGGCGAGGAGGTGGGCGGCAGAGGAGCGGAGCGTGCGGGGTGGGCAGTAGAAAGAGAGAAGGGAGGAGAGGTAGGAGGGGGCAAGGTGATGGAGAGCCTTGTAGCCTAGAGTGAGAAGTTTTTGTTTCGTGCGGAGGTTGATAGGTAACCACTGGAGGTTTTTAAGAAGGAGAGTGACATGCCCAGAACGTTTCTGCAGGAAGATGAGCCGGGCAGTGGAGTGAAGAATAGACCGGAACGGGGAGAGACGGGAGGAAGGGAGATCGGAGAGAAGGCTGACACAGTAATCCAGCCGGGATATTATGAGAGCCTGTAGCAGTAAAATAGCCGTTTGGGTGGAGAGGAAAGGGCGGATCTTGGCGATATTATAAAGGTGAGACAGGGGGGTCTTGGTGACGGATTGGATGCGTGGGGTGAACGAGAGAGCCAAATGAAGGATGACACCGAGGTTGCGGGCTTGAGAGACGGGAAGGATGGTCGTACCATCCACGGTGAAGGGAAGTCAGGAAGTGGACAGGGCTTGGGAGAGAAGATGAGGAGGTCAGTTTTGGCCATGTTGAGTTTTAGGTGGTGGCAGACATCCAGGTAGAGACATCCCAGAGGCAGGAGGAGATAAGAGCATGAAGGGAGGGGGGAGAGGACAGGGCCAGAGATGTAGATTGAGAGTGGTGAACGAAGCCCAACCGGTTGAGATTCATTCATTCATTCATTCAATAGTATTTATTGAGCGCTTACTATGTGCAGAGCACTGTACTAAGCGCTTGGGATGAACAAGTCGGCAACAGATAGAGACAGTCCCTGCCGTTTGACGGGCTTACAGTCTAATCGGGGGAGACGGACAGACAAGAACAATGGCACTAAACAGCGTCAAGGGGAAGAACATCTCGTAAAAACAATGGCAACTAAATAGAATCAAGGCGATGTACAATTCATTAACAAAATAAATAGGGTAACGAAAATATATACAGTTGAGCGGACGAGTACAGTGCTGTGGGGATGGGAAGGGAGAGGTGGAGGAGCAGAGGGAAAAGGGGAAAATGAGGCTTTAGCTGCGGAGAGGTAAAGGGGGGATGGCAGAGGGAGTAGAGGGGGAAGAGGAGCTCAGTCTGGGAAGGCCTCTTGGAGGAGGTGATTTTTAAGTAAGGTTTTGAAGAGGGAAAGAGAATCAGTTTGGCGGAGGTGAGGAGGGAGGGCGTTCCGGGACCGCGGGAGGACGTGACCCAGGGGTCGACGGCGGGATGGGCGAGAACGAGGGACGGCGAGGAGGTGGGCAGCAGAGGAGCGGAGCGTGCGGGGTGGGCGGTAGAAAGAGAGAAGGGAGGAGAGGTAGGAAGGGGCAAGGTGATGGAGAGCCTTGAAGCCTAGAGTGAGGAGTTTTTGTTTGGAGCGGAGGTCGATAGGCAACCACTGGAGTTGTTTAAGAAGGGGAGTGACATGCCCAGATCGTTTCTGCAGGAAGATGAGCCGGGCAGCGGAGTGAAGAATAGACCGGAGCGGGGCGAGAGAGGAGGAAGGGAGGTCAGAGAGAAGGCTGACACAGTAGTCTAGCCGGGATATAACGAGAGCCCGTAATAGTAAGGTAGCCGTTTGGGTGGAGAGGAAAGGGCGGATCTTGGCGATATCGTAGAGGTGAAACCGGCAGGTCTTGGTAACGGATAGGATGTGTGGGGTGAACGAGAGGGACGAGTCAAGGATGACACCGAGATTGCGGGCCTGCGGGACGGGAAGGATGGTCGTGCCATCCACGGTGATGGAGAAGTCTGGGAGCGGACCGGGCTTGGGAGGGAAGATGAGGAGCTCAGTCTTGCTCATGTTGAGTTTTAGGTGGCGGGCAGACATCCAGGTGGAGACGTCCCGGAGGCGGGAGGAGATGCGAGCCTGAAGGGAGGGGGAGAGGACAGGGGCGGAGATGTAGATCTGCGTGTCATCTGCGTAGAGATGGTAGTCAAAGCCGTGAGAGCGAATGAGTTGAGATCTGGGGGGAGATTCGGAGGTGGTGTGCAGGGGTGGCCTAGAGCATCTGGCCTCGGCCTCGGTCTTCAGCTCTGCGTCCCAGATCCCTGTGCATCTTTAGCCTCCCGTCGTTCCGAGGTCGGGAAAGGAGAATGGAAGCAAAATTGATGGTTCAGCAGTGCGCGTTGAGCACTCACTGTGTGCTGAGCATTGTCCTGTGTATCTGGGAGAGGGGCACGTCATAGGCGGACGCGATCCCTGTCCTCCGGGAGCTTACCGTCGACTTGTTCGGTGAGGCGAAGGGCGTTCATTTGCCATTGGGTTCAGCCGCTCTCTTCTAGATGGTGCATTTGATGATGTCTTTGCTCACCTCAACCTGTCTCCCCCTTCTAGATTGTGAACCCGTCGTTGGGCAGGGATTGTCTCTATCTGTTGCCGAATTGTACATTCCAGGCGCTTAGTACAGTGCTCTCCACATAGTAAGCGCTCAGTAAATACTATTGAATGAATGAATACTTGACCGCTCTGCTTCGGTGGCTCTGAATAAATTATGAGATGTACTTTTAATTCTAGATGACACAACTGATTACCGAGATATGTTGCGAAGGATTATTTTACATTAGTAATTTTGTTCTTTCAGATACCTCTGTCCGGATATGGAGGAACAAGTAATCTTATACTGGAAGATGTTAAAAAGCTGACAGATAGCTACATGGTGACCCTGAATCGACCAGGACCTGGTAAAGGAAGTAGAGTTGCTTTCTCTGTGAGAAATACGGGGTCTCGAGCTGCCTACGTTAAGGCTGTGTGTTTTAAGGACACACAGACAAAAACTGTTTTCGATCCTAAAGTGATGAGCGTTTTTCCAGATAAATTTGTGCTCAAGGAAAGAACCCAAGAGGTAAGGAAGACATCTCCAATGTAATAATTTAAGGTCAAGTTTTGAAATTACACAGCTTGTATTTCCGATGTCTAAGAACGTGGTGGGACGGCTACCGACGGGTTTTTTTAGTTGCTGTTAATTTCCACGTTTGCCATTTATTATAAAGTCAGTCGCCCCCTGAAGATTGTAAGATCTCTGTGGGCGAGGATCACAACTACCGACTCTATTGAATTGTACTTTCCCGGCTGCTTAGTACAATGCTCTGCACACAGTAGACACTCAAAAGATACCATTGATTGATTCCGTAATTGAGAGGGAGAACTGTCCTTCGAAGATGAAGTTACTGACAGGATGAAACCCCCTCCGTGTATGCTAGTGGGTCTAAAAGACCGATAAATCCTTGCTTTGTCGTGTGTACTTTCCTGCTGTGCTAATGGGATTTGTCCCAGACAGGTTCTAAATCTGGTTTTCGGGCCTGCCTCTTGATGTCGCACAGTCTTTGCTCACGCAGACCTACCCTTCTCCCAATTTCTGCCTACCAGGCTGATCTATCCCCTGCAGTGTTCTCCCCCAAATTCGCGGCTTTTTCATATTGTTCAAGTCTAACGTTCGCTTGCCAGATAGGCTTAAAGCCGACAAGCTCACATTCGTAGATTTCAATTCAAAAGTAGGTGATGATGCCAGAAACGTGAAGGAGGAAAAAAAAAAGTCACCGGCCCCATTGGAAAGCTAAGCAGCTCCCCGGTGAAGGTGCCAAACATAACGTGGCTCAATAGGAAGAGCCCGGGCTTGGGAGTCAGAGTTCATGGGTTCGAATCCCGGCTCTGCCACTTGTCAGCTGTGTGACTGTGGACAAGTCACTTAACTTCTCTGTGCCTCAGTTCCCTCATCTGTAAAATGGGATTAAGACTGTGAGCCTCACGTGGGACAACCTGATTACCCTGAACCTCCCCCAGCGCTTAGAACGGTGCTTGGCACATAGTAAGCGCCTAACAAATACCAACATTATTATTATTATCTTATAATCAGCTCAGTATAGAGAAACAGCGTGATTTCGTGGAAAGAGCATGAGCCTGGAAGTCAGAGGACCTGGGTTCTAATCCTGGCTCTGCCGATTGCTTGCTGTATGACCTTGGACAAGTCACTTCATTACTCCCTAAATCAGTTTCCTCAACTGTAAAATGGGGATTAAATTCCTGTCCTCCCTCCTACTTAGACTAGGAGCCCCTGAGGGGCTGGGGCTGTGTCCGGCCTCATTAACCTACACCGGCACATAGAATGGTGTTTGGCGCACAGCAAGCGCTTAGCAAATACCGAAAAAAACATCGCCATATTCCACCTCCCAAGAAAAACTCAGCGGACACCCCCAAGGTCTAACAGTGGCGTCTTGTAGCCTAAAGCATCGTCCGACGGTGAGACTGAGAAGCCGAATGGATTACCGCGGCCATGTGAGGGGCCCGTTACCGGGCTGATCATCAGCTTGTCAGCTCTGAACTTGAGCTCTCAGAGCCATCAGTGGATTGTGAGGTGGGCATCCACACCATCAGGGAGACTATATATCAAGTTCTTGAAAAATAATCGTACAAGTCACTTGTGACAACAACCTAACAGCCCTGATGGAATAAACCAGCCCGGAGATATTAACCACGTAAGGATACTTCTCGGAGACTTGGTTTCAGATAGCCATCAATCCTGTGGGGCTGGCAGTGAACCATCAAGATTCTACGGAAGTGTCCTCTAGACCGTAAACTCGTTGGGGATAGGGAATGTGTCTGTTATATTGTTATTGTAATAATAATGTTGGTATTTGTTAGGCGCTTACTATGTGCCAAACACCGTTCTAAGCGCCGGAGGAGATATGAGGTAATCAGGTTGTCCCACACGGGGCTCACATTCTTCATCCCCATTTTACAGATGAGGTAACTGAGGCACAGAGAAGTTAAAGTGACTTGCCCACGGTCACGCAGCTGACAAACGGCGGGGACGGGATTAGAACCCATGACCCCTGGCCCCCAAACCCGGCCTCTTCCCACTAAGCCACGCTGCTTCTCTCCCAAGTGCTTAGTACAGTGCCCAGCACACGGTAAGCGCTGGATGAATACAACTGATGTCCCCAGTATTTAAAAAAACAAAAGAAAAACTACTGGCAGCAAAATAAGAAATGCACTAAGGATGACCTCCCAACTCCTCATCATGGTGACACACCAGAGGTTTATAGAAATCTGCTCTGAAAAATGTGTTGCTAATGGTGGGGTGCCACAGCTGAAGCAATCCGGGAGTATGTTGACCTCTCAAAAACTAAGGACCTGTATTCTTCACCCAAGGTCGAGAGCATCGCGCACACTGTTTACGGCACCGTTGAAGGGTGTGAGGGTGGAACCACCCTTGACACACAGATACCTAAACCTCAGGCTTAATTATATGAGGTTTTTTTTTAATGATACTCAAAGGCTTACTATGTGCTCTGCAGTGTACTAAACGCTGGGGTAGATACAAGCTAACTAGGTTGGATGCAGTCCATGGCCCATATGGGGCTGACAGTATTACTCCCCATTTTCCAGGTGAGGCACAGAGAAATGAAATGCCTTGACCAGCTGACAAGTGGTGGAGCTGGGATTAGAACCCAGGTCATTCATTCAGCCGTATCTATTGAGCGCTTACTGTGCTAAGCGCTTGGGAGAGTACAATAGAACAATAGTACAACAGTCGGTTCGTTCCAACTCCAAGGCCAGTGCTCTCTCCCCTGGGGAACATTGCTTCTCTGCTTTTCCTCAGCATCTGGAACACAGAGGAGATGCCCCAGGCCTTCAAAGATGGCACCGTAATTACTATTTTTAAAAAGAAAGGGAATCTCTCTACTTTCCCTTGCAGGCAAGATAGTGGCCAGAGTCCTTCAAAACCGACTACAGAAAAAGAAGCCAAGTGGACTTTTATCCAAATCTCCATGTGGCTTCAGATCAAAAAGCATCCAGAATGGTCTTTACAGTGTGTCAGATTCAGGGAAAATGCAGAGCGCCGTGCCAAGATTTTATACTGAATTCTTTGACCTTTCTGAAAGCATTTGATGGTTTCAGTTGGGTTGGCCCAGTAGGGCTTTGCTTGCTTAAGTAAGTTTACCTGTCCCGAGAAAGTCGCCAAGACGCTCGGGCTATTGCACGACGGAATCGTCGATAGGAGGGAAGGGGCCTTGTCTGCTGATTTCCCCCAGTCGCCATGAGGCCCCGTAAACGGGGCTACTTAGAAACCATCTAATTTTGGGGGGAAACGTATTCTGTGAGGATTTCCCTTCTGTTACATTTAGTTAATATGCAGGTTAGTCTTAATTTAGGATCAATTCTTATTTTTTTGGTCTCAGGTTGTTACTCTAATGTATAATCCTACTGAAAAGGAAAAAGTCTGCACCATCAGAACCTCAATGTTATCTACAGTATACTTCTTTTGTGGTGATGAAGTTTCAAGACAACAGTATCGCAGGTATGGTTCGGTTTGCAATTTTTAATCCTGGGATTCTAAACTGCTGATTTATTAAAAGCAACGAGTTCCCTAATGGTGTGGAAACTGTAGGCAGGGAACACGTCTGCTAATTCTATGTATTCTCCCAAACGCTTAGAACAGTGCTCTGCACTTAATAAGCGATCAGTAAATACCATTGATTGGTAGAGAGTTAAGGAGACTTAAAGTGACCTCCCTTTAGTTTTTAGGTCGGGCTCTTTAATTCTCAGACAGTTACTTCATATTTCGCAAGAGACGTGCTCTAATGGGTGGACAAAGGTGGTTTGGACTTTGACTGTTTTTTTTTTAAATCGAATCCTGGCTCTGCCACTTGTCAGCTGTGTGACTGTGGACAAGTCACTTAACTTCTCTGTGCCTCAGTTCCCTCGTCTGTAAAATGTTTGTCTCAGAGTTTACCATAGGGCGGACAGTTTTATTCCTGTCCTAACTTTTTTTTAAAGTTAAATTCACTGGTAATCAGTATGAAAATAAGAATAACCTAATTTATGATTTTCAGTTGTAGAGGTGTCTATAACCATATTCTAGCCAAATATATAGTGAAAATGTGTGTTCAGGGAATTGGCTGTAATATTTGCCACCCTATCTCTCCCATTAGATTGTATACTTCTCGAGGACAGGGATTAGTACGTATGATTTTTTTTTTTTAGTGTACCTTTCCAAGTGTTTAGAAGAGGGCCCTGTGCACAGGTGCTCAATATGTACTCTGCATGATAATGATGATGGTATTTGTTAAGCGCTTAACTGTGCCAAGCACTGTTCTAAGCATGATGATAGGGTTCTCTTAGAATTGATTTTGAGAACAGGCTATTTACTTAATTGTGCTATCACCATTTCGAACTTGGCAGGGAACAGGACAGAATTCAGATCTGGGCCAAACAGCCCAACTATAAGGGCAAAACCCCGTAAGGCCAGAGTCTGTGGACCCAGTGTCCCTCGATCGGGCCACGTGTCCGAAAATGTCGAGCAAAATGTCCAACAGGCCTTGTACCCAAAGCACCATGTAAACTTTAACTGGGATATATTAGCAATGGATAAAAATTGCGTAGTAGAATATTAGACTTTTTAATAAAAAATGATTTTGTCCACCAACTTGAAGCAACTGATGCAATTTACTTTAAATGGCAATTATTAAATCCTGGCGAGAGAGGGCCTTGATCATAAAATATCACTTTTTCTTCTCGTAGGATATCACCGCGTAATCCTCTTAGTGTATTCATACAAAAAGATATCTAGAACTCATTTTTTGATCTCGATGTTTTTTGCCATGTCCTTCTGACAGGTTTTGGGATGGGGAGTCTTTGGTGAGGATGAGTGGGGAGATGAGGTGACACTGCCCGTTATTACGGGTCAGTAGCCAGCCTCTGGGCACCGCAGTGGTGTCTTGGGATTAATGCTTTTGATCCTAGCTAGGCCAAGCCATTTTTCCCCTTCTGATGCCCTGGAGGGATCGTAGCACCCCAACTTCAGCGTTTGTAGCTCCTGTTCTACCGTCTGTATGCACTTTGATCTCTGGCCTGTGGACATTTGATAGTTGCCCCACCCCCAACCCTACAGCTGCACATAACTTTAAATTATATAGTAAAAATGACTTATTCATATTAATGTCTATCTCACCCCCTAGACTGTAATTTCGTTATGGCGCTAATCCTGTTGTTCTCTCCCAAGTGCTTAGTAGAGTGCTCTGCCCATAGTAAGTGCTCAGTAAATATGATCGATAGCATTGGCTATTTCATTAGAAGTAAATGGGCTATTCTGAGAATTTGCCGTCCTTTACCTTAATTCTCTGTTGGATTATTAAGACAAGATTTATAAAGCAAATAATTATTAACTGTACTTTGGGACATTAGGGATCAAATATGGTAAGGATATACCGAAAAAGAATAAAACTGTCCGCCCTATGGTAAACTCTGAGACAAACAGGCAAAATGGTGTCTTGTTTTTGTCCATCGGTCACCCCCCCCGATTAGACTGTGAGCCCATCAGTGGTCAGGGATTGTCTCTATCTGTTGCTGAATTGTACATTCCAAGCGCTTAGTACAGTGCTCTGCACATAGTAAGCGGTCAATAAATCCTATTGAATGAATGAAAGTGGTGACTAGACCATAGTTAAAAGCAGGAGTAGATATAGGGTGTGCATTTAATATCTCATCCTGTTGTTTATCCACATTTTGCTACAAAATTATTTAATGTAACTGCATGCATTAAACTAATTTTTAATTAAAACCTCTCCTGGCAGAGCCCTGATGCACAAACCGGATACGGCAGAACAAATTCTTCCACAACACAGTCTCCTGAAGAATATTAAATTTGATGAGGTATTTCAAGATGAACAACTGGTTACTGAAGGTAAGGCTTTTTCGATAGAGGACTTTGAAACCATCACTCCTAAAATATTTCACATGAGCTTCCAGTGGGGAAGCAGCGTGGCTCAGTGGAAAGAGGCCGGGCTTGGGAGTCAGAAGTCATGGGTTCTAATCCCGGCTCTGTCTCTTGTCAGCTGTGTGACTTTGGGCAAGTCACTTCACTTCTCTGTGCCTCAGTTCCCTCATCTGTAAAATGGGGATGAAGACTGCGAGTCCCACGTGGGACAACCTGATCACCCTGTATCCCCCAGCACTTAGAACAGTGCTTTGCACATAGCTTACTATGCGCTTAACAAATACCGTCATTATTATTATTATTAAATAGAAATCCAGATTGCAAGCAAATTATTATATCTCTGCTATGTTTTCTTACCTGAAAAAAGAATTTGATTTTCTGTAGAGTAGCTATCCAATAGTCTTATTTATTCTGAGGAAAAGAAAAGCAAGGTACAAATGGATTAATAATTTAGGAGACAAAGCAGTATAAGTGAAATCACCAGTCTTCTTTTTCTCAGTATCTGCAGAATTTAAGAACTTCAAATCCTCTGAATAAGCAGTGTGGCTCAGTGGAAAGAGCCCAGGCTTGGGAGTCAGAGTCATGGGTTCGTATCCCAGCTCTGCCACTTGTCAGCTGTGTGACCTTGGGTGAGTCACTTCACTTCTCTGTGCCTCAGTTACCTCATCTGTAAAATGGGGATTAAGACTGTGAGCCTCACTTGGGATCAACCTGATTACTTTGTATCTACCCCAGTGGTTAGAACAGTGCTCTGCACATAGTAAGCGCTCAACAAATACCAACATTATTTGTATGTCAACCAGTAATCCTTATATTAGAGTAGCATCATGGCCTAGTGGAAAGAGCACGGGCCTGCGAGTCCGAGAACCTGGATCCTAATCCTGGTTCTGCCTCCTCTTTTTTTAATGATATTTAAGCACTGGGGTAGATACAAAATAATCAGGTTGGACACAGTTCCTGTCCTGCACAGGGCTCACAGTCTCAATCCCCATTTTACAGATGAGGTGACTGAGGAACAGAGAAGTGAAGTAACTTGCCCAAGATCACACAACAGACAAATGGTGGAAGGAGCTGGGGTTAGAACCCAGGAGCTCCTGACGCCCAGTCCCATGCTTTATCCACTAGGCCAGGCTGCCTCTCGTGTCTGCTGTGTGACCTTAGGCAATTCACTTCTCCGTGCCTCAGTTCCCTCATTTGCAGAATGGGGATTCGGTACCTGTTCTCCCTCCTCTAGACCGGTAGCTCTCTGTGGACCGGGATTGTATCTGTTATATCGTAGTCTCCCAAGTGCTTAGTACAGCGCTCTGCACACAGTAAGCCTTCAGTAAATACGACTGACTACTTAAATTGTGAGCCCCGTGGGGAACCTTATTAGCGTGTATCTACCCCAGCACTTAATATAGCGCTTCACACATAGTATGTGCTTCACCACTACGATTATTATTATTATTATTATTATTACATTTTCTTTTTATGGTACTTAAACACCTACTATGTGCCAGTCACTGTTCTAAGACCTGGTGTCGATACAAACTAATCAGGTTGAACACAGTCCATGCCCAATATGGGGCTCACAGTCTTAATCCCTTTTCTATAGATGAAATAATCGAGGCCCAGAGAAGTTAAAGTAACTCGCCCAAGGTCATTCATTCAATTTACTGAGGCTTCCTTTATTGAGCGCCTACTTTAGGCAGAGCACTGTACTAAGCGCTTGGAATATACAATTCGGCAACAGATAGAGACAATCCCTGCCCAGTGATGGGCTCACAGTCTAATCGGGGGGACAGACGGACAAAAACAAGACAACATAATCACGATAAATAGCATCAAGGGGACGTACACCTTATTAACAAAATAAATAAGGTAATAAAAATATATACAAATGAGCACAGTACTGAGGGGAGGGAGAGGGAGGGGGGAGGAGCAGAGGGAAAGGGGGCTTAGCTGAGGGGAGATGAAGGGGGGAAGGGGGAGGTCACACAGCCGACAGGTAGCAAACTAGGTTTAGAACCCAGGTCCTTTTAACTCCCCGGCCCACCTCTCTCCACGAGGCCACACTGCTTCTCTAATTGTATCGCGTTGCTTGCTTCTGGAACCTTTCTGCCTCATTTGCCAATGCCGAGCGGCCTCTTGAGCTGACACTGTTCTGAAAGATTGCAGGCTACGTACCAAGCGCTTTTTGAAAGTCAGCAGATGTGATACAAGCAGGAGGTGGGCAGACAGAAGAAAATGAGATCATGAAAAGTTCTGTTCTGGACATATTTAGTTGGAAGTGTCAGTGGGATATCCAAATGAGTATTGTCGAAGACGATAACCGAATGAGAGAGGCTGAGAGTCTCTTCCCTTCTTTAATGCGTCAATCCATCTAAGCCCCGAACTATTTCAATTAATGGTATTATTTGAGAATCATTGGGTGCAGAGTACAGTACTAAGCACTTAGGAGACAGTACAAAACAGAGCTGGCAGATACTTTCCCTGACCACAAGAAGCTTGCAGGCTAGAGGGGAAGGCAGACATGAGTATAAGTAAATTACAGATACGTATGTTAAGGTGCTGTGGGGCTGAGAGTGGGCTCAATCTCAACTCCTGAAAGATCCACAGGAAGCAAGGGAGAGGGAATGGGGGAAATGCGGGCTTAATTGGGGAATGCCTCTTGGAGGAGATGTGATCTTTATTAAGGCTTGGAAGGTGGGGAGCGTGGTGGTTTGTATATGAGTCACAGGGAGGATATGGGCAAAGATAGTCGAGATCGATTAAGTTGCCACTGGAGGAACGAAGTGAGTGGACTGGATTGGAGTAGGAAATGAAGATGATAATGTTGGTATTTGTTAAGCGCTTACTACGTGCAGAGCACTGATAATGAGATGCAGTTGGAGGAGGCAAGCTGATTGAGTGCTTTAAAAGCCAATTGTAAGGACTTTCCATTTGATCCGGCGATGTACCGGTAACCCCCGGAGGGTCTTGAGGGGAAGCATTGTGGCCTAGTGGAAAGAACATGGGCCTGGGAGTCAGAGGACCTGAGTTCTAGTCTCGGCTCTGCCAGTTTCTTGCTGGGTGACTTTGGGCGAGTCACTTCATTTCTCTGTGCCTTCGTTTCCTCATCTCTAAAATGGAGATTAAATTCTGGTCCTCCCTTCTACTTACTGTGAGCCCCATGTGGGACAGGGATGGTGTCCAACCTGATTAACCTATTTCTACCTCAGTGCTTAGAACAGTGCTTGACATATAGTAAATGCTTAGTAAATGCCGGTATTTTTAGTAGAATTATTATTATTGAGGAGTGAATTGACATGGACTGAGTGGTTTTTTAGAGAAATGATTTGGGCAGCAGAGGGAAATATTGCCTGGAATGGGAAGAGACGGGAGTCAGGGGAAGTTAGCAAGGAGGCTGGTGCGATAGTTGAGGGATTTAAGTGCTTGGATCAGTTTGGATGAAGAGGAACGTGTAGATTTTAGTGATGCTCTGAAGGAAGCACTAACATGATTTGGTGACAGAATAAATACGTGGGTTGCATGAGAGAGATGAGTTAAGGGTAATGTCAAGGTTTGTGAGGTAGGGAGGATAGTGGTGTTGTCTACAGCGATGAAAAAGATGAGGGAAGATAGGATCTGAGTGGGAATCCATCAGTCAGTGGTATTATTGAGTTCTAACTGTTTGCAAACACTCTACTAGGTGCTTGGGAGAGTTCAATACCAAAGAGTTGGTAGACAGGTTCCCTGCCCACAACGAGCCGACAGTCTAGAGGGGCAGACGAAGAGTTCTGTTCCCGACGTATTTAGTTCGAGGTGTCAGTGGGATATAATAATAATAATAATAATAATAATAATGTTGGTATTTGTTAAGCGCTTACTATGTGCAGAGCACTGTTCTAGCATTGGGGTAGACATAGGTTAATCAGGTTGTCCCACGAGAGGCTCACAGTCTTAATCCCCATTTTACAGATGAGGTAACCGAGGCACAGAGAAGTGAAGTGACTTGCCCACAGTCACCCAGCTGCCAAGTGGCAGAGCCAGGATTCAAACCCATGACCTCTGATTCCCAAGCCCGGGCTCTTTCCACTGAGTCAAGCTGCTTCTCTCTATATACTTGATATCCAAGTAGAGATGCCCCGAAGGCAGGAGGAAATGCCAGACTGCAGAGAGGTAGGGAGGTGAGGATTGGACAGGCAAACTTGGAAATAATCCATGTAAAGTTGGTAGTTGAAACCATGGGAGCAAAGGAGTTCTCCAAGGGAGTGGGAGCAGGTGGAGAATAGAAGGGGACCCCGAACTGAACCCCGAGGGACCCCCACAGTTAGAGGGTGGGTGGTAATGGGGGAGCCAGTGAAAGAGATTGAGAACCAGCAGTCAGAGAGATGGGAGGAGAACCTGGAGAGGACAGTGTCAATGAAGCTGAAGTTGGATAGCAGCATGGTGCGGTGGCTAGAGCCCGGATCTGGGAGGCAGAAGGTCACGAGTTGTAATCCTGACTCCGCCATTTGTCTGCTGTGTGACCTTCGGCAAGTCACTTCACCCTTCTGGGCCTCAGTGACCTCATCTGTGAAAGGGGGATTGAGACTGTGAGCCCCATGTGGGACAGGGACTGTGTCCAACCTGATTTGCTTTTATCCACCCAGCGCTTAGTACAGTTCCTGGAACATAGTAAGCACTTGCCATAATAATAATAATTTTTGTTATTCTAGGGGAAGGGGTGGTCCCCATTTTCAAAGGCAGGTGAGAGGTTGAGAAGAATTAGGATGGAGTAGCGGCCGTTGGATTAAGCAAGAAGAAGGTCATTGGTTACTTTAGAGAGCGTGGTTTCTCTGGAGGGAAGGGGACAGAAAGCAGTTTGGAGGTGCGTGTAGGAAAGAATCGGAGGCAGCTTGCCCAAGGAGTTTGGAGAGGAGTGTTAGGAGTGAGGTGGAATAAGAGGAGGTAGCTGTGGGATCGAGAAGGGTTTTTTGTGGTTTTTTTTTTTTTAAGGAGAGGGGTTACTTGGTGGTGTGATTCATCACTCTTGAATTTCATCTGGCAGTAAAGTTGTTCTTATTTTGATGAGTTAACTAGCTAATTTGTAATTTTCACCTTGCACTTTACGCCCCTAGCACCTCTGCTTTTTTCCCCACTGTGCACATCAATGTCTAAAAAATCTCTGGTAAAGGAGAAAATCCTTCAATTGGAAATCAACCTCAGGATTACTTTGTTGAGGTTCTGGTTCTGTAGTCATTTCTTCACAGAATTGATTACATGCCAAGCAGTAGTATTAATAGAGACGGGCACGCACCTTTATCCCCAAGAAGTGCAGTTATTGTCTCAATCGGGCAGTGCTAGCTTTTCAAGAACACTTTTCCAATGTGAAATACCTAGCTTAAGTGTAAAAATGCATGGACTTATGGAGCATCTTGTTTTCTTTTCTCCTCAAGTGAATGACCTCCCACCACGGTCTAATGATATCCAGCTCTTTTATGGAAATATGCATAAAATTACACTTTCTGTAATTGGAGATATTGGGGATTCCAGTTCTAACAAGGATTTCATTCAGCATTCTCCAAAACACAGTTTGGAGCCTATCAGGTAAGAGAATTCAGGCATAATTTATAGGATACAAAAGTACTTGCTTTATTGGGCCTGGTCATTATGGACATCACTGAGTTTTCAGTGCGCGTGCATTCTTAATGATCAATCGATCGGTTGTATTTACTGAGCACTTACTGTGTGCCGAGCAGTATATTAAATGCTTGAGAGAGTGGAATATAACAGTATTACAAACACATTCCTTACCCACAATGAGCTCACAGGAGAGGGAGACAGAAAATATAAATTATGATTATGTAAGTTTTGTGGGGCTGAGAGGGAGTTGATGAATAAGGGGAGCAAATTAGGGGGACAGAGAAGGGAGTGGGAGTAAAGGAAACGAGGACTTAGTCAGGGAAGGCCTCTTAGAGGAGATGCGCCTTCGACAAAGCTATGAAGGTGGGGAGAGTAATATGAAGAAGGAGGGCGTTCCAGACTAGAGGCAGGATGTGGGCGAGATAGACGAGATCGAGGTACAGTGAGTAGGATGGCGTTAGAGGAGTGAAGTGTGTGGGCTGGGTTGTAGAAGGAGAGCAGCAAGGTGAGATAGGAAGGAGCAAGGTGAGTGAGTGGTGAAGAGTTTCTTTTTTATTTGAAGGTGGATGGGCAACCACAGAAGGTTTTTGAGGAGTGGGGAAACATGGACTGAACATTTTGGTAGAAAAATGACCGGGTAACAGGGTGAAGTAATGACTGGATTTCGGAGAAACAGGAGGCAGGCAAGTCAGCACGGAGGCTGATACAATAATCAAGGTGGGATAGGATAAATGCTTGGATTAGATGGAGAGGAAAAGGCAGATATGAGCAGTTGGTGTTGTGAAGGTTGAACAGACACGATCTAATGTCAGATTGAATATGTGTGTTGAATGAGGGAGATGAATCAAAGTTAATGCCAAGGTTAAAGCCTTTTGAGATAGGAAGGATGGTGGTGCTGTCTGTAATACTGGGGAAAGTCAGGGGGAGAGAACATGGCCTGGGTGGGAAGATAAGGAGTTCTGTTGTAGGCATGTTAGGTTTGAGTTGAAGGCAGGCCGTCCAAGTAGAGATATCTTGAAGCCAGGAGGAAGTGTGAGACTTCAGAAAGGGGGAGAGAGATCAGGGTCGGAAATGTAGATTTGGGAGTCATTCATTTATTCATTCATCCATTCAATCGTATTTATTGAGTGCTTACTATGTGCAGAGCACTGGACTAAGCGCTTGGAATGTACAATTTGGCAACAGATAGAGACAATACCTGCCCAACAGTGGGCTCACGCTCTAAACGGGGGAGACAGACAACAAGACAAAACAAAACCAGTAGTTGGCGTCAGTAGCATCAAGATAAATAGAATCGTAGATATATACACATCATTAACAAAATAGAGTAATAAATGATATATACAAATATGCGCAAGTGCTGTGGGGAGGGGAAGGGGGAAGAGCAGAGGGAGGGAGTAGGGGGAATGGGGAAGGGAAGAGAGGCAGAGGGAAAGGGAGGGCTCTGTCTGGGAAGGCCTCCTGAGGAGGTGAGCTCTCAGTAGGGCTTTTGAGAGGGGAAGAGAGTTAGTTTGGCGGAGGTGAGGAGGGAGGGCATGCCAGGTCAGCGGTAGGACCTGGACCGGGGGTCGACAGCGGAACAGGTGAGAACGAGGAACCGTGAGGAGGTTGGCGGCAGAGGAGCGGAGTGTACAGGGTGGGCTGTAGAAGGAGAGAATGGAGGTGAGGTAGGAGGGGGCAAGGTGATGGAGAGCTTTGAAGCCGAGAGTGAGGAGTTTTTGTTTCGTGCGAAGGTTGATAGGCAACCACTGGAGGTTTTTGAGGAGGGGAGTGATATGCCCATCATCATCATCTGCAGAGGTGGTAGTTGAAGCCATGGGAGTGAATGAGTCCTCCAAGGGAGTGGAGGTACATGGAGAAGAGAAGGGAACCTAGAACTGAAACTTGAGGGACACCCACAGTTAGGAAGTGGGAGGCAGAGGAGGATTCTACGAAAGAGAGTGAGAAGGAGCAGGCAGAGAGATAGGAGGAGAACCAGGAGAGGTCAGTGTCAGTAAAGCCGAGGTTGAGTAATGTTTCCTGGTGGTTGACAGAGTCAGAGGCAGCTGAGAGGTCGAGGAGAATCAGGGTGGAGTAGAGGCCTTTGGAGTTGGCATTTGAGGAGGCCGTTTGTGTCTTTGACAGAGTGGTTTCTGTGGAGTTGAGAGAGACAGAAGGCACATTGGAGGGGATCAAGGAGAGCATTGGAGGAGAGAAACTTGAGACAGCGGGTGTAGACAACTTACTCGAGGAATTTGGAGAGGAATTTTATTTCAAATTAATGCTAGTTTATCATTTGGATAGATTGGGTAGAATTTTCGTTTCACGTTTAATGGCAACTTAAATGACGCAGAAAATATTTCAGTTGTAATGTGTGCACTTTCGAAGTCCTTTTTGTTTGGATATCCAGTAATGTTAGGCGTCGATGAAGTAACCAGGCCTCTTTTTTTTCTCTTCTCTATTTCTCTCTTTCTCTCTTCCATTCTTTAATGGCTTCTTAGCGGACTTGGAAATTCTGAGCGGCATATTGGCAATGTTTCTCTGGACGTTCTTCCAGTTAAAGGACCTCAAGGTCCTTCCCTCTCTTTACAAACTGCTGAGCCAGTTCCAAATCAGTTAGATCCGCCACAGACGTGGACTGTTTCGCCTGAGCACTTAATTTTGACAGCTCCGTCGACTAGTGAGTATATCACCAAACCATGAGTTAGAATTGACAGGGTAAAAAAAAAAAAAACTGTCGCTGTTAATTTTGGGAAACCCACATTTGGGGAGTAAAAGTCTAGCAACTTTTCATTTGCCAACTTTGACTAGGTTGGTGAGATGACTGGTTGACCCAAAGTAAGTTTTGTAAGAACTCATACTTTTTATTTGGTTTATTGTGTTTATTTTGTTGTTATTTTGTTCCTGATTTTATTAATGTAAAATGTAAAGCTTAATTCACACCCAAACACTTAACTTTTTTTATCTTTAAGTTTCAATAGGTAGCACAGTAAGAACTGGACATTTGCAAATTTCAAACAATTCTGTTAGAACATTGAAATTTGAATTGTCGTGGCCAGCTCACTGTCTGACGATCACCCCACAGCATGGACTTATTGAGCCAGAGTAAGATTATTTTCTTATGGGTATTAATAAGAAAAATAATTTGGGGATTTGTCGAGATGTTCTTGATATGCTCTAGGTATACATTTAAAAATTATGTTACAAATTACTTATTTAGAGAAGCAGCGTGGCTCAGTGGAAAGAGTCTGGGCTTTGGAGTCAGAGGTCATGGGTTCGAATCCCAGCTCGGCCACTTGTCAGCTGTGTGACTTTGGGCAAGTCACTTAACTTCTCTGTGCCTCAGTTACCTCATCTGTAAAATGGGGATTAAGACTGTGAGCCCCACGTGGGACAACCTGATTCCCCTGTGTCTACCCCAGGGCTTAGAACAGTGCTCGGCACATAGTAAGCGCTTAACAAATACCAACATTATTATTATTTAGATCTAATGTCTGTCTCCCCCTAGACTATAAGCCCGTTATGATCAGGGAATATGTTTACTAATTCTGTTGTCTTGTACTCCCGCAAGCGCTTAGTACAGTGCTCTGCGCATAGTAAGCACTCAGTTAATAGCATTGAATGCTTTAAGTTCTCGGTCAAGGGTATTCGAGCGTTTCCTATGTGCAGAATAATTAGTAAATGCTTAAGGGAGTACAGCAGAGTTGGTAGACATGATCCCTACCCTCCAGGAGCTTACAATCCAAATTGTATATCAAAGTTAGATTAAGGGAATTTCAAGGTAGAATAAGACCTCAACTACCTCACGGTGGTATACAGTTAGTAAATCATTTATTCTAAGAAACGCGTAAATATTGCTCTTGTGAGGCAGTGGCATTCAACCGGGAAGCGGATATAACCGAGTGGTTTTCCAAAAGCGAATAGAATGAGTTAAAAAGTCGTGCCCTCACTCATTCCAATGTAAATTTAAATTAATGGACTTTTCCTTAAATGTGTAAATCTATAAATTGGCCCCCTTGAGAGATTTGAAAAATTACAAACCAGAATTATGTACTTCACGTTTTATTCAAACTGGCTACAAAAATACTCACTGAGTTTGCAAACTTCCGAAAGTGGGAAAATCTGTTTCGTAGTGTTTCCTCACCAGCGTATCTTCAGGAAATTTCCGGGTTGGTTGTGATGCATTTTTGTTATCCTGCCTTTTGTACGCTCTGTTCAAATTTTTAAACCAATCTTTCATTTAGAAGCCAACTGGTAATTCTTGTGAGTCCTAATTCATCACTTGCGACAAATCCATCAATATTTCCATGGAGTGGTCTGATCTACATACATTGTGACAATGGGCAGAAGGTAACATTTTAAACTTTTTTATTGAATCTTGCAGTTTTCGATTCTTTGTCCCATGAATTCTTTCCCTCCCCCGCCCCCCAGCTGATTTCCACACTGTAGTCTGTTTTCGGCCAAGCAGATCTGTTTGCATTTTTCATCTGGAAGGGGTCTGGTCCAATTAATTAATGAGTTAACTGTGAGTCTGACTCTGCTATACACCAAGGAGGCAGTTAAGAAAAACTGATGTTGGATTTGCTCGGCTGACTGTGGAGGCCGCAGATGATCCAATGGAGTATTTTATTATTTTTAAATAGTGGGGAAAGGGTAGTGATGAGAATGAAAAAATGTTTTTTTATAGTCCGTGACCGATTAAAATGTTGGCGTTTAAATATAGCAGTCGATTTGGCCGTTTTAGGCTTGGCTAAATGAATGTACTTGGAGTGCTTGTCTACAGGGTGAAAAAGAAAATTGGATTGATTATTCATTTAAAATATTGACTGCTTTTAATTGCTATTGTGTTCACATAAAATAATGCTATGGATCTCAAGTTGAACTCATTAGGTTAATTTAGGGCAGAGAATTTAAAGAATTAAAAAGGCCGCAGTTATCTGGGCAATGTTGAGGAAGTCCCATTACTTTGATTTTATAAATGTTGAACTTTATATGAAGAATTCATATTCCCCTCCCTTGACCCTAGCAATATATTCTCTTTGCAGTGGAGTTCTTGCAGTTGACTAACCATGTTGGCATTATTTTATACTGCTTTCTGTGAACTCTGCATTTAGCTGAGCCTTATCCTAAGGGTAAGGAGGGTCAAAATAACCCTCCCATAATCTCTATTGGAATTGTGTTAATTCCACAGAACCATTTATTGCAATAGAGTCATTTATTGAAAATGGCATTCTAGTAGTTTCGAAACCGTCTGCGCAATAGATATTAGTTTACTCCTTCCCTAGCAATCAGGGTAATCTATTGCAATTTAATAGTCATAAGTATGTTATTGCTACAGTAAGTCAGGTAGAGCCAAATTGTGTTTCCAAAGCCATTTACCAGCTCTTTTGAGGTTGAAGTGTGGTTTTGAGAGAACACCCTCTGTTTTTCTGACACCGATGACCTTCGGCCAAGTTCTGCTCCGACCCTCATGGCCTGCTTGATCCCAGCGTGCCAGCTGAGGCTATCTTGACCCTTCCTTCCTTTTATTCTATTGATTAAAAGGCTCGCGGTACTAAAATACTCTGACTTCAGGCAGCGGGGCCAGCTGAGAAGAAGAATGGGTAGAGGGGACATTGTGCAAGCGCATCACTGCTGTTAAATTTCTAAAGTTGATCTTGCCGAAACTCTCCAGGTCAGTTCACGTAAATAGTTGAACACGTTTTCCTTGTTGTTTTTCAAAAGGTTGTGAAAGTACAAATTCGAGAAGACATATCCCATGAAGTTGCTTCCACTAGCTCAGCATCTAAGCAAGTGGCTGTCCTTTCGCCGATATCTGAGACTCCTGTTACTCAGATGGTTAAACCCCTAACCAAACCACCTTCAACCAAGGTTGAAGTAAAAAACAGAACCATCACTTTTCCCGAGACAGTATCTGGTGAAAGCTCAGGTAATCTGATGCTGAACTGATTACTTTTAACGCTCTCAAATTCCTTGCAATGTTTTATGTAGATATCTTGCTAGGCTGTAAGCTCCTCCTCTAATAATGTTGGTATTCGTTAAGCGCTTACTATGTGCAGAACACTGTTGTAAGCGCTGGGGTAGATACAGGGTAATCAGGTTGTCCCACGTGAGGCTCATAGTTAATCCCCAAGTTACAGATGAGGTAACTGAGGCAGAGAGAAGTGAAGTGACTTGCCCACCGTCACCCGGCTGACAAGTGGCAAGGTCAGGATTCGAACCCATGACCTCTGACTCCCAAGCCCGGGCTCTTTCCACTGAGCCACGCTGCTTCTCTAGACTAAGCTCATTATGGGCAGGGAATATGTCTGCTCATTCTGTTGTATCATACTCTCCCAAGGGCTCAGTGCAGCACTCTGCCCACAGTAAGCGCTCAATAAATACCTTTGATTTCACTCTATCATATCGGATGCGTGGTGGCCTCGTGGAGGGGGCGGAGCACTAGGAATGAGGAGACCTGGCATCTAATCCTTCGTCTGCCACTTCCTTGCTGCGTTATCTTGGGCAAGTCACTTAACTTCTGTGACTCAGTTTCCACAGAGAACTCATTTGCTCCCGAGCCTTCGACTACCATCTCTGTGCAGGTGATTCTCAAATCTACAACTCCAGCCCTGCTTTTTCTCGCCTTCGGGATGTCTCTGCTTGAACGTCCTGCCGACACCTCAAGTTTAACTTGTCCAAAACAGAACTCTTTTCCCTCCCACCCTACCGTTGTCCTCCCCCTGACTTTCTCATCACTGTAGACAGCACCGCCATCCTCCCTGTCTCACAAGCCGGAAACCCTGGCATAATCCTCTACTCATCTCTCTCATTCAACGCACGTATTCAGTCTGTCACTTCTGTCTTCACGTCGTCACAAAAGTCCACTTCTCCTTTCCATCCAAACTGCTACTATAATGATCCGGTCACTCTTCTGCCTTGACTATGCTTCAGCCTTATTGCTGACCTCTCTGCCTCCTGTCCACAGAGCAAGCACTTAATAAATACAATTCATTGATTGTTCTCCTTTTCAAACTTAGAGCTGTCTGGGGGATTCATTTGATAGTGTATTTATTGAGCGCTTACTGTGTGCAGAGCACTGTACTAAGCACTTGAAATGGGCAATTCGGCAACAGATAGAGACAATCCCTGCCCATTGACGGGCTTACAGTCTAATCGGGGGAGACAGCCAATAACAATAGCAGTAAATAGAATCAAGGGGATGTACATCTCATTAACACAATTAATAGGGTAATAAAGATATATACAAATGGGCAAATGAGCTCAGTGCTGAGGGGAGGGGAAGGGAGGGGGAAAAGGAGCAGAAGGTAAGGGAGCAAAGGTAAGGGGGGATGTGATATGATGATTATCCTCTATTCCAGTGCTTAGCATATAGTGAACGCTTAACAAATACAGTTTCTTATTATTATTATAAGTCGTTAAGCTTAAGTGACCTCTCTATGTAGGTACGTTTTACGACCATAATATTTTGTATCTGTATTTGCCACTTTGGATCCCCTTTCTTTGGTATAACTTGATTTCTGGCAATGTTCGAGCTTGTCACTGATTCGATATCAAGACTATGCCAGTGATGATGAAGTGGATTAGACTGTGAGCCCTTCATTGGGCAGGGCTTGTCTCTATCTGTTGCCGAATTGTCCATTCCAAGCGCTTAGTACGGTGCTCTGCACATAGTAAGCGCTCAATAAATACTTTTGAATGAATGAATAATCTCTTTGTGCCTGCTTCAGCATGCCTGAAGGACTGATCATTTTTAAAGATCATCGTGAAGGTGCTCGGTCCCGAGTCCTAATGATCTCTCAAGAACTTCCTTTAACTGCATTTCTTACCAAGCTTTTTAGTTCAACCAGGCGATGAGCTTTAACTGAGATTTGAGATTTGAAGGTTTTAAAATGTGTTCACTGACTTCAGGTTACCAAAGTGATACTATTAATTGCGTGTTTTGACCACAACAGTATTTTTGTGGCATACCTCCTATCTGATGCTTCCTTAAAAATACTGATCTTCATGGCTGAGTGTGACTCACTGGTTGTCTTCTCTCTTGCCCTTCTCAATTTGGATCTTCCTATTTTAATCACAACTTTATTTTAGCTTTCTCAGTCAGTATATTTTCTACTATGTTAGTAAATTATCTCCCTGGTAGATAAATTGCCTAACAACTAATGAGATGGGCATCAAAACATTCGTCACGTTTGATTCTTTTAAAAAAAAAACTCTGGGGCTTTGTATAGCTCGTGAATTAAACTGTGTAATGAATATTACCTTCAGAAAAATATTAAATATTACTTTTCCCTCAGAGCAATTTCTTTATAGGTTGTGAATAAGATATGCCACATTTAGCTGACCATATTGTTAACTTGATGTGAAGTGTTTCAAAATCATTCGGAACTCTTCTGGGGCAGGGAATATTTGTCACACTTGCAAATTTTTAGTGTGTTATCCATCACAGCAGACACAGAACGCTGTTATAAGCGCTTGAGTGACTACAGAAGGATTAGGAGACACGATTCCTGCCCTCATATAGCTTTCAGTTTAACAGAGGAGTCAGACAGTAAAATAAATTACGTTTAGGATGAAGTAATAGAATATGAACATAGGTACATATGCCATGGGGACATAGTGGATAGAGCACGGGCCTGGGAGTCAGAAGGTCAAGGGTTCTAATCCCGGCTCCGCCACCTGTCTGCTGTGTGGCCTTGGGCAACTCACCTCACTTCTCTGTGCCTCAGTTACCTCATTTACAAAATGGTGATTGAGACTGTGGGACAGGGACCGTGTCCAATCTGATTTGCTCATACCCATCCCAGCGCTTAGTACAGTGCTTGGCACATAGTAAGTGCTTAACAAAAACCATAATTTATTATTATTAGTATTATTAGTATTATTATGAGTGTGTGAATACCCAAGTCCTCAGATGTCACAGAAGGGATCATAATTATAACGGTGGTATTTAGGTGCTTATTGTGTTCCAGGCACTGTTCTAAGCACTAGGGTAAATACAGTATCTACAGATACATAAAGGGGGGTATAACGTTGGGGCGGGGCATTCAGAATTATTCAGAAGAGCTTAGTGGAGAAAGCAGCAGAATATCGGGTTTGAATGGGGAGGAAATCCCAGGCAGGGGAGAGCTGGTGAACAAGAGGTCAGTGATGGGAGAGAAGAGAGGACTCAGTAAGTAGGCTAGCCCACAACATGTGAGCTGGGGTGTGGTGGGAGAAAAGACCAGGTAACGAGAAGGGAGAGATCCGATCGAGACCTTTAAAGCCAATGGTTAGGAGTTTTTGCTTGACGTGAAGGGGAATGGAAACTTCCAGAGGTCATTGCTTGAGGAAAGATAGTCCTGTCTAATTAAGCTTCTAATGTAAAATTTTTATACGTGTTCTCCTTTTAGAGAGTTATTTGGAGCTGGAAAATCATGGCAATGAAGACGTTAAATGGCATTTGTCATCTTTTGCCCCACCGTACGTCAAGGTTAGTGTCAGTGGTCTGAAGTGTATAGAGGATGGATTCCCCGTATCTTCATATTTCTGGAGGAAAACTCATTAGAGCTACTGTCTTTCGAACCATGTTTCTGCTTTAAGAAACCCGTGCTGTACACTAGCTCATTTGTTGTCCTTGGGATTCATTTAATTTATTTTTTTCATTATTTCTTTAATTTTGTGTAAATTAGTTCACTCACCAGATGGAGGTGTTGGTGCGTGAATAGCAGTCTGCCCTACCTCCTTGCTCTTCCACCCCCCGGTAATTGGGGATTTGACATCCAACTGGATGGAATTCTTCCAATGACACCTAGTTCTCAGGTTTAGATTTTAATGAACTTGTTACTTCATTTTTAGGGTGTTGATGAAAGTGGAGATGTCTACAGAGCGACCTATACAGCTTTCAGATGTTCCCGTATTTCTGGTACACTGGAAGCCTACGGAAAACAGAAAGTGAGCTTTGGGGTTAAGAAATTGTACACATTGGTTTCTCTTCGTAAAATGACTTGTTCTTGGTACATTGGGCACCGCAACCGAAGTCCGTGTTTAGAAACCAAAGTCTAGCCCAGATTCAGAGATGAAATAGGCACTCCTGACAGAGAAAGGCCATGGGATATATGCCAGCGTGGCTCAGTGGAAAGAGCCCGGGTTTGGGAGTCAGGGGTCATGGGTTCGAATTCCGGCTCTGCCACTTGTCAGCTGTGTGACTGTGGGCAAGTCTCTTCACTTCCCTGGGCCTCAGTTCCCTCATCTGTAGAATGGGGATTAACTGTGAGCCTCACGTGGGACAACCCGATTACCCTGTATCTACCCCAGCGCTTAGAACAGTGCTCCGCACAGAGTAAGCGCCTAACAAATACCAACGTTATTATTATTGTCGTTATTAAAGACGACTTTTACAAATTTCAAATATGGCCGGAAGTTCAGAGGTCTACGGGAAGTAGTCAGTACCCAAGAATACCATATTATAAACTACCCTCTTTCACATCTAGCCCCTTTTATTCTAAAGCCAGACTTTCCTCTCTCCGAGATACTCATTCAGGATATTTAACATGGATAAAAAGATAAACTCTAAGGGTGGAATAGGAAAAGGCTCTGCATGTCTTTTTGGGTTTTTTTTTTCCCCATTGATTCATTCTTACGTCTCGATCCCTCTACTGTCTCTGAACGTCTGTCCCCATCAAACATCCTTACATTTCCAGAAGTTGAGAGCTTATTGCTTCAGTCTCGATTCTTTCTCCTGACCAGCAGAGGGTTGCATCTGCACAGCCATGGACGCCTCACCAGAAGCTCTTATTTGTATTTCTGTGATTTAGATACTTAGATCTTCCCCCAACCTGTTTCCCCATTTAGGTATCCGACATGACAGCTGTGGTATATTTTGAGATGGCTTTTTCAAAAACAATGTGCCGAGGGAGGTGTAGCTGTACATAAAGTCTTAACCGAAAAAAGGATTTTGCAGACGGAATTACATTAACTTGTTGACTAGAAATAGAGTTTCGCCCTCTTTTTTTAATACCCGATAAATAACGGTCTAATGCTAGGCATTTGTTCCACTGTGTATTCTCTACCGAAGCTGTTTACTGGTAACCAAGCAGCGGGGGTTTAAGGTTAGTTGTTTAGCCCACAATAAAAAAAAAAAACCACCCAAAACTTTCAGTAAGGTTTTTATTCTGGTTGTGCTTGTAGGTTGCCATTACATTTTTACCTAGAGATCAAGGAGATTATGCTCAGTTTTGGGATCTTGAATGTCATCCATATGCAGAGCCTTCCATGAAACACACACTGAGATTTCAGCTGTCTGGAGAAGTGAGTACTGGTTTGAGTAGAGTCTTCATCTGTACGACTTAAGTGGAGTCTTTTAAAATGTATTAGGAAATGGTTGGCATCCAGATGCTTTCTGAGATGTGAACTATCTAGTTCTGATTTTTTTTGTATTTTAATCTCCAATTTCTTGCCACTTTTTTGTTTCATTTCTACTTAGCCACTACTCGTGCCATCCTAGCATCAACTGGCGTTCTTGGCATCGGTTCTGGGGAGGGTTCAGATCAATTTATTCCAATAGAAATGGTAATAAAGCAGATTTGAAGGAGATAAAAAAAAATCTCTAGGTAATTCCGTTATATTAAAGTTCAGCCTATCAGTGCAAGACAAAAGTCGAGTCATCTATCCTGGGCAGCAGCAGCATGGGAAAGAATCAGAGATCAGAGATAGCGGCAGACTCAAGTTTTTATTCTGTGGAAAAAGGTGGTGATAAACCACTCCTGTATTTTTTACCAAGAAAACTCTATAGGCTACATACCAGAACGACTACGGATGACGTTCGGGAGAAGATGCGTCCATGGAGCCGCCTTGGGTCGGAAATGACTCGACGGCATTTGACAGTCGATGCAAGAACCCAGCCGAGGCAACGTAGGGCTTTTTGGGGATTGTAGGGAATTTTAAAAACATCTCTTATGCTTCCTTTTGAAAAGTTGGTGTGAAATCTTGAGATTTGAAATCCTCTATTTTGCTTTGAAAACCTTAGCTTCCCTGACCGGTTTTCATCATCAAACATGGCTCAGATCCTGCTACATATTTTGGGTAACCAAGAACTTGTGTTGGTTTGCCCATCTAATTGGCTATTGAATCTCTCTAAAGTAGTTAATTTTTTCATTTAGTCCCATTCCTTCTGCTGAATATTCTGTTTTAATTTGAGCACCTGATGTTAGGCGGGGCAGTGTTTAGCTCTGGACTTGTTAAAGCATTTAAGTGTTTTCCAGGCCTTGTCCTTACGCTTCTGGTCTCTTCATTGTTTCCCCTCTGAATCTTTTCCCTCCTAACAGGGCGTCAAAGCAGAAAACGAACCTGCAAATGCGAGAGTTTCCACAAACGCCCTCGTAAAGACAGATAATCTAGTTAAACCCAGAAGGCGAGCTGGATCAGAGGCATCTGCTCTCACTACTAGGTATGTGCTTCTTGAAACCAACCTTGTGAGAGCTGTTCAGATGTGTATCTGGACCAATGAGCTCTGCACAGTTTTAATGCTGCAGTTTTTCTCAGATGGGTTAGAGTGGGGAAAAAAGTGGAATTTTGTTGTCCCCAGTGCCCAAGTGCCTCCCCCATAGTGTTAGGTGCTTAGGGCCACCAGGTGACCCTGTTTGATGCATTGCAGCAGCAAGGCGATAAATGGTCCTCTAGGGGATTGACGGAGTGACTCTGCCTCCCCAAGCACCTCATTTGCTATCAAGCAGCGGCTTAAGCATCGGGGTTAGCCTGGCTCATTATCTGTTAGCCACCTGCCTGGTTTAGTGTAAATCTGATGCTTTGTTAACTGTCTGGGATGAAAACTGGCCCTAGTGAAGAAATGAAGGTATTGAAGTTGGTGAGGAATATGCTTTGCATCTTTCCCACTCATTCCTAGCCATGTGTTTCCTTGCTGTCCTTCCTGCTTAAACTGTGTGAGCCCCAAATGGGACAGGGACTATGTCTGGCCTGATTGTTTCCTGTCAACCCCAGGATTTAGAACAGTGCTTCTTTTTTTTTTCCCAATAGTATTTGTTAAGCGTTTACTATGTGTCCAGCACTGTAGTAATTGTTGGGGTAGATTCAAGTTAATCAGGTTGGACACGGCCCCTCGCTCACACAGGGGTCTCGGTCTTAATCCCCATTTTACAGGCGAGGTAACTGAGGCCCAGAGAAGGGACGTGACCTGCCCGAGGTCACACAGCTGGCAAGTGGAGAAGCCGGGATTAGAACCCAGGTCCTTCTGACCCATGCTGTAACCACTAGGCAACTCTGCTTCTCATTGCTTGGCACAGAGGAAGCTATACCAGTATTATTGTTATTATCATCTGCTTCTATTCTCTGCGTTTTCTCTTCAGAAAATGTGTCTTTTGGCTTGAGGGCTTCACTCCTAGAGAGAAATATCCTTTTTAGAGGGTGGAGGCTTTGGAGGAAGGAACGTCCACCTCTCTCCTTCCCCACATGCACTGTGGGGAGCAGACACAAGGCGGGAGGGAGAGGGTGCGTGCGGCAGGAGAAGCCGCCTTCCAAGCCTCCACCCTTGACCAGCTGGCCCATCCCCTTGGGGCTTGGGCATTCCCAGCGGGCACGGAGGGAGATTTACAGCGCCTGACCCAGCTGTGTATTACTATTAAAAACACCTAGACAAAAAACCAAACAGAAATGGTGCCGGGGCGAGGTGGCGGTTACGGATGGACCGTGGACGTGGGGACACGTGGGGGCCATGGGAAAAGTTTAAAGAGCGACGGAGCAGGGGAATGGGGAGCGGCCAGGTTTATTTGATCGTCCGGGGAAGTTCCCGGGGTGGCCCACTACATCCAGCCTCTCTCTGATGAAGCTGTACTGCCGTAGCCTGCAGACTCAGCTAGTGCCAGAGAAAGGAGGCTCACATAAAGTTGGAACAGGTAGCAAAGTTAAAACAGGTGCTTCATTTGGAAACCCTGGGATTGCCGTTCGTTCAAGATTTAAAAATACGAAAGATGAGGACCGCATCGACCTTTTAAGACCTTCGAGAATTTACTGTTAAACATTCCTCTCTGACCCAGGGTTACGTCTTCTCCAACACCCAGTTCATTTGGCAGAAATAAGATTTGTTTCACTGTTTCGCCAAAAGTATATAGAACGCGTCAGTCCTTAGTGTGTGATCATGTTTTGATTAGTCCTGATGGACAATTCCAGTTAGGAATTGGAACTACAGAAGAGGTTTCCCGTCCCCAAGAGAAGGGCCCTTTCCTCAGCTGCCCCATCCACCCTTCCTTCCAGCTATGCTTCTACTCGAATTAGAATATGGCTTATTTAAGTGCTAACAGTAATTTACGTCTACCTTAAATCTTTTCTCAACCAGGCAAGCCGAATTAACTCGGCGAGGAGTTTATGCTCCCGAAGATGTTTATATGTTTCTCCCAACTAGAGTTGGGGAGTCGAGAACACTGAAAGTCAACCTGCGGAATAATTCTTTCACCACACACTTGGTAAGTACAGGGAACTCTTATGCCGGTTTGGCAAGTTAAGGAACATCTGAAAGAGCTGAGGTAAAATCCAAAAAAAGGGCATTTAAACGCATAAGTAAACTTTAACACCGCACTTTGAGATGTTGAGGAGAAACTCCCAGCATTCGATGGTATGGCCATGGTACTTCAAGTGAAAAGTGAGATAAATGTAAACTTACAGTATGACTTGAGGTGGGGGTATGGGGAGGTTGTTATTTTTTCCTTTGTTTCTCTCCACAACTTGTAAGCAGGCCCACTTTTCTATAAAACATATTTGATCAATTTCATCTAGTAAGTTTACAGGTAAATTTGGTCTTTGGCACTTGAAACTTTATCTTATTATATTAGGTGTTAGAGCTCTATCTTGTAACGCATGCTTTTGGACATCTGGTGGCCTTCCTAATATATGGCATGTAATTCTTACTAAAAGAGCATTAAGAGCATGATTTGTTTAAATGTGCTGAGATATACATTATCATATATATGCATATATATATATATATATAGCCACACATTAGCTTGCATGCTGTTTTTTAAAGTGTTTCATGTTAAATTCCAGCTGAAGTTTTTAAGTCCCAGAGAGCCTTTCTACGTCAAGCATTCGAAATATTCTTTGAGGTGAGTTAAATGAAAAACAAAAATTTATATTAAAATCAATAGTGAGAGTTCTGTGTCCACTAGGACACAGGTGACGGCTTCCCTGGGAATCGCGGGGCCAAGAATCTTGTCTCTTTGCCCCTGTTATCTTCTTTGTTTTTACCCTCGGGACTAGACAGACAGAGGGCATGAGGAGGTGGAGAAGGTGGGCGTTGAGCCTATCTGGTCCAAGTGCTCTAAATGTGGCCGGAAAATGAACACTTCAGAGTTCTGCCAAGTGAGCCGTCTTGGCCACCTCTGACGCATTGCCTCTGCTGAAATCTGTCTTGGTTCATGTCCCATTTGTAGGTTTGCACAGTTGTTTAATTCAGATTCAGTAATCACAGACACTGGATAATGTGGAGAATTTTAGTTCTTTGGTTAAAAATAATTTATCTATCATATATCTTTTTGATTCATCAAAGGCCCCTACGTGAGTCCTCTCCAGTTTTTCTTCTGCTTTGTTCTCAATTCCTTTTCTTGGAACAAAGCTTCAAGTAAATCATTTTACATAATTGTTTTCCTGTTAGTACAGGCACAGCTACTTTTCTCTTTCCACTGGTAGCTGCACCAGCCTTTGGAATTGTGGCAGAGTTTTAGTTTAGCTGTTTTTGTGAAAATAGCTTTCAAACAAACTGCAGTTATTACCAAGGAACAACTTGTCCGCTTTGGAAAATCCAGCTCGTCCTCTAGTAACATGGCCCAGTAGAGGTGATATGTTCATACTAACAGAAAATTATAATTGTATCTAAGCAAATAGAATATAGAAAATCCAAAGTGTACCACAAAGATGGAACTTCAAGCCGCGTGGTCTAGTGGATAGAGCTAGGACCTTGGAGTCAGAAAGACCCGGGTTCTATTCCTGGCTCCATTACTTGTCCGCTGTGTGACCTTAGTCCAGTCGCTTCACTTCTCTGGGCCCCAGTTCCCTCATCTATAAAATGGGGATTAAGACTGTGAGCCCCATGTGGGACTTGATTACTTTGTTGCTACCCCAGCACTTAAAAAAGTGTGTGATACATAGTAAGCGTCTAATAGATACCACAAAAAAGGTGGCTGATCATATGCATCTGTAGCATATATAGAAATATGTTACCCGGAAGACACTTAAATGCATTAGACTGTTTACAAATGGTTCAAATTCAGCCTTCTTTAGGGGAAAAACGAGAGCATCGTTAACAGTATTTGCCCACAGTTATTTCAAATATGACATATTCCAACCAGTCCGACTTGTTTATTTTAGTGGGTAGAATGTTAGTATCCAGCATCGTGACCGGAGCTAACTAGTATTGGATACCCCAGAGTTTTCAAACACTACTGAAATGGCAGCAGGGCTTCCTTCATCATGCCTTTTTTTTTTTTTTTCCAAATGACACGAAAATAACCCGCGGTAGAACTTGGGAACATTGACTTTGCCTGGCGAATGCTAATTCTGGCATTCGTTTAGCACTTAACGTGTGCCAAAGCACTATGCTAAGCGCTGGAGGTAGATACAAGATAATCAGGACCCACACACGGCTCGTAGTTTTAAGTCGGAGGGAGAATAGGCGTTGGGTCCCCATTTTGTAAATGAGGGAATTGAAGCCCAGAGAAGTTCAGTGACTTGCCCAAGGTCACACAGCAAGTAAGCGGCAGAGCTGGGGTAAATCTTTTGACTCCCAGTCCTGTGCTCTTTCCACTGGGCCATGCTACTTGAAGTTCCATCTTTGTGGAACATTGGATTTTCTAGGAAGCCTGCAGTTCCCATGGCCCGTCCTGCTGTAGGTTGTGAGGTCTGGTGTTCTGCTAAAGGAAAGCTGGCTCTAGGGAAACCTCTGATTAATCAGTGGTGAAATACCCATATGGAAAAATAATCTCCTATTAAACACCTTGTAAAAATGCTTTCCAAAAAGGACGGCAAAAAAGCCTGAAGGATTTATATCACAGTTTTTTTTTTTTCTGAAGAAATTTTAAGAACAGCAGGTAACTTGAGAAACAAGCATTTGTTTCATCTAAGCAGCATATAGTGCTCTGTAATCATGGCAGCATCGTTTTGAAATACATAAAGTGCTGTGTTCTGATGTACAGATGATCAGACGCAGAGGTTAAGTAAATTTTCAAACTTCGTACAAGAACAGTGCAGCTAAGGAATATAATCCATACTTCTCAGTCAGCCCATCAGCAGGCACCAATAATCTTTGATTGTTGTCTTAAAAGGAGCACTATTTAGGAATGTTTAATAATCTTAATGGTAGTTAAACCTTTTCATATATTTAAAATAGGACACAGACCTGACATTTTTCTTTCCGTATGTACCAATGTGGATTTTGCCATGTCTTTGCTTAGTTTATGGCAACAGAGAACAAAATGTCGTAAGCATCTGTAAACTTTAACCTTAAAATATAAGCTTTTATTTCACAAATGATAGTAAACTGTGGTAATTTGCTTAGTAACTGCTTGCTTTTTTAACCTGCTTTATAGTGTGAAAGTGTTCTTGCTGCCGTCCTGAAGAGCTAACCATTTAAAATGATTGGTACTTATTCTAATGAAGTTAAGCCTGTTGAATTGCTAGTGCAGTGCAAAAGTTTAAAGGCATTATGAATTAAGGCAGTGCTATCCTGCTAAGGTGTGGATATGTTTAAGATGATTGCATTGAAGAGAAAATGAAAATTTGTTCTACAGAGCATGAACTTGGGCAAAACCTGGTAATTAGAACTATAATTAAAATGAGGAGCCTGGAATCACAATTGAGTTTTGCCTTAATTCTCCTTTTTTTTGGAATTCATTCATTCTAGAATAAAATAGTTTATCAGATAATATAAACTGATCCTCAGGGACTCGGAATCCATATGGATGTTCCCAACGACCTTCCAACCTCCCGCTTCCTCTCAATCAATCGATGGTACTTATTGAATGCTTACTTCGTGCAGAGCGCTGTACTGAGTGCTTGGGAGGAAAGTGCCATGCAGCAGAGTTAGAAGACACATTCCCTGCCCGTAACGAGCTTACTGTTTAGAGGGGGAGACGGACATTAGTATAAATAAGTAATTTATAATGCATAATTTAGAGGAATGTACTGAGGTGGGGTGGATCGAGGGTGGGGTGACTATCAAATGCCCGAAGGTCACAGATCCAAGCGCGCTCTGCAACTCCATGGACCTCCTGCTCCTCCTTACCTCATCCATTGGCAACTTGAACACAGACTTGGTCTCATTTCTCCAATTACTGTGCAGTCGCTAACCTTACCAACTCTGAAATCACACTCTGACCACCACCTCCTCACTTGTCTTCTCTCCCATACACTCACTCCCCACAGACGTCCCACTGCCCCACAGACGTCTCTGATCTCTTGACTCCCTCCACTTATCCCAAGGCAACATGCCCTATTTGGCCTCTTTCCTTCCCTGCAGTCTCATTTTTTAAAAATCGGAATTGGTTAAAAACTTACTATTCTCCAGGCACTGTACTAAGCGCTGGGGTGGATACCAGCTAATCAGTTTGGACACAGTTCCACAGTTCACATACCACATGGGGCTCACAGTCTGAATCCCCATTTTTCAAATAAGACCGAGCCCCCCTTTTCCTCTGCTCTTCCTCCCCTTCCCATCACCCCAACTCCCTCCCTCTGCTCTACCCACCTCCCTGCCCCACAGCAGTTGTGTTTACATGTCCATATTTATTCTATTTATTTTATTAATGATATGTATATATCTGTAATTCTATTTATATTGATGCTATTGATGCCTGTCTACTTGCTTTGTTGTGCGTCTCCCCCACTTCTAGACTATGAATCTGTAGTTGGGTAGGGATTACCTCTATTTGTTACTGAATTGTACTTTACAAGCGCTTAGTACAGTGCTGTGCACACGGTAAACGCTCAATAGATATGATTGAATGAATGAATAAGGTAGGTAATTGAGGCACAGAGAAGTTAAGTAACTTTCCCAGGGTCACGCAGTGTGGGCAAATGGCAGAGCTGGGACTAGAACCCAGGTCCTTCTGACTCCCAAGCTTATGTTCTGTCCACTAGGCCATGACACATCTCCTTTTCCTTGGAGTTGGGCAGGGATCCAGAGAAGGACTGCCTAGTCCAAGGGTCTACTTGCTGTCCCGCCAACACCTCAAAATTAGGACGCCCAAACCAGGACGCCTTTTCATCCAAACCCTCTCTTCCCCCTGACTTTCCCATCACCATAGAAAACCCCATCATCCTCAAAAGTGCGTAACCATGGCATTATTCTCGACTCATCTCTCTCATTCAATCTGCTTATTCGGTCTGTCACCAACTCCTGTCAGTTCTGCCTTCACAGCATCCACCCCTCCTCTTGAATCCGCTCCTTCTCTCCATCCAAATTTCTACCACTTTGGTCCAAGCAGTCGTCATTTCCCACTTCAACTACTCCCATCAGCCTCCTCACAGAACTCCCTGCCCTCCTGGCTCCCCTCCTCCAGTTCTTAAATTCTGCCTTATTTATTTATTTTTAAATGGTATTTAAGGGCCTAAGCCCTGGGGTAGATGCAAGTTAATCAGGTTGGACACAGTCCAGATCCCACATGGGCCTCATAGTCTTAATCCCCATTTTATAGATGAGGTATCTGAGGCACGGAGAAGTTAAAGCGACCTGCCCAAGGTCACACAGCAGCAAAGTGGAGGATCCAGGGTTAGAACCCAGGTCCTTCTGACTCCCAGGCCGGTGCCCTACCCGCTTCACTCTGCTGCCTGGCTCATTTTTGTATAAAATCAATCAATCAGTGGCTGGCCAGAACTTATGCCGTTCAGTCATCTTCGACCCATAGCGACACCATGGCCGCATCTCCCCTAGAGCGGCCCGCCTCCACCCGTAATCGTTCCGGTAGTGTATCCTTAGAGTTTTCTTGGTAGACATACGGAAGCGATTTACCATTGTTTCCTTCCGTGCAGTGAATTTGAGTCTCTGCTCTTGACCCTCTCCTATTCCGCAGCTGCCCAGTACAGAGGAGTCTTGACTTGTAGCAGATTGCCTCCCACTCGCTAGCCAATGGCCAGGCTAATCATGGGATGGCTATGCCTCTGCTTGACTCTCCGTCTTGTAATCGAGACTGGTAGGGTACAGGAAACTCTCCAGGTGTGACCCTGAGAGGGTAGCACTTATGTATATATCTAATTCATTTTATTGTCTGCCTCTGAACTGTCAGCTCCGTTTGGGCAGGGAACACGTCTACCAATTCTGTGGCCTTGTAGTCTCCCACGTGCTTAGTACAGAGCTCTGTACCCAGTAGGCACTCAATAAATACCACTGATAGAATAATAAGTGCTTACTGTTTGGAGAGCACTGTTTGCCCATACATCTCCACATCAAAGAAGCAGCATTAGAGAAGCAGCGTGGCGTAGCGGAAAGAACACGGGTTTGGGAGTCAGAGGACGTGGGTTCTAATCCCGGCTCTGCCACTTGCCTGCAGTGTGACCTTGGGCAAGCCACTAACTTCTCTGTGCCTCAGTTACCTCATCTGTAAAATGGGGATTAAGACTGTGAGCCCCACAGGGGACAACCCGATTACCTTGTATCTACCCCAGCGCTTAGAATTCAATTCATTCAATAGTATTTATTGAGCGCTTACTATGTGCAGAGCACTGTACTAAGCGCTTGGAATGAACAAGTCAGCAACAGATAGAGACGGTCCCTGCCCTTTGACGGGCTTACGGTCTAATCGGGGGAAGGCAGACAGACAAGAACAATGGCAATAAATAGAGTCGAGGGGAAGAACATCTTGTAAAAACAATGGCAACCAAATAGAATCGAGGCGATATACATTTCATTAACAAAATAAATAGGGTAATGAAAATATATACAGTTGAGCGGACGAGTACAGTGCTGAGGGGATGGGAAGGGAGAGGGGGAGGAGCAGAGGGAGATGGGGGGAAAAGAGGGTTAAGCTGCGGAGAGGTGAAGGGGGGGCGGTAGAGGGAGAAGGGGAGCTCAGTCTGGGAAGGCTTCTTGGAGGAGGTGAGTTTTAAGTAGGGTTTTGAAGAGGGGAAGAGAATCAGTTTGGCGGAGGCGAGGAGGGAGGGCGTTCCGGGACCGCGGGAGGACGTGGCCCGGGGGTCGACGGCGGGATGGGCGAGACCGAGGGACGGCGAGGAGGTGGGCGGCGGAGGAGCGGAGCGTGCGGGGTGGGCGGTAGAAAGAGAAAAGGGAGGAGAGGTAGGAAGGGGCAAGGTGATGGAGAGCCTCGAAGCCTAGAGTGAGGAGTTTTTGTTGGGAGCGGAGGTCGATAGGCAACCACTGGAGGTGTTTAAGAAAGAGAGTGACAGGGCCAGATCGTTTCTGCAGGAAGATGAGCCGGGCAGCGGAGGTGAAGAATAGACTGGAGCGGGGCAAGAGAGGAGGAAGGGAGATCAGAGAGGAGGCTGACACAGTAGTCTAGCCGGGATATAACGAGAGCCCGTAGCAGTAAGGTAGCCGTCTGGGTGGAGAGGAGAGGGCGGATCTTGGCGATATTGTAGAGGTGAAACCGGCAGGTCTCGGTAACGGATAGGATTCGTGGGGTGAACGAGAGAGACGAGTCAAGGATGACACCGAGATCGCGGGCCCGAGAGACGGGAAGGACGGTCGCGCCATCCACGGTGATAGAGAAGTCTGGGAGAGGACCAGGCTTGGGAGGGAAGATGAGGAGCTCAGTCTCGCTCACGTTGAGTTTTAGGTGGCGGGCTGACATCCAGGTGGAGACGTCCCGGAGGCGGGAGGAGATGCGAGCCTGAAGGGAGGGGGAGAGGACAGGGGCGGAGATGTAGATCTGCGTGTCATCTGCGTAGAGATGGTAGTCGAAGCCGTGAGAGCGGATGAGTTCACCGAGGGAGTGAGTGTAAATGGAGAACAGAAGAGGGCGGAGAACTGACCCTTGAGGAACTCCAACAGTTAAAGGATGGGAAGGGGAGGAGGCGCCAGTGAAGGAGACCGAGAATGACCGGCCAGAGAGGTAAGAGGAGAACCGGGAGAGGATGGAGTCCGTGAAGCCAAGGTGAGATAAGGTATGGAGGAGGAGGGGATGGTCGACAGTGTCAAAGGCAGCGGAGAGGTCAAGGAGGATTAGAATGGAGTAGGAGCCATTGGATTTGGCAAGAAGGAGGTCACGGGTGACCTTAGAGAGAGCAGTCTCGGTAGAGTGGAGGGGACGGAAGCCAGATCGGAGGAGGTCCGGGAGAGAATGGGAGTTAAGGAACAGTGCTTGGCACATTTTAAGCGCTTAACAAATACTATATTATTAATATCAAACAGCAACTCCTTAGCATTTATTTTAAGGCAGTCGGTCAACTTTCCCACTCCTACCTCACCTTGCTCCTTTTCCACTACCACCCAGCCCACAGAGTTTGCTCCCCTAAGGTGGCCAGAGAGGAAAAAAGAACTACCTACAGTGATTTCATTGGAAAAAAATCCTCACCAATAAAGTCGGTACGGTGTGCGACATTCCATTAATTGTTAGGCAGTTTTTCGTTACGTTTGGCTCCGTCTTCCTTTGACAGCCGTGTCCCAAACTTGAAAAATAGTTACTACATTTCCATTGGCGACTGAATATCCTTCCTGATCGAGCTGAGCAGATTTCTGCTTTTGCAGTGATGAAAAACTCATCTCTGCTGGCTCAGAGTTTTGGCTAGAATACTTTTGGCTGCGGTTTTGTTAAGCATGTACTCTCAGGATTGCGATGAAACTTTATGCTGTACGGTTCAGTGGTCGGTTCAGGAGACAGGCAGGGAATAAAATTTTCTGCATACAATTTATGAATTTAGTATTAAAAATATGAAGCAACCAGTTGTATTTACAGGGCACAGTACTAAGGGGGGAGAGTACAGTGCAGTGCCTACGTGGAGCTTACAGTCTAGAGAGGGAGACAGTCATTAGATTAGAGATAGTTGAAATTGAGTGTATGGATGTGGAAAGAAGTGCTGTGGGGCTGAGGTTGGGGTGAATAGCAAATGCTTAGTGGTAGAGACCTAAGTGCGTAGCTAATGGATAAGGTAGCATGAACTGGGGGAATGAGAGCAAAGTTTGGGAAATCCTATTGCAGAAATTATTGTTTTTCGTAGGTGGGGGAAAACAGTGGTCTGTCAGATATGAAGGGGGAAGGAATTCCAGGCCAGAGGGAGGATGTGGGCAAGGGGTTGGCAGTGGGATAGAGTTAAGTTGGTGTTAGAGGAACAAAGTGTGCAGGGTGCGTCGGAAAAGGAGATTAGTAAGATAGGAGAGGGAGAACCGACGGCTTTAAGGCTGATGATAAGGAGATGACGTCTGATGCGGAGGCGGATGGGCGGCCACTGGAGGTTTTTGAGGAGTGGGGAGATATGGACTGAATGTTTTTTTAGAAAAATTTGATCCAGGCAGAGGTCAGCTTGGAATGGAGTTGGGGAAGAAAGGTGGCAAAGAGGTCAGCAGATGCAGTGATGTCCTTGGTTGAGAGTGATAGTTTGGATGGAGAGGAAAGAGCAAGAGACCTGGACACCACTAGCTACTAAGTATCACACCACAAAAGTGTGATAAGGCTGCACGGTGATATGTCACCCAATGGTATTTGAGTGCTTACTATATGCAGAGCACTGCACTAAGTGCTTGGGAGAGTAAGGCGCAACAGTTAGCGGGCACATTCCCTGCTTCGGGTTTGTTAGCCGAGTAACGACCCATCTCCAGCACCTGCGGAACTGGCCCGTGTGAAAGGTCCAGTTGCATTTTATCACCTCAGCATTTCTGGAGCCTGCAGCCGGAAATCTGAAAGTCCGTGACAGACCCCGCTTCCAGCTCAGGAGACTGCCGAGTCCTTGAGACGTCATTTAGAAACTGCTGTATCCTGATGACTCTTCCAGAAGCAGAAATATGCCTATAGAAGAGCAAGGGATTTTGGACGGCTTTGCAGAGTCAGCATAGTATTATGGATCGACAATCAATCTGAAAGAGACAGAGTTCATTTCCAAGTCTGCTCCAGGGAAAGTGTGCAATTAAAGCTGAGGTGTCCGTGGGAGACACGGAATTGAAAGCCGTTGTCAGTTTCTGGCCAATGTAGCAGAATTCACGAGTGACAAATAGAAGACTGGATCAAGAAGACCGGTACGTCCTTTGAAAGACGATCAAACTCGTTGTGTCTCCAGATCAAGTCTTCAGAGTATGAGACCAGGAGCTCCTACAGATGCCACGTGTAGCTTCTTTAGCAGGTCCGTTAAGCGCTCAGTAAGAGCTCAATAAATACGATTGAATGAATGAATAAGAGGAGAGCTCCTGGAACCCAGTCAGTAGACTACCATCAGATGGCTAGGCTCTGGGCGGGAAATTTAATAACCAGGAGATGCGAGAGAGTTCAGTAGAAGGCTTATTGCTAAAATCACTGGGGCCAAACCCAATCCAACTGAAACAGGCTCTAATCCCTGGTCAATTTGGACAGGTGGTGCTAAATGTCCCAGTTTTGTTCAATTGTCTGTCCTTTCTTTTAATTCAGATAGTCCTTGATTTGGAAAACTGCTAGATGTGAGTAACTGATATTCTGATTTCCATTGTACTATACAACTTCAGCGTCCAAATTCAGGCCATCAATCCGAGGTGTTTGTTGAGCACTCTACTAGTTAAATAGGAGACTTGATTTTTTCTCTCAACTATTTTGCATCATGATGGGGAAGCAGGGCAGATACCAAAGGACATAGAAACATAAGTAACAGGCTTTTATAGCTAACTGCAAATATACAGAAATAGTCTGCAATTCCGTTGAATCCTGGAATAACTGAAGCCAGCTTCATGGAAATGAGTTTCGAGTGGTGTTTGAGAGAGAGAGAATCTAGTTTGAAAGGAGGAGGTCATTCTAGGCTTCTTGGGGCCTGAGTTTCCTCACCTCTAAAATAGGGATGAAATAGTTATTTTCCCTCCCCCTTAGACTGTGAGTTCCATGTGGAGGCAGGGGCAGTGATGATCTGATCCGATCTTTACCCCAGTGCCTGGCACATGAGGGGATTTAATAAGTGCAGTAATGATTATGGGAAGCTGTGGGGTTGGAGAGCTGATTAGTGAAGGGCCATAAAACCAATCAGGTGTTTCAGTTTTATTTGCCAGGCAATTTAGTGGTCCTCTAGGCATCTGAGAGAGAGAGAGATCATCAGAAGACAATTGTTATTGCCCAGTTAGGGATTGAAGCGGGAAGCCTCTTCCAGGCACGGGGGTGTCTTCTTCCTGTACTAGACTGGTGACTGAGGGGGAAAAAGAGGACGAGAAAGGTCCAAGAAACACTTCGGAGGCGGCCTCAGCATTTAGGATTCGGTAGAGCGTGAGAGTTGAAGACAGATGACCCCAAAATGAATGACCATGGTGGTCGGAAGGAATTCTTCTGCCACTGACCAAAGTGAATATAATTGTCTTTCACAATTGATGCTACTGACAGTGAAATGGCTGAAAAGGAGGTTGACAGCCAACAGTCCTCTCCGTGCAAAGACCATCCTTGGCTACTATTGAATTTGCAGTTCGTATCCCTCTCCAAATCACAATCTCCCGAAGTCTGTGTTCAAGGAGAATTCCCTCCCTTCCCTCTTTCCCAATTGCCATCGTCGGGCGGTTCTGCCTGCCACTCCAAAGTACGTACCGGAAGTCTGCTGCTAGTCCACCTAGTTTGAGGGTGGTTCCCATGATCTTTAAAGCTTTTGATCAGCTCTTCACGTTGACAGTCTCCCCGTTTCCTACCCCAACTGCCTAGGTATTCTGCTGGTGCGCATTCCTCCCGTATGAGCCACCTAGTGAAATTGTGTGTGATGTTATAACTTTCACTCTGACATTCCCAGAAAGAGAGATCTGTGTTCCTGTCTTACCATTTGATGCTTCTGAAAGTTATAAGTGGGGGCATTTACGGGACAAATGAGAGTGTTTCCATTTTGCCTAAGAGCTCTTTTCACGTCAGGTCGCAAAAGCGCAAAGTTAGGCTAAGTTTCTCAGATGAGGTTCTTCCCACGTAACGTCATCGATGCCCAGACTGCAAGTGCGCTACTTTCTCAAGATCCTGTCTGATAACGCTAGTATCGTGGGCTCGCTAGTTCTTTCCATGAAGCAATGTTTGTTACCTTTTGACTCAAAAGGAAAAAAATAATGGATTTCTGTGTTACTTTTTTTTAAGGTTCCTGTAAAAAAAAAAAAAAAAAAATCCCAACAACCCTTAAATGTAAATGGGTGGCATACAGTGGAAGGGATTGTTAAGCTCTGGTTTAGAGTGCATTTCCACAATTGCCTTTTAGCTGTCTTAATGCATTTTTACCCTGTGTCCCTTTGCTGCAAAAGTAGTCATTAGCTGTTAAAAGGGTTTTGAACCAGACCCCTTCCATTTGGGTTCAGAATACTTGCTTTCCCTTTTTCCAAGGTCTCCATTGAATAGCTTAAGTGTGTGCGTGTGGTTAAGACTTATCTTAATGATAATACAAAATGTATAATGCTCTAAACTGTGTCCTTGTCCCTTTTCCATGAAAACTCCTGGAATAAGTTTACTGGTGGTAACTTTACACGCTGCCGTCCCCTTTCAATCCGCATTCATCAGACGGAGCGATTTCTTTGCCATAATTCCTAGTTAAAAAAAATCCTTTTATCGCTATGTTTCAAATAAATGCCTAATGCTATATTTAGATAGTCAAGAAAATCGTGCTTTTCTAGAGAAAACCACTTTAGAGTTTCTCTTTGCTTTCTGTCATCTGTCTTCCCTATCTTCGACTGACAACTAAGGTGGTAATCAATTATAGAAAAATCTGTGTTCTAATAAATGAAGTAGTGACACAAAAATGAGATTTAAAAAAAAATGAGAGCACTTTCCTTGAGTCCCAGTTAGTTTTACCTGATCTTGTTCACCTGTTGCTCCTGTCCCTTTTTGTTTGTATTGGTGTTCGGATGGGGGAACTGCCGTTAACGTGACTAACGTTTTCCACTCCTTCAATACAGACCTCAGCATTACATCAATATGCCAGTCCAGTTCAAACCCAAATCAGTGGGCCGATTCGAAGCTCTCTTAGTCGTACAAACAGACGGCGGCACAAGTCTCGGTATTCGACTGGTTGGTGAAGCTCTTGAAAAACAGTAGAGAGCAGTGTTATTGTGTGTAAAGTAAATTATTAAAGTGTTGATATATTTGGTAAGTTCCTAAGTTTTCTACACTACAGTGTTTTTTGTAAGCATTCTGTAAAGATAAATGAAGCTATATGTTTAATGATAGATTTCTGGTTTATTGTTCTAATGCGAAGATCCTGACTTTGTATATTAAACAATCATGTTCCTAGCTTTGATACTGCACATTTAGTTTTTACAAGGGATAAAAGTGTTATATTTTTGCATTGGATGTGATTTGCCAAATGAAGATGTATTTATTTTAAAGTGGTATATGCAGAAATAAATTTAAATTTTCAGAGAACAGGACTTTTGTGTACAGTGTTGTAGAGAAAAATGTAAAGTATAATAGTGCTTTATAAAAAATAAAATCGTTTTAAGCTCAGGCTCGCTGCCCCCTCTCTTTCGCCTTCTGCCATTGTAGAAATCACTTCTGTTGAAAAAATCACTGCTTTTTTTCCCTCTATTTCAACCCAGGCTGGAAAAGTCTGTCTTTGTCCCCAAGTGTTGTTGCTTCCCCTAAAACAATGGGAACTGGAAGAGTAGACTAGAATAGAAAAACATTAATGGGTTGGGATAGTGCACTGACCCTACTTGACAGTGGTTGGACCAGCCTCCCCTTCAGCGGCTCCACCCCGGAGAGTTATCCTGCAATTTTCCTTTTCATAATAGCTTTGAGCTTTGGGAGGGAATGGAAACTGCAACTCTCTAGTCTTTCCCCCATCTCTTTGAACAATTCCCAATTTTGAAAATAGCTAAAAATTCAAATTGTTTCTACTCAAAGCCATCATTAGAGTAGGAAAGAATCTGTAGGGCCAAGAGGACAAAATGGAGCTGGTAGATGGTTTTTGGGCTCATCTCGATCGTTTCTCTATCAGCGGCGTATCCTAGCTCTGCCCCTTGGCTGCCATACGACTTAACTTCTCTGGACCTCGGCTTCCTCATCTATAAAATGAGGATTTAATAGCTGTTCTCCCTCCCTATTAGACTTTGAGCCTCATCTGCAACAGGGACTGTGCCTGACTGGATTATCTTCTGTCTACCCCAGCACTTAAAAGAGTGCTTGGCCCATTGTAAGCCCTTAACAAATATCAGTTACTATTTTTTTGTTCCACATGTGCTTGGTTTTGTTTTTTGACTCTCGTTGCTTTTCTCTTGGTTTCCAAAGAAAGGGGAAAATACTCCCTGATACTTACCTAAGCAACTTTTAGTGCCCAAGAGGGGTTTATGAAATGGATGATGGGACAAGGGTGTCTGCCGGCGAGGAGATCTTACGGAGGAGACATTCCGTTCTGTGACCCCAAACCGCACCCATTCTCCCTAACAGCCTTTTCACAGTGGATGTTATTCGACATAATAATAATAATAATGTTGGTATTTGTTAAGCACTTACTATGTGCCGAGCACTGTTCTAAGCGTTGGGGTAGACACAGGGGAATCAGGTTGTCCCACGTGGGGCTCACGGTCTTAATCCCCATTTTACAGATGAGGGAACTGAGGCACAGAGAAGTTAAGTGACTTGCCCACAGTCACACAGCCGACAAGGGGCAGAGCTGGGATTTGAACTCATGAGCTCTGACTCCAAAGCCCATGCTCTTTCCACTGCGCCACGCTGCTTGACATATGGGGAACTGAGCAAGAGAGTGGGTGTGGCTGTTCATTCAGTAGTATTTATTGAGTGCTTACTATGTGCAGAGCACTATACTAAGCGCTTGGAATGTACAATTCGGTTGTTCCCAAGTGAACCGGGACACTCACCACCTCATGGTCAAACAGTGTCTCGTGACTGGCCAAGTTAGCAAAGCGGAACTTGGCAGCGCGGGCTGGATACCGCCCCCGCAACAGAAACCGCTAGGTAGACATCCCAGGCCATGAATATGAAAGGTGTCCCTCGCCTCCGTGCCAACCAAATAATAATAAATAATAATACATAATATTGGTATTTAAGTGCTTACTATGTGCAGAGCACTGATCTAAGCACTGGGTTAGATTTACAGGGTAATCAGGTTGTCCCACGTGAGGCTCACAGTCTTAATCCCCATTTTACAGATGAGGTAACTGAGGCACAGAGAAGTGAAGTGACTTGCTCACAGTCACCCAGCTGACAAGTGGCAGAGCCGGGATTCAAACCCATGACCTCTGACTCCCAAGCCCGTGCTCTTTCCACTGCGCCACGCTGCTTCTCTAAGGTATGGAGTGTGGGTTGAGGGTGGACACACGGAGATTGGACAAGCGGAAACCGGAGGCCCTGAACGGCTTGGAAGGACCGAGGATACATACCTGCCGTCGCTGACCGTTCTGGGTAGCGGATCGAGACTTGCAGCAGCCGGCTGCGTGTCTCCTCTTGCGCTTTGTCTGCACCAAGTGTGAGCCGTGGGGCAGGAGCTGAAAGCTAGATGCTTTGCCGCGCGTGTAATACATAAGTGGATTTCTCCTGGGAGGGAAGCATTTATGAGCGAGAGTTAGATCCTTCACCACGTGCGAGTCACGCAAGTGGATTCCTCCCGAGTGGGAAGAGATTGTGGGCGGGAACTCGATGCTTCACCACAGGTGAGTAACACATAAGTGAATTCCTCTTGAGTGGGAAGCATTGGTTTTCGGGAGCTAGGTGCTTCTCCATGTGTGAGTTACACATAAGTGAATCCCTCCCGAGTGGGAAGTGTTTGCGGCTGGAGGCTAGCTCCTTCACCACGTGCGAGTAATGCATGAGTGTATTCCTCCCGAGAGGGAAGTTAAATCTGCCTCATGTGAAAACCCAAAATAAGTGCATTCCTCCCAAAAGGGGAATTCAATTTGCCACATAGAATAAATTTCTCATGCCTCGGCCTTTCTGACTCTGGTCTCAGTCTCGTCGAGTTGATCCTCAAATGCTTCCCCACACGACGGACGATAATGGCTCAGGGCGACATTTCTGATGAAAGAATTCAAGCACCCATCCTGCTACCTTCCCCCTCTTAACCAGCTCATCCTAACTGGCAAAGGACCAGAAAAGACCTACCATTGTATTTTCATGAACAAAGTTTGAAGGGAATTCTCTCAGGCGAAACACTCAAATATAGTCTTGCTGTCAGCAGTCATCTAACCAAAGGATATCCCTGTGCAGAAAACGTGGCAGATGGCCCCCACTCGGTGCCACTCAGCCGACTACTCAGTTCGCTTCCTTCGTTCCTGTGTACGAGCCGCAGAGCTCTACTGGCGGAAATCCAGATACCTGACTGACCTCATCCACCTCAATTTCATCCTTACCTGCTTTAATTCTGCCCTCTTCTTTGCCTGGCAGCATTCTTTCTCCATCCTTATTGACCCTCTCCCCCTCCCCCCGATCTTACTCCTTTGCCTCCCTAATCTCTTGCCCCTAGTGATTTTATTGAGAAAAGTGAAACCAGCAGATCTAATGTCCCTAAAACCTCCCCTGCTCCTGTCCAGTCCCTCCTTCCTCCTGCCCCTTCCTTAACTCTCCAGTCTTTCCCAGCAATAGCTCAAGAGATCTCTCTCCTCTCCAAATCCATCCCTTCCACCTCCAACCCCATCCCTTCGTACCTTATCAAAACGCTTGCCCCCTTCATTCCTTCCCTGACCACCATCTTCAGTGGTTCACTCTCCAATGGCTTCTTCCCCACAGCTTTCAAACATACCCATGTCTCCCTTATCCTAACAAAAGAGAAAAATTCTCCCTTGACCCCTCATCTCCTTCCAGTTATTGCCCCATTTCTCTCCTACTCTTCCTCTCCAAACTCTTCGAGTGAGTTGTCTAGGCCTGCTGTCTCCAATTCCTCCTCCATTTTTCTTCTTTACCTCTTCCAAAATCTGGTTTCCACCCCCTTCACTCTGCCAAAATTGCCCCCTCAAAGATCACCTTTGGTCACCAAAGGTCACCAAATCCAACAACATCTGTTGCCGGTTTGCACATTCCAAGCGCTTAGTACAGTGCTCTGCGCATAGTAAGCGCTCAGTGAATAGAGAAGCAGCGTGGCTCAGTGGAAAGAGCATGGGCTTTGGAGTCAGGGCTCATGAGTTCGAATCCCAGCTCTGCCACTTGTCAGCTGTGTGACTGTGGGCAAGTCACTTAACTTCTCTGTGCCTCAGTTCCCTCATCTGTAAAATGGGGATTAAGACTGTGAGCCCCACGTGGGACAAGCTGATTCCCCTCTGTCTATCCCAGCGCTTAGAACAGTGCTCGGCACATAGTAAGCGCTTAACAAATACCAACATTAATTAATTAATTAATTACTATTGAATGAATGAATCTACTCCATCCTAATCCTCCTCAACCTCTCAGCTGCCTTTGACACTGTCAACCACCTCCTTCTCCTGGAAACATTATCCAACCTTGGCTTCACTGACACTGTCCTCTCCTGGTTCTCCTCTAATCTCTCTGGCTGCTCATCCTTGGTCTCTTTCGTGGGCTCCTCCTCTGCCTCCCACCCCTTTACTGTGGGTGTCCCTCAGGGTTCAGTTCTGGGTTCCCTTCTATTCTCCATCTACACCCACTCCTTTGGAGAACTCTTTCACTCCTATGGCTTCAACTATCAATTCTAGGCAGATGATTCCCAAATCTACATCTCCCACCATGATCTCTCTCCTTAAGTGCAGATTCATATTTCCTCCAGCCTTCTACTTGGATGTCCCGCCAACATCTCCTATGTAACTTGTCTGAAACAGAATTCCTCATATTCCCACCTGAACCCTGTTCTCCTCCTGACCCTTTTTAATGGTATTTGAGTGCTTACTATGTGCCAGGTGCTGTACTAAGCGCTGGGATGGGTAAAAGCTAATCAGGTTGGACAAAGTCCCTGTCCCACATGGAATTCACAGTCTTAGTCCCCATTTTACAGATGAGGAAACTGAGGTACAGAGAAGTTAAGTGACTTGCCCAAGGTCATACAGTGGTGGAGTAGGAATTAGAACCCAGGTCTTTCTGACTTCCAGGCCTGTGCTCTAGCCACTAAGCCACAGTGCTTCTCTTTCCCATCACTGTAGATAATCCTCCCTGTCTCACAAGCCTGTAACATTGGCTTTATCCTTAAGTGATCTCATTCAACCCTCATATTCAATCTGTCATCAGAATGTCATCATTCAATCTTCACAACATGGCTGAAATCTGCCCTTTCCTCCCCATCCAATCTGCTCCCATGTTAATCCAAGCACTTATCCTATCCCGCCTTCATTACTTCATCAGCCTCTTCGCCTGTTGAATTGATTGGTTCGGTGTTATGGTCCCATCCTCATCAGTCAATGGTATTTATTGGGCACTTACTGTGTACAGAGCACTGTACTAAGTGCTTGGGAGTTGCTAGACATGATCCCGGCTGACAGTGACAGTCTAGACGGGGAGACAGACATTAATATAAATAAATTCCAGATAAGTACGTGTCTGAGGGGCTCAGGGTGGGTAACTGATCAATGGGTACGGGCCCAAGCGCATAGACGACACTTGGGCACTCAGGAAAGGCCTCTGATTTGACCTTTAATAAGTTTGAAGGTGGGGGAGCGGTGGTCTGGTACATATGGAGGGATAGGGAGTTCCAGGCCGAAAGGAGGACGTGGGAAAAGGGTCGGCGGCGAGATAGACGAGAAAGAGGCGCAGTGAGTAAACTGGTGCTACAGCGAAATGTGTGGGCTGGGCTGTAGTAGGCTATCAGTGAGGTAAGATAGGAATGGGCGAGCTGACTGAGTGGTTTAAACCTGATGGTAAGAACTCTCAGCTTGGTGCGGAGGTGGATGGGGAACCACTGGAGGTTCTTGAGGAGTGGGGAGATGAGGACTGAGAGGTTTTGTAGCAAAATGATCCGGGCAGCAGAGTGAAATATGGACCAGAGGGGAGAGACAAGCGGCAGGCAATCAATACCCACTTGCTCCCAGAGTTGGTGAGTCGGAGAAGCCACGTGTAAGCTGACAAGAGCTCTGAGGGCCTGACTTCAAGTGTGTGCCCTCCCATTTACCCCTGCCTCCTCCTAACGTTGCTCATTTCAGTTGTGAGGGTGGGAGGCAAGCAGGTTCACCGCTTTCTTACTCAAGCCTCTGTTCTCTCAGGAGCCTAGGTAGTGGTCTGCAGCTAGTGTGAGCTAGGCCCTTCTCTGGCTCTAATTCCACTGCAGTTGGCCTTATCAGATTTGGTACCTTCGCTGTCTGCCAAACTAAAATCTGTTTATCTCGAATGTCCATTTCTGAGAACACTTGCCCATAAACAGTAAGTAAAAAGGAACCCGGTGACTTCTTTTAAAAGGGTCAGGGCACAGTCTTTCACAATCCATAAGAAGGTTTTGACATTCCACCCATCCATAAACTAGTTTGCCGGATTTTTTTTTTTTTTGGAGGGGGAGGAGAGCGAGGAGGCAACCAAGTCACCTCTTAGAAGACTGCACTTCCTGATTGACGGTAACCCCAGCTTCTTCCTGAGCTCCTGAGCACAGTGCCGTCATCCTGTTCTGGAAGCGTTACTTTGGAGATTAAATCAGTAAATCATTTCTAGGTTCATTCATTTTCTTTCTCAGTAGGACCTGGGCTGAAACTGCCAAATCATGTTTCCCAGTCTCTGAAGGAAGAAATTCAAAGTGCTCAACCATTCCCTGAAAGCTGAAAAGTGCTTTCTCTGGTAATAACCAGTTTCCTGTAACAGTAAGCCTCTATTTTTTCTTTTCTAAGTGAATTTGGTGTCCACAGAGGTTGTTCACTGGACTGTTCTGGGGCTCCCCAGAGCCATTCTGGAGCTTCATTGAAAAGCTGCAGCCCAAGCTTCCTTGGAATTCACCCCCAGCTGGAGGGCTCCTCTAGGGACTGAAAAAATTACTAATGCCCCTTCGGCTTTTCCCCCCATATTGGGAGTTTCCTGGCCCTCTTTTGTGAGGATAATTCCTCTCCCACTGTTCCTCTTCTCTACAAGCAACACAGTTGGTGGATGACCTTGCAAGGCCATCACAAAACCCAGTCTGGTCACGGTCCGCTCGCTAGATTGTAAGCTCCTTGTGGGCAGGGAACGGGTCTACCAATTCTGTTACATTGCACTCTCCTAAGCGCTTAGTTCAGTGCTTTGCGTACGGAAAGTGCTTATTAAATACCACTGATTGATTCCCACTGGTTGGCTCAGAACAACTTAGAGATAAAATTCTCTGTCCTATCTCTGATCTCTAGAATTTGGTGGCCAGAGCCCTCTTGCACTTTGTAGTTGCCTGTGGGTAAGATAAATCTGCAAAATTTCTCTGCCCTTGGAGTACAACAGCTGTAACTTTTTTTTAAATGGTATTCTATGTTCCAGGCACTGTGTTAAGCTGTGCGATAGATAGACTGTACCTCATTGTGGGCAGAGAATGGGTCTGTTTATTGTTATATTGTACTCCCCCAAATGCTTAATACAGTGCTCTGTCCACGGTAAGTGCTCCAGAAATAATAATAATAATAATGTTGGTATTTGTTAAGCGCTTACTATGTGCCGAGCACTGTTCTAAGCGCTGGGGTAGACATAGGGGAATCAGGTTGTCCCAAGTGGGGCTCACAATCTTAATCCCCATTTTACAGATGAGGGAACTGAGGCACAGGGAAGTTAAGTGACTTGCCCACAGTCACACAGCCGACAAGTGGCAGAGCTGGGATTCGAACTCATGAGCCCTGACTCCAAAGCCCGTGCTCTTTCCACTGAGCCACGCTGCAATACGAATGCATGAATGAACGAACAAACTAATCAGGTTGGACACAGTCCATGTCCCACGTGGGGCTCACAGTCTTAATCCTTATTTTACAGATGAGATAACTGAGGCACCAAGAAGTGAAGTGCTTGCCCAAGGTCACACAGCAGACAAACGGCGGAGCCTGAATTAGGTCTTCTGACTCCCAGGCCCTTGCTCTTTCCGCTAGGCCCCGCTGCTTCTTGAGCCACAACCACTTTTAATAAAGTTGGTGTCTTTCTGATTTCAAGACAGTGCTGAAATTGCAAAGTAATATATATATTGCAAAGTAATATACGTGAGTAAGATGTATTCTTAGCTCATTAAGATGAATAGGTGTGAAACACCTTAATGGCATCAACAAGAGATGATGAGCAGAGCAATTATATCCAGAACCTCATAAACTTCGGTGGCGAATGATAATAGAACCTAATGATTGAGTTTAGAAACTAGATATTGTATGTCAGCACTTAATCTGACTCCAGCTGAACTGAGAAGTTGGGATTAGTTTTGAAAGTTCTGATCTTGGAAGAAACATCTTGGGGTAGGACCAATTGAGTTATTTCTTCAACCGATCAATAGTATTTATTGAGCACTTACGCTGTAGAGCACTCTGCTAAACATTTAGGAGAGTCCAGTAGCGTTCTTCGTAGGGATATTTGTTGAGCTCTTACTGTATGCCAGGTACTGGTGTAGATAAGACACAGTCCAATCAGACACAGTGTCCATCCCACAGCGGCCTCACAGTCTAAGGGGGAGGGAGAACAGATATTTCATACCCATTTTACAGATCGGGAAACAGACGCAGAGACATTAAGGAGCAGCATGACCTAGTGGAAAGAGCACGGGCCTGGGAGTCAGAGGACCTGGATTCTAATCCCGGCTTCACCAAGTGCCTGTTGTGTGACCTTATTCATTCATTCATTCATTCATTCATTCATTCATTCATATGTATTGAGCGCTTACTATGTGCAGAGCACTATACTAAGCGCTTAGAATGTACAAATCGGCAACAGATAGAGACAGTCCCTGCCCATTGACGGGTTTACAGGCTAATCGGGGGAGACAGACAGACAAAAACAATAGCAATAAATAGAATCAAGGGGATGTACATCTCATTAAAACAGTAGCAATAAATAGAATCAAGGTGATGTACATCTCATTAACAAAATAAATAGGGTAATAAAAAATATATACAGATGAGCAGATGAGCACAGTGCTGAGGGGTGGGGAAGGGAAAGGGGGAAGAGCAGAGGGGGGGAGGGGAGCAAGTCACTTACCTTCTCTGTACCACTGTTACCTCAGCCGTAAAAGGGGGATTCAATACCCGTTCTCCTTCCTATTTAAGATTGGGAGTATCGAGTGGGACAGGGATTGAGTCTGACCTGATTATCTTGTACCTTCCCTAAGTGCTTAGAACAGTGCAATTACTATTATTATCATTATTATTAGCCTTGACCGAGGTTTCAGAGCTGGGATTAGACCCCAGATCTCCTGATGCTTGTCCTGTGCTTTTTCCACTGATGGATGAAGCTTGGGTTGGGAGTCAGGAGAATCTGTGAAAGAGGGCGAGCGTACGAGCCACTGGTTGACGGCGAGAGAGATGAGAATGAAGAAGAGCGAGGAGGTCTGCTTGAGAGCGGATTGATGCCTTTTCCCTCAATTTTTTCAAATGATTCGTTCCTGGAGATATTCTTAGCTCCTTTTCCTTTTTTCAGTTCTCGTCAAAGTCTGAGCCTGTCATTCGAACCAGAAGACTGATATTCGGCATGGAGCCCGGCACCTCTCTCTGAAAGGTTTCAAGAGCTGAACGGTGAACTTTGGTCTGTTGAGAACAAGCCATCTCTTCCGAGCCTCCTTGATGGATGGAGTCATGGCTGATGCTAATGTACTGTCCATTTAGTGAAACCTAATTCGTCCAGCCTTTTAGAGAGAATAGCGTCTCCTGCCCCTGCAGAGCCCCCTCTGTGATTCGTGGAGGTTTGTTTTTTTTGGTGTTTCTCTCCCTTTGTGATCAAAGACAGGTACATCGGTGGCTCCGAACTGCTCTGTCCAGCGATGCCATTTGCCTAACTTTAAAGATGGTTTCGGGTTGGTTTTCTTTTGGTACTTTGGGGTCCCAACCAGCATTTTTTTCTTATTTTGCCTTTCAGAGTTCCTCCAGGGCCATGTGTTCCCTCCCACAGTTTCTTCCTTCCTTTTCAAACAACCCTGTTTCTCTTTCCACCTCTTTCTCAGCCCTGGTGATTCTTGTCCTCTTCACAACCTCCCTCAAGGCCCTGCACATACAGGTGCCGGTGTCCCGTTTGGAGGAAAACGCTTTAAAGTCAATCAAAGGTCTCCTGTCATGTCTACCAACTCTATTGTATCAGACTGCACTTAGCACAGTGCTCTGCACACTGTGAATGCTCAATAAATACCATTGATGATGATTAAAAACCTGGGCCTAGAGCAGTTAAACGGTCTATGCCGATACGATTTGACTTCCCCACCTCAAGCGTGCTTTCGACCCTTTTGAATCATAATAGCAGAGACTGTTGCCCATTTCCCCTGCCTCTGTGTTTACCAATTCCTGCAGGGCTTCAGTGAGAGACTGGTGATGATTTAAAAAGGAAAAGACAAAGTCAACAAATAACAGATGAGAAAAAATCAGTCGTTCAAGCACCTAGTACAGTGTTCTGCACACAGTTGCTCCGTAAATTCCTCTGATTGAGGAATGGCTTAATGGAAAAAGCATGGGCCTGGGAGTCAGCGGACCTAGGTTCTAATCCCAGCTCCGTCTCTTGACTGCTGTGTGACCTTGGGCCAGTCACATCACCTCTCTGGGATTCAGTTACCTCATCTGTAAAATGGGGATCCAATCCTCCTTCCTCCTACTTAGATTGTGAGCCCCATGTGGGACATGGACTAAGCCTAATCCGGTTAACTTGTATCTATAATAATAATGGTGGTATGCAGCGTGGCTCAGTGCAAAGAGCTCGGGCTTGGGAGTCGGAGGTCATGGGTTCGAATCCCGGTTCTGCCACTTGTCAGCTGTGTGACTATGGACAAGTCGCTTAACTTCTCTGTGCCTCAGTGACCTCATCTGTAAAATGGGGATTAACTGTGAGCCTCACGTGGGACAACCTGTTTACCCTGTATCTCCCCCAGCGCTTAGAACAGTGCTCTGCACACAGTAAGCGCTTAACAAATACCAACATTATTATTATTATAGGGGAAGCAGCATGGCTCAGTGGAAAGAGGACGGGCTTCGGAGTCAGAGGTCATGGGTTCGACTCCCGGCTCTGCCACTTGTCAGCTGTGTGACTGTGGGCGAGTCACTTAACTTCTCTGTGCCTCAGTGACCTCATCTGTCAAATGGGGATTAACTGTGAGCCTCAAGTGGGACAACCGGATTACCCTGGATCTACCCCAGCGCTTAGAACGGTGCTCTGCACATAGTAAGCACGTAACAAATACCAACATCATCATTAAGCGCTTACTATGTGCCAAGCACTGTTCTAATCGCTGGGGGATACAAGGTGATCAGGTTGTCCCACGTGGGGCTCACAGTTTTCATCTCCATTTTACAGATGAGGGAACTGAGGCCCAGAGAAGTGAAGTGACTTGCCCAAAGTCACACAGCTGACAAGCGGCGGAGCGGGGATTAGAGCTCATGACTTCTGACTCCCAAGCCCGGGCTCTTTCCACTGAGCCACACTGCTTCTCTTTCTATCCCAGCGCTTGGCACATAGTAAGCCCTTAACAAGTACAATATTATCATTATTATTATTGATTTTCTGGGCCAGGACAGTACACAGAGCTGATGCTCTTGGGGCAGGGCTATTCTGCAGCTGAGAGTGGAGGTGGGTGGAAGGGGGCAGAGAGGTGGGGCCGTGAGCTGGTTCTGCAGGAGGAGATTAGGGAAAGGACTTTCCGCCCAGTTTCTCCCCTGCCTCCCGAAAATGGGGTCACCAAAATCGGAGCCCGACCCCCATCAGGCAGGAGGGGTAGAGAGAGGGGATGGGAACTCCAGACTGAGCCCGAAGCTGCACAGAATTAGGGGTGAGGTCCGGAGGCCAGTCAAACCAATGTCCGTGGGGAGGGACATTGCGGGTCTCCAGCGCTATCAATCCTCTAGACTGGAAGCTATGTGTGGGCGGGGAACATGTCTACCAATTCTGTTGTATTGCACTCTCCCAACTGCTTAGTACAGTGCTTTGCACACAGTAAGCGCTCAATAAATACCACTGATGAGGAGGAGGAGGATCCTGGACATCCTCCGAGGAACAGGAGGGGAGCAGGAAACCCCTGTGGCAGCCGAGCAGTTCTAGGAGAACACAGACTTCTTTTAAGAGCGTGGAGAGAAGCTCTGAGTTCAGGCCCTGGTGGAAGCTCCTGGCCTGCGTCGGGGCTCCAGCTGTAGAGGAGAAGGCCATTGAGCGTAGGCTGGACGCAGGCCATGCTCCCATTAGGGAAGCAGCGTGGCTAGTGGCAAGAGCCCGGGCTTGGGAGTCAGAGGTCGTGGGTTCTAATTCCGACTCCGCCACTTGTCTGCTGAGTGACCTTGGGCAAGTCGCTTAACTTCTCTGAGCCTCAGTTACCTCATCTGTAAAACTGGGGATTAAAAAAAAAAATGTGAGCACCACGTGGGACAATCCGATTACCCTGCATCTACCCCAGCGCTTAGAACAGTGCTCTGTACTTAGTTAGTGCTTAACAAATACCATAATTATTATTATTATTTTAACCTCTAGGACTGAGTAGTAATAGTATTATTTACCTACGGTGCTCAGGGCACTGCACTAAGCACTGGGGAAAAATGCTTCAGTCCCTGCTGTCACAGCCCGGCTCCAAAAATAGAGGTGCCAAGACACGCGGAGGCTGGGATGGAGGTGGGGGGTTGAGGGAGGGGGGTCAGGCAGACCTGGATTTCCCCCTTTCCCTCTGCTCCTCCCCCTCTCCCTTCCCCTCCCCTCAGCACTGTGCTCATTTGCTCATTTGTATATATTATTACCCTATTTATTTTGTTAATGAGGTGTACATCCCCTCGATTCTATTTATTGCTATTGTTTTTGTCCATCTGTCTCCCCCGATTAGACTGTGAGCCCGTCAGTGGGCGGGGATTGTCTCTATCTGTTGCCGAATTGTACATTCCAAGCTTAGTACAGTGCTCTGCACATAGTAAGTGCTCAGTAAATACTACTGAATGAATGAATGAGTGGATTCCTGGAGGATGGGAAGAAATGAACATAGCTGGTTGAGGGGGGCTTGTTAGGGAGAACCAATTTTTGCTGCTGGCCCGTTTCTGGCCTCCTGAACTTTCATCCCGTAAACGTTAGTTATTTGCAACCCCAAGCATCCTTGTCTTTTATGTAGATTTTTATGTTTTCACTGCTTCATCTTTCTTTATGTGTCCGTTGCCATCTTCTTCTCCCATTTCTATTCTTAAATTGCCAGTCCCTTGGGGCCCGGGGATCAGGCCAAATTCTCACGGACGTGTTTTTCCCCCGGTGGTTAGAACAGTGCTTGGCACATAATAAGCGCTTAACAAATACCATCATCACCATGGATATTTTTCCTTGTTGATGGCTAAGGCTAATATTAATTAAGGAATGCTTACAGGTACCCGTCTTCTTCTACCCTGGAAGCTCGTGGTGTGTGGGGAATGTGTCTGCTAACTCTGTTATATTGCACTCTCCCAAGCGCTTAATACAGTGCTCTGTACATAGTAAGTGCTCAATAAATACATTGATTGATTTATACTCAGTTATTTCTCCTACCTGTGATTGATTCTACTGTCACCCTTACCATGTTTTAAGCTCCTGAGGGCAGGGATTGTATCTCTCATCTCTTTTTTTTTCCAGTGGCATTTATTGAATGCTTACCGTGTGCAGAGCACCGTACCAAACACTTGGGAGAGTACACTACAGCAGAGCTGGTGGCCATATCCCCTGCCCCACGAGTTTACAGTCTCATCTCTTTTGTATTGTTCTCTCCCAAGACACAGTAAGCAGTCCATAATTAATACCATTGATTGATTAATTATAGGTTCCCTGAATCCCTTATACCGGTCACATCTCGAATCCAGTGTAAACTTTTCTAATCTTGCTCCTACTCAAGCATGTCATTTCTTTATTCGGTCCGTTCTTCCATAACACACGCTGTCTCTACGCAATTTGGATAGCGTGCTGCTGGGAAACTAGGGGATGTTCTTTTGTCAACATGTGTCTGTGCGGATAGGATGCAAGGATGATGATGTTGGTATCTGTTAAGCGATTGCTATGTGCAGAGCACCGTTCTACGCGCTGGGGTAGATACAGGGTAATCGGGTCGTCCCACGTGAGGCTATCAGTTAATCCCCATTTTACAGATGAGGTTACTGAGGCACAGAGAAGTGAAGTGACTTGCCCACGGTCACACAGCTGACAAGTGGGAGAGCCGGCATTCGAACCCATGACCTCTGACGCCCAAGCCCGGGCTCTTTCCACTGAGCCCCGCCGCTTCTCTTAAGGATGATGTCAGAAGAAGTGTGTGTGGGGGCGGGACGGCGGGGGTGGGCAGCTCACGGACTGAAATGTAGGTTTTTCTTAGGGAAGCAACATGGCCTGGTGGACAGAGCACAGGCCCGGGAGTCAGAAGGACCCGGGATCGAATCCCAGCTCCTCCACTTGTCTGTTGTGTGACCTTGGGCAAGTCACTTCACTTCCCTGTGCCCCAGTTCCTTCATCTGTATAATGGGGATGAAGACTGGGAGCCCCAAGTGGGACAGGGACTGTGTCCAACCTGATGACCTTGTATCTACCCCAGGACTTAGAACAGTGCTTGGCACCTAGTAAGCGCTTAACAAATACGATTATTATGATTAGTGCAGGGTTCATCAGGACTGTTGGAGTTTGGTGTGTATTCTGATTCCATCGGAGACTGGGGTTTAATAAATTATTCTGAACTTCTGGTCAATGTTGGGGCCCATTTTGGGGTTGCTCGGGGCTGAGGGGAGTTCTCTGAGGGGAGCACCTTCCATCTGAACACAGAACGGCAGTTCCTGCCCGGTGACTCTTAATGAAGTAAAGATTTATCGTGGTTATCGGAGCTGCCATGGAGACCCCTTGGTATTCCTGCCTTTGGGGTGTGGGAGCTTGAGGTAGATTTCCGATTTGGAGAATGAAGTCTTTCTGTATTTTACACGGCATTCATTCATATTTATTGAACGCTTACTATGTGCAGAGCACCGTACTAAGCGCTTGGAAAGTACAGTTCGGGAATAGATAGAGACAATCCCTACCCACAGAGGGCTCTCAGTCTTGGTTGGGGGGCTGAGGAGGGGAAAGGGGGAGATAGCAAACTGGTTGGTTTTGTGCCCGCTTAGCCTGAGCCTCCTAATAATACTCGTCCGCTTGTACTCGTCCGCTCAACTGTATATATTTCCATTACCCTATTTATTTTGTTAATGAATTGTACATCGCCTTGATTCTATTTAGTTGCCATTGTTTTTACGAGATGTTCTTCCCCTCGACTCTATTTATTGCCATCGTTCTTGTCTGTCCGTCTCCCCCGATTAGACCGTAAGCCCGTCAAACGGCGGGGACCGTCTCTATCTGTTGCCGACTTGTTCATCCCAAGCGCTTAGTACGGTGCTCTGCACATAGTAAGCGCTCAATAAATACTATTGAATGAATGAATAATAATAATAATTGTGGTATTTCTTTAGTGCTTACTATGTGCCAGGCGCTTTATTAAGCCCTTAGGTAGGTAAAAGATAATTGGGATGGACACAGTTGCTGTCCCTCATAGGGCTCACAGTCTTAAGAGAAGCAGTGTGGCTCAGTGGAAAGAGCCTGGGCTTGGGAGTCAGAGGTCATGGGTTCGAATTGCGGCTCTGCTGCTTGTCAGCCGTGTGGCCGTGGGCAAGTCACTTCACTTTTCTGTGCCTCAGCTACCTCATCTGTAAAATGGGGATTAACTGTGAGCCTCACGGGGTACAACCTGATTACCCTGTATCTACCCCAGCGCTTAGAACAGAGCTCTGCACATAGTAAGCGCTTAAAAAATACCAACATTATTATTAATCCCCATTTTCCAGATGAGGTAACTGAGGCCCAGAAAAGTGAAGCGACTTGCTCAAGGTCACTCAGCAAGACACGTGGCCGAGCTGGATTGGAACCCAGGTCCTTCTGACTCCCAGGCCCGTTCTCTGAGCCACACTGACCAAATGAGTGAAAAAGAAAGAAAATCATAGGACTTAGTGCCACGGAGACATCAAAACAGAAGCACCGATTAGGCAATCTACTTGGAACAGCAGTTCCTTGTATTTCATTCCCTCGACTGCCATAAGTAGACTTGTCTTTCGGTTGGGAGATGATGCTGTCGCTGGTGAGATTACATCGTTAAATGGATGCCTGTCCCTAAGAATCACTTTCTCTCTTGCATCTTTATCCTTGAAATATATTAGTGCAACCCTTCGGGCCTCTTGCCCCTTCGGGCCGAGTATTGCTTGGGCACTAGTGGTAAAGAGAGAAAAACTATGACCTAGGCCTCCTCTAGACTGCAAAGAGCCCTGTGGGCAGGGATCGTGTCTACCGTCTCTGTCGTACCCTCCCGAGTGCTTAGCACGGTGCTCTGCACACAGACAGTGTTCAATAAGTCCCTTCTAGACTGTAAACTTGGTGTGGGCAGGGATTGTTTCTATGCTGAATTGTGCCTTCCAAGTGCTTAGTACAGTGCTCTGCACACAGTAAGCGCTCAATATACACGATTGATTGAATTGTGCTTGAAACAGTGCTTGACACGTAGTAAGTGCTTAACAGATACCATTATTATCGAATAAGTGACTGGTTGATCTCCAAAGGCCTACCCGACTAACCCCTAGTTTCCCCACCCCCTTCTGCCTTCCCTTCTTCATCACCTGTGCACTTGGGTGTGTGGTCCTTAAGCACTTTTCATTCATTCTATAGTATTTATTGAGCGCTTACCATGTGCAGAGCTCCGTACTAAAGGCTTGGAGTGTACAGTTCGGCAACAGATAGAGACAATCCCTGCCCAATAACGGGCTCACAGTCTAAACGGGGGGAGAAGGACAGCCGAGCGAAACAGAACGAAACAAAGCAAGCAGTCTAGCACAGGCATCATCAAGATAAATAGAATCATAGAGATATACACATCATTAACAAAATAAATAGGGTAATAAATAATATATACAAATACGCACAGTGCTGAGGGGAGGGGAAGGGGGTAGAGCAGAGGGTGGGAGAGGGAGGAATGGGGAGGGGAGGAGGAGCAGAGGGAAAGGGGAGCTCAGTCTGGGAAGGCCTCCTGGAGGAGGTGAGTTCTCATAGGGCTTTGAAGAGGGGAAGAGAGTTAGTTTGGCGAATGTGAGGAGGGAAGGCATTCCAGGCCAGTGGTAGGACGTGGGCACGGCGGGACAGGCCCGAACGGGGGACGGTGAGGAGGTGAGCGGCAGAGGAGCGGAGCGCACGGGGTGGGCAGTAGAAGGAGAGAAGGGAGGTGAGGTAGGAGGGGGCAAGGGGATGGAGAGCTTGGAAGCCAAGGGTGAGGCATTTTTGTTTCGTGCGAAGGTTGATAGGCAAATGCGCCCCTGCCACCCTCAGCCCCACAGCTTAGATGTACATATCCTTATACCCTCCCATTTCCCCCATTTGTAATCTATTTCAATGAATGTCTGTCCTGAAACACTAAACTCCTTGTGAGCAGGGAACGTCTTCACCGGCTCTGTTGCACTGTACTCTCTCAAGTGCTTAGTACAGTGCTCTGCACCCAGTAAATAGTCAGTACCGCTGATGACTGATTGAATGATTGATTGAGAGTGGCTTAGTAGAGGTCGGGTGGGTCTTCTCCACATTCTTGCAAATTCTTTTCACTCAGTGGGACTTCGGGGTGAGTAGGTCAGACACTGGGGAAGAGCCAGTCGGGATTTGGTGGGGAATCGGTGACGAAGCAGCGTGGTGTAGTGGACGGAGCCCGGGCCCGGGAGTCAGAAGGTCAGGGGTTCTAATCCCGGCTCCGCTACTTGTCTGCTGTGTGACCTTGGGCGAGTCACTTCACTTTTCTGGCCCCCGGTGACCTCATCTGTAAAATGGGAATGGAGACTGGGAGCCCCACGTGAGACAGGGACTGTGTCCAACCCGATTTGCTCGCATCCACCACCGTGCTTAGAATGGTGCCCGGCAGAAAGTGAGCGCTTAACAACTACCATAATAATAATTTTTATTATTATGAATGTGTTCTGTCTTTCCCCTCGAAGGGGGGAACCCCACCCATTCATCTTACAGATGCGCCACATTCCTAGGGCAGCTCCTCCCGTCGACCTCGTTGGATTTCTTGGGTCGGAGAGGAGGAGGCAGCGTGCCGGAGCAGGCCTCGAGGCCTCGGCTGCGTGCACGGCACCGGGGCCCGTCTCGCCCGCCCACCGGACTGGGTCTGAACGGCCCCTGGGGAAAAAGATGGGCCCACCGAATCCAACGTGCGAGGTGGGTCTCCAAACCCGGAGTGAGCCAACGGTGAAAATGCCGGCGGACTTGTTTCGTGTCCCGACCACAATGGGGGCATTAGATAGGTGGGTACAAAGAGCTCTCACCCTCCGAGGCCGTTGGCTTCGACGTTCGAAGGAAGAAAAAACCCAGCAGGGGTCCCCAACGTGGTTGAAATGCCCCCTCCCTCCCTCCCCCCGTCCCGTCTCCCGCTCTCTTCCTTTTCTACCTTCCTGCCAGGGTTTTTCTTCCCGGCGAGCGGTAGGTAGCACTCGTCCGACAAAGAGCCGTTCCTCATTGTGACCATTCTGTCACCGCTCTGGGCTGCCAGTCAGGCCGCATTGTGGCCGTGTCACAGGCATAATCGGCGAGATTAGGTGGCCACAAAGAGCAATGAATGAGGTGGTAATTGCGTTCAGGAAAAAAAGAGTTAAAGAAAGAGAAACTTTCCTTTCTCACAAGATCCATTAAAGAGGTGACAGCTAATATTTTAAAGCTGGAACAAGATAATTGTGGTAAGGGATCTTTGTGTGTTCTCTGCAAAATGCGACACGCTCACAATAAATATTCAAATGCTCGTTTTGTGCGGTGAATGCCGGATAAACTAGCTCCAGCGAAGCCGCTGACATTTGCCACTAGGAGAAGTTTGAATCCACTTGTTGTGTGGGGAGAGAGAGGTCCTGTGCCCCAAAGGGGAATGTCGCCTGAGGTTGCTACTCGGGGCTCTCGAGGCCTAGGGGCGAGATGGGGGCCTTGGGTTGCAAAACGGGCTTCGAGGGGAAATAGCGGGTTTTGGGAGACGGAGAAACCGAGTGACCCACCGGGAGCCTCTCAAGCCGTTGTCATACTATCGCCTCGAGGGATAGAGGGGGAGGCCGACGACCGAGACGTTCTCAGCCCGGGGAAATGGGAAAATGGAAAAAAAAGAAATGACTCCGGGATGCCCTCCCTGTCTGCGTCTCTCTCTCCGTTGTCTCTGTCCGTCAGTCCTCTCCCACTTTCACCCGAGGTCTGCACTCGGCCCTGGGGGATGAGGTGATTAAGCTGTTTTCCAGGGTAAAATTAGCGAAATCAGTCACGGAGAGGTGCCGGAGCTTTTCACGTTAAAGCTCCTCTTGACAGTGTTTCACTTCGACAAGAATTTCCTATTGTATCTGCTTGTCAGGTTTATCTGAAGATTAGCGGCGTGCGGCGGCGATGGCTTTCCCTATCTGCTCCCTTGTCTCCGCTGATTGATGCCGAAATGGTGGGAGAAACGTCTCCTCCAAAGCGGAGGGAGAGGGCTGACGTCCTTCTATTGGAACGGTCTCATAAGCACTTTCCAGACAGAGGAGTGCCAGCGCCGCAGCCTGACTGATTGACCGGTCTGCTCCTTTGATACAGGTAAAGGCATTCTGATGCAGATGATTTCACCCTGGGTGTACAGACGTAGCCCCCCCTTCCCTGTCCCGAGCTGTTCAATGTGGTGAAGCCCCCTCCCCAAAACCAGACAAAGCCACAGACGAGGCTATTCACCCGAGAGGGGGTTTTCCTTCTAAATTGAGCCATGGGACCCATTGAAGGCTGACGCATTTGGATTCTCACATTTTTGGCACGGTCCCTTATCAGTGCTTTAAAAGGCTCTGCGTTTTTATGTGCGAGTTGGCATCTTTAAAGTTCCCGGCGCCCGGACCATGTGAGCTGTGAAGCCACACACAGATTCAATGAGCTGTGTGAACATGATACAGATCTCAGCCAGTTTTCCAAGCCTTTCTGCCACAGGATGTTTTATAGACAAAACCCGACGGGGGGTTCCATTTAGAGCCTCCCGGGAGCGGGTGGGTGGGAGTGAGGGAGGCCAGTTGAAATCGCAGTGCCCTCTGAGGAGTCTACTGAGAGCAAATCCACCCTCAGATGCCTTCAGGAAGCCTCGGTCCTGGCTTACTGCGAATATCAACCGGAGGCCCCGAGACCCCAGCTTCTGGAAGCCTGTGTCTAAGCTCGTCGTGCGCAGGGAACGTGTCTACCAGCTCTGTCATGTTGTACTCTCCCAAGTGCTTAGTACGGTGCTCTTCACACATTAAGCACCCAATAAATACCACTGATCGATGGTGAAAGAAATGGGACCGGGGTACGCGCCATCTGCCTCTTTTAGATTTACTTTTTCAAGAGTCCCTTTTGAAAAGTCCTCCAGGATGTCCCTGCGGCAGAAGTGACTATGGTCTCTGGATCCTTCTTACCAAATCACACCCCACCTTGCCTCCCTATCCTCTCTACCCACTCTTGATGATCAGATTACTGGTCTCAACTCCACCCTCTCTACTCGCTCGCTCCCCTTTCCCTCCACCGCTCTCGCTCCCCTGACCTGCAGCCCTGGATCTCTGCCTCGGTCTACCTCCTTTGCTCTTATGCTTAGCTGCTGAGTGCTGCTTGTGAAAGTCTAAGTACCGAGCCAACTTTATTCACTTTAAATTTATCCTTTCCAACCTTAACTCCGCCCTCTCCTCTGCCAGGCGAAACTATTTTTCTTCCCTCATTGACGCCCATGCCCGTCACCCCCGCCAATTGTTCCGGACTTTTAACTCTCTCCTCGGCCCCGCTCTTCCTCCCCCTCCCCCATCCCTCTCCCCTAACGATCTGGCCATCTACTTCATTACGAAAATTAACACCATCAGGTCTGAGCTACCCAAAGTCACCCCTCCTCCTTCTCCGTCACCCTCACTCCCAAACCTCTCCCCAACTTTCCCATCCTTCCCAGCAGTATCCTCAGAGGAGATCTCCTCCCTCCTCGCAAGTGCCACCCCCTCCACCTGTGCTTCGGACTCCATTCCCTCTCGCTTGATAAAAACTATCCACCTTTCCCTCCTCCCCTCCTTGACTTCCATCTTTAACCGCTCACTCTCTAACCGCTTCTTCCCTTCTGCCTTCAAACATGCCCATGTCTCCCCCATCCTAAAAAAAACCCTCTGTTGACCCCACTTCCCCTTCCAGTTATCGTCCTATCTCCCTCCTGCCCTTCCTTTCCAAACTCCTAGAGCGTGTTGTCTACACTTGCTGCCTTGACTTCCTCAAATACAACTCTCTCCTGGACCCCCTACAATCTGGCTTCCGCCCCCTCCACTCCACCAAAACTGCCCTCTCAAATGTCACCCATGACCTCCTTCTTGCCAAATCCAATGGCTCCTACTCTATCCTAATCCTCCTCGATCTCTCAGCTGCCTTTGTCACTGTCGACCATCCCCTTCTCCCCCACACTTTACCTCATCTTGGCTTCAAGTACTCCGTCCTCTCCCGGTTCTCCTCTTATCTCTCTGGCCGTTCATTCTCGGTCTTCTTCGTGGGCTCCTCCTCCCCCTCCCATCTTCTAACTGTAGGGGTTCCTCAAGGGTCAGTTCTTGGCCCTCTTCTGTTCTCCAGCTATACTCACTCCCTTGGTGAACTCATTCGCTGCCATGGCTTCAACTATCATCTCTATGCAGATGACACCCAAATCTCCATCTCGTCCCCGGTTCTCTCCTCCTGCCTCCAGGACATCTCCACCTGGATGTCTGCCCGACACCTAAAACTCAACATGTCTAAGACTGAGCTCCTTATCTTCCCTCCCAAACCCTGTCTTCTCCCTGACTTCCCCGTTACTGTGGACGGCACTACCATCCTTCCTGTCTCACAGGCCCGCAACCTTGGTGTCATCCTAAACTCTGCTCTCTCGTTCACCCCGCACATCTAATCCGTCACCAACACCTGCAGGTCTCTCCTTCGCAATATCGCCAAGATCTACCCCTTTATCTCCGTCCAAACTGCTACCTTGCTGGTACAAGCTCTCATAATATCCCAGCTGTATTACTGTGTCAGCCTCCTCTCGGATCTCCCTTCCTCCCGTCTCTCCCCACTCCAGGCTATTCTTCATTCAATAGTATTTATTGAGCGCTTACTATGTGCAGAGCACTGTACTAAGCCCTTAGCGTGGCTCAGTGGAAAGAGCACGGGCTTTGGAGTCAGAGGTCATGAGTTCGAATCCCAGCTCTGCCACTTGTCAGCTGTGTGACTGTGGGCAAGTCACTTAACTTCTCTGTGCCTCAGTTCCCTCATCTGTAAAATGGGGATTAAGACTGTGAGCCCTACGTGGGACATCCTGATTCCCCTGTGTCTACCCCAGCGCTTAGAACAGTGCTCTGCACATAGTAAGCGCTTAACAAATACCAACATTATTATTATTATTATTATTATTAGATAGTCCCTGCCGTTTGACGGGCTTACAGTCTAATCTATTCTTCATTCTGCTGCCCAGATCATCTTCCTACAAAAACAGTCAGAGCATGTCACTCCTCTCCTCAAAACCCTCCAGTGGTTGCCTATCAACCTTTACATGAAGCATAAACTCCTCACTCTTGGCTTCAAAGCTCTCCATCCTCTTGCCCCCTCCTACCTCACCTCCCTTCTCTCTTTCTACTGCCCACCCCTCATGCTCCGCTCCTCTGCCGCTCACCTCCTCACCGTCCCCCGTTCACGCCCGTCCCGCCTTCGACCCCTGGCCCACGTCCTATCGCTGATCTGGAATGCCCTCCCTCCTCACATCCGCCAAAGTAGCTCTCTTCTCCTCTTCAAAGCCCAACTGAGAGCTCACCTCCTCCAGGAGGCCTTCCCGGCCTGAGCCCCCCTTTCCCTCTGCTCCTCCTCCCCTCCCCATTCCCCCTTCTCCCTCCCTCTGCTCTTTCCCCTTGCCCTCCCCACAGCACTGTGCATATTTGTATATATTTACTACTATATTTATTTTGTTAATGATGCATAGCACTATTAACAATAATAATTATTAATTATCATTATCATCAATCAACATTATTAATCATTATTGTTAATTATGATTCTATTTATCTCGATGATCTTTATGCCAGGCTACTTGTTTTGTTTTTTTCTGTTTTGTTTTGCTGTCTGTCTCCCCTATTTAGACTGTGAGCCCGTTATTGGACGGGGATTGTCTCTTATCTGTTGCCGAACTGTACATTCCAAGCGCTTAATACAGTGCTCTGCACATAGTAAAGCACTCAATAAATATAATTGAATGAATGAATCCTGGGGACTGTCTGGCTCCCTGATCCCAAGGGACTGGGGCAGGTGGCCTTCCCCTGCTTTCTCCTGGGCCTAATGATAATAGCAATGGCATTTGTTAAATGCTTACTATGTGTCAAGTGCTGTTCTAAGCGCTGAGTTTAGATACAAGCTAATCAAGTTGGACACAGTTCCTGTCCCTCATGGGGCTCACAATCTTAATCCCCATTTAACTGATGAGATAACGGAGGCACTGAGAAGTGAAGTGACCTGCCCAAGGTCACCCAGCAGACAAGTGGTGGAGCCGGGATTAGAACCCAGGCCCTTCCTACTTTCAGGTCCGTGCTCTATCCTCTAAGCCACGTTGCTTCTCTAAGCCTGGAACGCTAGTCGCTGCTGATAGGAAGGGCAGGAAGGGAGGGAGGAGGCCGAGGATGGAAAGAGGAAGCTGCGTGGACTTGCCTGGATTCCGGGAACGTATTCACCTCAACCCTGCCATACTCTTGTTCTCATCTCCTTCCAGCTCCCTCTGGGAGTACACTGTTGAGGTGAAGGCTCTCCAGTGGCATTTCTCATTCCTGGACAGCGTACAAAGCACTGTTCCAAGCACTAGGAGCACGGGATGGTCATGATTCCTCCCCCACCGTCCCATCCCATCCAATTGTCGCCACAGTGGGAGAGTGAAATACGGAACAGAGGCACGCCTGCTGGGGCGGTGTCACTAGAGGTGAAGAGTTGGAATCCATGCCGAGTCTGTCCACTACAGGAGATGGTCTACAGATGAAGAGGGACACTTACCCTGTGTCGAGCACTGTTCTAAGTGTCGGGGTAGGTAACTGTTCTAAGCGTCGGGGTAGGTAATCAAGATAATCGAGTTGGACACAGTCCCAGTCCCACATGGGGCTCATAGTCGGGGCAGGCCTCTTGGAGGAGATATGGTTTAAATAAGGATTCGAAAGTGGGGAGAGCTGATTGTCTGTTGGATATGAAGCAGGATGGAGTTCCAGGGCAGAGGCAGGACGCGGACGAGGGGTCGACGGCGAGCTAGATGAATGTTGCCGCCTCCCTCCCCTCACCTCCCCCCTGAACCTGCCAAATACTTCAGTGACAAAATGGAAACCGCCAGGCAGGAGCTTCCTAGAGGCTCTTCATCCTTCCCTCCGAACTCCACATTTTCCTTCTTCTCAGCTGTCTCTCAAGAGATCTCCTTCCGGCTTTCAAAGCCTAGCCCCTTCCCTTGTGCCTCTGACCCCATCCCTTCGACAAGTCTAAAAACATTCCGGCCACTCTTCTAATCATCCCTGAATACAATTTGGAACCGTTTGCTCTCTGATGGCTTTTCCCCCTCTGTCTTCAAGCATGCCCATTTCTTTCTCATCCTAAAAAAAAACCCTCCCCTGAATCCCACTGCTCCTCCAGTCATTGCCACATCCCCCTCCTCCTATTCCCATCCAAATTCCTCAAATGAGTCATAAACTTCCTTCTAGACTGTAAGCTTTTTGTGGGCAGGGAACATGTCTACCGACTCTGTTGTATTCTCCCAAACACTTAGTACAGTGCCTTGCATATAGAAAAGGCTCAGTAAATACAGTGGATTGAATGATTGCCTTCAATTCTTCCACTCCAATTCTCTGCTTTGACCCTTATACTCTGGTTCCTGTTTTCTTCAGCCCACTGTTTCCAAAGTTACCAGTGACCTGACACTTGCCAAAGCTAATGGACTTATCTCCATCCTAATTCTCCTTGGCTTCTCCGCTGACACTGTGGACCACAGCCTTCTCCTGGAGTAATATCTATCCTTGATACTACTGACCCCGTTTCCCCCACCCCGATTTTCCTCTTTCCTCTAAGACTGATCCTCCTTTTGTCTCCTTTGGCAGCTCTACAGCCGCCTCCCGATTTCGTATCGGTGGGGCTCCCTCCAGGCTCCATTCTGTGTTCCCTCCTCACTTGGCACCACTCCCTACTCTTACAGTTTCAACTACCAGCCCTAGGCAGACGACTCCCAAACCTACCACCCTAGATCTGACCTCTCTCCAGACTCCACCATCTTGCGTTTTCTCCTGCCTCCCGGGACAACTCTACGTGGATGTCCTGTCGGTACCCAAAGCCCAACATGTTCAAAAAAGAACTCCTCATCCTCCCTCCACACCTGCAAAGCCCCTCTGAAATCACATCTCCTCTAGGAGGCCTTTCTCCATCCCATTTGTAATCTTCCCTGATTATAGCCCCACTATTACCTGTTCAGCTCTTCCGCTAAAGCTAAGAACTCATAAGCACTCATATCACTTTTGCCTGTATCTTACACACCCTAATACTTAAGCACTAACTTATATGCAAATCTCCTTTTCCTTCCATATCTGTCCTGATTGTCTCACACCTACTTGAGTGGTTAGTACAGTGCTTGGCACAACGCTTAACAAATACAGTTAACTTTATTTTATCGTCTGCGTCTCCCGCTAGATTGTAGGCTCCTTGAGGTCATGTTTACTCATTCTATTGTGCTCTCCCAAGTGTTTAGTAGAGGGCTCCGGCCAACAATGAATAGTATGGATTGATTGATTGAGGGAAGACATCCATAAGCTGTAAATTCTACAGGAGAGACTGTGATGGGAGGAGTGGGGACTGTGGAACTGCAAGTGATGAAGTACATAGATAGTAATTGCATAAAAATCTTACCAGACAAAATGAATCCTAGAAGTAGAAATTCTAAACTTGCGTAAGCAAAAGCTCTCTTGACCAGGATAAGGAAAGTGTGCGGGAAATCTGAGATGGTCCTGGGGAAACTCTAAAACTAGGTGGACAGGGAATATCACTGTTTATTGTTGTATTGTACTTTCCCAAGGACTTAGTACAGTGCTCTGCACACAATAAGCGCTTAATAAATACAACTGAATGAAACGAATGAACGTAGTCATAGTGGGAGACTGCAGTTATCTTCATAAGATGGTCAAATGAGTCAGTGGGACTAGAGTGGAGGGAAGGGTCTGGGGCGGGATAAATGTCCATTTTCTTCAACAACTTATATCAGAGCCTACAGTGAAATTGAATGAATTTAATAATTAAAAACAGTATTCTGTTTTTAATTCTGCATGGTGGACAGGACCTGGTACACGAAGTCACTCCGCAAAAGTGATCCCCACAATTACATTTAATATTTTTCCAGGAGAGGAAAGGCCCCCAAAGTCAAATAAAGACATGCAATTTTAGAAAAAAGAATCATGATGAAACTTGAACCTTAGAAAGCAAAGAAAAGGATTAGCTAAAGAAGCAAGTGACATTTCCAGAAGACTAGGGGTTGTTTTAAAAATATCAAGTTAGAGGCCCAGATAAATTGAGGCCATGGAACAGAGAACAGAAACCCTGCATGGCTGACTGTCAGGGGAATTTAGTTGAGGGAGGAGAGCAGTGAAACTCATAAAAATAATGATGGCATTTGTTAAGCGCTTACTATGTGCAAAGCACTGTTCTAAGCGCTGGGGGCGGGGCGGGTAACAAGGTAATCAGGTTGTCCCACATAGGGCTCACAGTCTTAATCTCCATTTAAAAATAAGGTAACTGAGGCACAGAGAACAATAATAATAATAATGTTGGAATTTGTTAAGCGCTTACTATGTGCCCAGTACTGTTCTAAACACTGGGTAGATACAAGGTGAGCAGGCTGTCCCACGTGGGACTCACAGTTTTAATCCCCCTTTTCCAGATGAGGTAACTGAGGCACAGAGAAGTGAAGTGACTTGCCCAAAGTCACACAGCTGACAAGCGGCAGAGCTGGGATTAGAACCCATGACCTCTGACTCCCAAGCCCGAGCTCTTTCCACTAAGTCATGCTGCCTCTCTTAAAAAGTGGTAGGGAAGATACAAACCGGAAGCTGAATGGGCAAAAAAAGGGACACCAAAATTAATTATAAAAGATTGTTCAGATATACCAAGAACAGGAAGGACCTTAAGAATCAGTGGGGTGATGGGATGAAAGTGGTGTAAGAGATGCGTTCGGAGATTCCAAGGAGGAAATGGGGGGTTCAGTACATTCTTTACTTCAGTCTTTGCTAGTGAGATATTACTTCTTACACCCAAGTTATTTTTGGTAGCAGACAAGGAGAGGACAACCGGATCAAATTGTACTGAACACACGCGAGGTTTCAGAGCAAATTGATAGATTAGACATAAAGCAAATCATGAGAACTGGATTGCCTTCACCCAGGGGGATGGAGCAACCTGATAGGGAAGTTGCAGCTCTTCTAACAGATGTGTTTAATTGTTACAAATGCCTCCTGATTCAAATGAGTGGCAGCTTGCTCATGCAACTTCCATCCATAAGAAGAGCTGTAGTTTTGTGAATTATAAACTGGCGAGTCTCATTTCTTCACCTGGCTCACTGGGAAAAACCATAATAACATTTAGGATCAGTGACACTTAATGAAGCACAACTAGTTGGGGAAAAGTTGATTCTGTGAGAGAAAATTACTTATTTATATTAATATCAGCCTCCCTTCTAGAGTGGAAGCTCACCGTGGGCAGGGAACGTGTTCTACCAACTTGGTTGTATGGTAATCTCTCAAGTGCTTAGCACAGTGCTATGCACACAGTAAGGTTCAATAAATGCCACTGATGAGAATGAGGATAAAATCATGCCCCTTAGAAGAGATCAAGAAGACTGGCTTGAAGGGAAGAGGTAGGCAATATATACATAGATTTTCAAAAGGACTCGATGAGGATCAACCCTAAAGGCTCATGAGATGGGAAGAAATAGTCCATCATAGATAGAAAATTGGCTGTTAGGATTTAAGCTACGCCAGACTACTCGCTTTGTTTTGTTCTGTTTTGCTTTGCTGTCTCCCCCGTTTAGACTGTGAGCCCGTTAGTAGGTAGGGATTGTCTCTATCGGTTATCGAATTAATAATAATAATAATGTTGGTATTTGTTAAGCGCTTACTATGTGCAGAGCACTGTTCTAAGCGCTGGGGTAGACACAGGGAAATCAGGTTGTCCCACATGGGGCTCACAGTCTTCATCCCCATTTTACAAGATGAGGGAACTGAGGCACAGAGAAGTTAAGTGACTTGCCCACAGTCACACAGCTGACAAGTGGCAGAGCCGGGATTCGAACTCATGACCTCTGACTCCAAAGCCCGTGCTCTTTCCACTGAGCCACGCTGTGAATTGTACATTACAAGCGCTTAGTACAGTGCTCTGCACATAGTAAACACTTAGTAAATGCTATTGAATGAATTTAAGGGAAAGGACTAAATAGGCACTTTTGTGGTTCCCCAGGCATCTGTTTCATTTAAGATATTCCCAAATGATCTGGAAGATGATGCGGACAGTGTAATCTCCAAGTCTGCAGCTGATCTTGACTTCTTCCTCGTAGTGAAATGCTTCACAAACAAGGATCAACTGCATGAAGATCTCATAAATCGAAGTGAGTGAATGATGATCTATAAATATAAGATGATGGAGGAGGGAAAAATAATTCAAACTACACGCGGATGAGCTGTAAGCCATCACTCAGTTGTCTGGGACAGCCATGCCTAGTAAGCTTGGAAGCCAGAAGACCTGAATTCTAATCCCAGCTCTGCCGCTTTCCTGCTGTGCGACCTTGGGCAAGACAAAATGTCTTCGGGTCTCAGTGATCTCTTTTGCAAAATAGGGATTCAATACAGAGTCTTCTTCCTACTTTAACTGTGTGCTTAATGAAGGACCCCCTCTCACGATTTCACCCGGAGAGTTTCCAGTACTCTACCAGTCTCTGCTATGAGAGGGAGAGTCAAGCAGAAGCCTACCCATTCCATTCCTAGCTTGGGCAGTGGCTAGCGAGTGGAAGGCAATCTGCCACAAGTCAAAACTCACTTGTGCTGGGCAGCAGCGGCATGGGAGAGAGTTGAGGGTGGAGACTTGAGTTTACTGCGCGGGAGGAAGCAGTGGTCAACCACTTCCGTATTTTTGTCAAGACAACACTAAGGATACACTACCAGAATGATTTCAGATGGAGAGTGGGGCGTTCTGGGGGAAATGTGTCCATGGAGTCTCTATGGGTCGGAAACGACTCGGCAGCATAAGCCAAGAATGAAGGACAGACACTGTGTCCGACCTTGATCAGCTTGTATTTAACTCAGGGTTTAATATACTGTTTGGCACAGAGGAGCTCAAAAAATACCACAAATCTACAGTGTGGGGTGACTGTAGATTTTTCTCTGGGATCACAGCTGCAATGGGCAGCAGCAGCCAACGAAGCCAACTGGAAGACTGGGTGACATCGAGCTCACTACATCTTCGGAAGGACAGGTTAGAGCCACAGAAGAAAATCAAGAAGAGCGATGGAGATGATGGGGGGCTGAGGCAGCTTCCACAAGTGCGTAGACCAGATACATTCTCTCGGGGTTCCAGAAAAGTAGTGTGGCCTAGTGGATAGAGCATGGACCTCAGAGTCAGAAGGACCTGGATTCTGATCCCGGCTCTACCACTTGTCTGCTACGTGAACTTGGGCAAGACACTTCACTTCTCTGTGCCTCGGTTACCTCATTGTAAAATGGGGTTTAAGATTGTAAATTCAAATGGACAGGGAATGTGTCTAATGTTATATTGTACTCTCCCAAGAGCTTTGTATATAGTAGGCGCTCAATTGAATGAATGAATGACTGTGAGCCCCATGAGGGACATGGACTGTGTCCAACCTAAAAATAATAATAATAATTATTGTGGTATTTGTTAAGCGCTTACTATGTGCTAGGCGCTGTCCTAAGCAGGGGAGCGGAAACAAGGAAATCAAGTTCACCACAGTCCCTTTCCCTTGAGCGTCTCACAGTCCTAATCCCCATTTTACAGATGAGATAACGGAGGCACAGAGAAGTGAAGTGACTTGCCCACGGCAAACAGGTGGTGGAGCCAGAGTTAGAACCCATGACCTTCTGAATTCCAGGCCCATGTTCTATCCACCACACCATGCTGTATCTCTGGAAGCCCTGGAGAGTGTTTTTGATCTATGGCCTGTGGAAGCTGACCCATCCATATCTACCCCAGTGCTTAGTACAGTACCTGGCACATAGTTAATACTTAACAAATCCCATTAAAAACAAGAAGGTTGGAAAGACAAAAGCCAAGTGGGGACTTTTTGGAAAGGTGTTTTGGGGAGCAGCTGGAATTCCCCTTGCTTGCACATCAGATAGGACATCTTTAACAAGGCAAACTCAAAACAGTCAGGCAGAATGGGGCTTCCACCCTTCCCCTCCCCTTCTCCACCTACCCTCCAAGAAACAGGCATCAGCAGGAAGAAGGAAGACAAGGAAGTTAAAGTTCACCTTTAAAGGAGTTGACAAAAGTTTACTATTAAACTTCAACTAAACTGAAAAGTTTAGTATTAAACTTAAACTTTAGTATTAAAGTTTAGCATTAAAAATATGAAAGGATAAGGACGAACCCCAAAGAGGGTTGGTGCCAGGAGATAGCAGGATGTTAGAAGAAGGTGGAGAGAGGTGGGCTGGGCTGCTGGAGCAGAGAACACAAAGGACCACTGTGTCAGCGGCAGCCAGAATAGTCGATGGCCGACTGGTTTATTGACCCAGCCGGCTGGGTGGGTCAATGGAGGTGCCTCAGTGGGCCATGCTGGTCAATAATGAGTGGGAGGTGATTGGGACGGAGGGCATCCGTGAAGTGCAGGAATAATGAATAGTAATGAATAATAGTGCAGGAGAAGCAGCTTGGTCTAGTGGAATGAGCACGGGCCTGGGAGTCAGAAGGTCAAGGGTTCATTCATTCATTCAATCGTATTTATTGAGCGTTTACTATGTGCAGAGCACTGTACTAAGCGCTCGGATTATACACTTTGACAACAGATAGAGACAATCCCTGCCCAACGACAGGCTCACAGTCTAAACGGGGGACTTCTCTGATCTCCTACTACAACCCTGTCTACACATTTCACTGCCCTGATGCCAACCTCTGTACTTCGATCTGGTCTATCCCACTGCCGACCCCTTGACCATATCCTCTTTTTGGCCTAGAAGTCCCTCTCCCCTCACATCTGACAGACCATCACTCTCCTCACCTTCAAAGTCATACTAAAATCATATCTCCAAGACGCCTTCCCAACTAAGACTTCATTTTTCCCTGCTCGCTCTTCCTTCTGTGTCACCAGTACACACAGAATTATACCCCTTAAGTATTTGATCCCACCTTCAGCCCCAGAGCACTTATGTACACATCCTTACATAGCGCCATTTCCCCTTTCTGTAATTTATTTTCCAATCCCAGCTCCGCCGCTTGTCTGCCATGTGATCTTGGGTAAGTCACTACTCTGTGCCTCAGTTATTTCCTCTGTAAATTGGGGATGAGACTGTGAGCCCCACATGGGACAGGGACTGTGTCCAACTTGATATGCTCGTATCCACCCCACTGCTTAGTACAGTGCCTGGCACCTAGTAAGCGCTTAACAAATGCCATCATTGTTATTACTACTAATGATGTACTGCAGAGGGAAACCTGAAATTCTACGTTTCAACCATTCTGCAAAAAGCCTAGATTCCTGGGCCTTAAAGGATTAAATGCTTGTTCTCCCTCTCCTTGAGACTGTGAGCCCCACTGGAGACAGGGACTCTGTCCTTTCTGGTAATCTTGAATCTAACCCAGTGCTTAGAACAATGCTTGGCATAGAGTAAGTATTTAACAAACACCATTTTATCAACCCTTCCTCCCAATGGAGAGATAACACACACAACCCTGCTGCTGAGATGCGTTCTGCAATAAAGTTCCAGAAAGCCAAGCTTATCCACCTACTTAATTACTAGGCCATTTTTAAAATGATATTTGTTAAGTGCTTATAATGTGTCAGACACTGTACTAAGCACTGGGGTAAATATTGTACTAAGCACTGGGGTAAATACAAGATAATCAGGTTAGATACAGTCCCTGACCCCCCAGGGCTTACCATCTCAATCCCCATTTTACAGATGAGGTAACTAAGGTTCAGAGAAGTGACTCGCACAGTGTCCCACAGCAGACAAGTGGAGTAGCCTGAATTAGATCTCAGGTCCTCTGACTCCCAAGGCCCGTGCTCTTTTCACTAAGTCATGCTGCTTCTTAAGCACTCGTACTCTCCTAAATGCTCAATAACTACTATTGATTGGTTGATTGGAGCCTGTGACTGAGCACCACTTGCAGGTCCAACCCTATCCCTTGTCAATTAATTAAAACACTTGCCGCTCCTTCCTTCTTTCCTTCCTGACTACCGCCTTCACCTGCTCCTTCCCCCACTGCTTTCAAACATGCCCATGAATCTCCCATCTTAAAAAAGAGTCCCTTGACCCCAGTGCACCCTCCAGTTTTCATACCATCTCCCCTAGTGCCTTCCTTTCCAAATTATTGGAGTGAATTGTTTACACCATCTGCCTTTACTTCTTCAATTCTCTCCCTGGGCCCCTGAAATCTGGCTTCTACCCACTCCACTCCATAGAAACGAGCCCTCTCTGAGGTTACCAAAAATCTCCATTTTACCAGATCCAACAACCTCTACTCCATCCTAATCCTCCACCATCTCTTAACTGCCTTCAACATTGTATACCCCCCTCTTCTCCTGGAAACACCATCTAATCTTGGCTTTACTGCCACTGTCCTCTCCTGGCTTCCCTCGTATCTCTCTGGCCGCTCATTCTCAGTTTCTTTCGTGGGCTCCTCCTCTGCCTCCTTCCCTCCAATTGTGGGGGTCTCTCAAGGCTCATTTCTAGGTCCCTTGTACCTTGATCTCATGTCTCTCACTGGCCTGGAACTCCCCTTCCCCCTTCATATCCAACAGGCCACCACTCTCAGATTCGCTAAAATCCGCCCTTTCCTCTCCATCCAAACTGTTACCGCCTTAATCCAATCACTTATCCTATCCCGCCTTGATTACTTTATCAGCCTCCTTGCTGATCTTCCAGCCTCCTGTCTCTCCCTACTCCAGTCCATACTTCACTCTGTTGCCCGGATCATATTCCTACAAAAATGTTCCGGCCATGTTTCCCCAACCCTCAAGATCCTCCAGTGGTTGGCCATCCAGCTCCGCATCAAAGAGAAACTCCTCACCATCGGCTTTAAAGCACTCTATCACCTTGCCTCCTCCTACCTCACCTCACTACTCTCCTATTACAACTCAACCCATGCACTTCAATCCTCTGTTGCTCACCTTCTTCTCACTGTACCTCGATCTTGTCTATCTCACCACCAAGCTCTCAACCATGTCCTGCCTCTGGCTTGAAAGGCCCTCCCTGCTCATATCCCACAGACAATTACTCCCTCCCCCCACCCCCCATTCAAAGCCTTATTGAAGGCACACCTCTTCCAAGAGGCCTTCCCCGACTAAGCTCTTTTTTCCTTTTTTTCCTTTTCTTCAACTTCCCTCTGCGTCGCCCTGACTAGCTCCCTTTATTCCTTCCCCAGCCCCCACCCTGCCCATCCCCACAGCACTTATATACGTATCTGTAATTTATTTCTTTATATTAATGTCCTTCACCCCCTTTAGACTGTAAAATTCTGGGCAGGGAGTGTATCTGTTCTATTGTTATATTGTACTCTTCCAAGTGCTCTGCGTACAGTAAGCGCTCAAGAAATACGAATGACTGACTGATTGACAACACTCCCCTTCTTCAGAACCCTACTAAAATCACATCTCCTCCAGGAAGCCTTCCCTGGTTAACCTCTTATTTCCCTACTCTAGTCATTCTCCTTTTTGTATTATATATGGACTTGAGTTTGTACCCTACCCTATAAGCTTGTGAGCAGGGAATGTGACTATTTATTATTATATTGTACTCCCCCAGGTGCTTAGTACGGCTTCCTCATCTGTCAAATGGGGACTCGATACCTGTTCTCCCTTTCCCTTAGGCTATGAGCCCATATTGGTACAGGGAGTGTGTCAAACTGATAAACTTATATCTGCTCTAGCAGTCAGTAGAGTACTTGGAGCAATAAGCAATTACCAAATGCCACAGTTCCCATTTGTCAGGATGGGGGACTGGTCTCAGAACGATCCCGAAGGCGGGGCAGCACGATGGTTTCCCGGACCTCCAGTTTGGCCTGATCTCAGGTGCCGCACTGCCACCGCACTCTTCTTTTCTGTCTCCGAAAGGACATGATGACCTGCTTGGTTCAATTTTCTCCTTCCTCTTTTTTTTAATAGTACTTGCCAGGCACTTATTTTGGGCCAGGCACTGTACTAAGTGCTGGGGTAGATACCAGTTAATCAAATTGGATACAATCCATGTCCCATATGAGGCTCGTTCTTAATCCCCATTTTGCAGTTGAGGTGACTGAGGAACAGAGAAGTGGTGGAGCCGAAGGCCACACAACAGACAAATAGTGGAGTGGGATTAGAACTCAGGTCCTCTGACTGCCAGGACCTTGCCCTTTCCACTAGGCTACGGTGCTCCTTGACAACTGTTGGCAGTGGCGTTTGAGTCTGAGTCTACGCTGCCAAAGAAGCTCTTTGATCAAGCTCCGGGTTTCCCTGGAGCAAGCTGGTACATTATTTTGGATTTCTTCAGATTTGATCAGTCCCTAGCACCGGGCTGACTCTACAAAGTGACTCATCTACCTTTGAATGCTGGGGGAGCCAAGTTTTGCTTTTGAGTGTGGCGGAAGAACTGGGGCAGGGCTTTAGGAGGCTGAGAGAGTAAAAGAGAGTGGGGGACAAAGGAGGTGCAGTGAGGAGTGTCCGGCCTGGCCCTGGAGCCGGGGAGCTTGACAAGAACCCTACCCGACTGGGGGGGTGGCTGGGCCAGGGGCCACGGTCGGCCAGCAGGGAGCAAATGAAATGCCAATTCCAGCCCCTTTCTGGCTTCAAGTGGTGGCGGGAGCCAGGGGCAGCTCTGATGGAAGGACTGTGGCGTCCAAGGACGATGGGCTGCAGTCTGCTGCCCCTTAGCCTGGCCCCAAGTTTTGAGGCAGAGAAGGTCAGGGAAGGCTACCAGGTGATGGGCGAGTGGCCAGGGAAGAGTAGGAGGAAATTAGCTATGGGCCAGACTTGAGGAGAGCATCTGGGTGAAGCAGCTGCTGACGGAACACCTCCAGCTTCTGGGGGTGACATTTTCTGGCAGTGGTCCCCGAGGGTTTGGGCATTAGTGTCATTGTAAAGCGGAGAACAGAATGGGAGGCAGCTGACCAGCCTTCCCAGCCTGCTTCCCTGAAAAGTCTAGACTGTAAACTCCGTAAGCTCATCCTCTAGACAGTAAGCAGGTTGTGGGCAGGGAATGTATCTGTTATATTGCTATGTTGTACGCTCCCAAGAACTTAGTACAGTGCTCGACACACAGAGGCGCTCAAAAAATATGATTTACTGACTGACTTGACAGCAGGGATTGTGACTGCTTACTCTGTTGTACTCTCCCAAGTATGGTGCTCTGCACACAGTAAGTGCTCAATAAATGCCACCGATTGATTGTTATACTTAGATTTGTACCCTTTATTCACCCTCACCCTCAGGCCCACAGCACTTATGTACATATCCATAATTTCTTTATATTGATGCCCGTCTCCCCCTCTAGACTCTAATCTCGTAGTGGACAGGGAACATATCTACCAACTCTGTTATGCTGTACTCTCCCAAAGACTTAGTACAGTGCTCTGCACACAGTAAGCACACAGTCAATCAATCAGTGGTATCTATTGAATGCTTACTACGTGCAGAGCAGTGTACTAAGCGCTTGGGAAAGTACAATACAACAGAATTAGTGAACACGTTCCCTGTCCGTAACGAGCTTAGGGTCTAGTGGGAAAATATAGACCGCTTCTTTGCGCTTCTTGCAATATGGATGAATCTGTGTAGCATCCTTGCACGGGTGCCATTCTAATCTTCTCTGTATCATTCCAATTTTAGTAAAGGTGCTGCCGAAGAAAATACGATTGGTTGATTGATTGATCGCTGGGTGGATTCATGAGCTCAGATGGAGCAGAGGATTTTTGTTTCAGGCTTAGCATCCCTTGTGGTCTTAACTTTAGGTTACATCTAGAACATCTAGAGAAGCAGTGTGGCTCAGTGGAAAGAGCCCGGGCTTGGGAGTCAGAGGTCACGAGTTGAAATCCTGGCTCTGCCACTTGTCAGCCGTGTGACTGTGGGCAAGTCACTTAACTTCTCTCAGCCTCAGTTACCTCATCTGTAAAATGGGGATGAAGACTGTGAGCCCCACGTGGGACAACCTGATTGCCCTGTATCTACCCAGTGCTTAGAACAGTGCTCTGCACCTAGTAAGCGCTTAACAAATACCAGCATTATTATTATTAACTGGGTCACTCCCTGGGGCCAATCAGGATGCCAGGGGCAGGACCAGAAGTTGGGAGAGCCCTGGGCATTTGCTGGTTTGCATTTGCCGGTCCAGATTGAAGTTGGAGGGCCTTGGCCCAGCAGTGGCTCCGTGGACCTAGTTTTCATGGGATTGACCGAGGAAAAAAGGTGAAATGCAGACTGGAAATGTGGGGCCTCTTTTTGCCTCGTGACCCTAAGGACCCATGGGCCGGGGAAGAGCCGGGCCTGCAAACTGAAACCTGTTTGACTTTGGGGCATTACTCCGGGGGATGTTTCTTCCGGGCCCGCCAGCTTGGGGCACATCCAGGGAGAAAATCTTTCTTTTCAACAAAGTCCTTGGTCTCAAATTGCACTTATCATTTCCCCGCTCCCCTGGACTCCCATTTCCACAGCAGGACCCACTGCAGAGAGACCGGGGAGGGGGCACATACACTGTGGAAGGACGGCGGGAAAGGCATGAACGGAGGAATCCCCTGAGCGATGGGATGAATTGTCTTCTAGGTGGAAGGAAGCAGTCCATCATCTCCAAGACTCTCTCATGGCTACAGGAACAAGATCCCTTTGCTGTAATCAATTGTTCAGAGTCTCTTCTCTCCTAAAGAAACCAGTCCTTTCTTTCATTTACTGATTATTGTATTGAACCAATGAATAATATATTGGAACCCAGTGGCTGAAACCATCTCTGGAGTAAATAAAAATACCAGTTCCTCTCTAAGACCAGGAGTGCAGACCAGGAGATGGTGTTTTTATGATTCTGTTTCTCCCAGAAGAATTTAACACAGAAATATCCAACTGGGAGCCTGATCCGAGACATAGTTGATGGTGATAATAGCTGCTATTCCTGTGACACGGCTTCATGGAAGGCCAGAAAGGAAGGCTGTGTGTGTGTCGAAGTAAAAATCAAAAGGAAAATTCATCGAATAAATGATCTCCCTTTCTCTTTTCCCTTCCCACCTCCTTCCTCCTTTCTTGTATTTTTAGGGAAAACTGGATTTTGACAGGGATTCTAAAACAGATTTCCAGCAGGTAGGAGCCTGTGGTCTTCTTGTCCCACGAGGGAGGCAAACAGACCGGGAAGGCGAGGAGGCAGCGAGAGAGTTGGTGGCAGTGGTAAGCGTGGAGCCAATGAAAATTCCCTGAGTCAGGTAGAATGCCTTTGGCTCTGTGTTTTTGAAAAGCCATTGGCAGGGTTGATCATTTTTATAATTATTATTAGACATTATTAGGTCGTGAGTCCTCCAAGGTACAGGGACCATGTCTAATTCCCACCTGTGTATTCTCTCCCAGCACTTAGTACAGAGCTCTGTATCAGTCAATCCACTGCATTTACAGAGCATGTACTGTGTGCAGAAGCAACATGGCCTAGTGGAAAGTGTATGGCCCTGGAAGTCGGAGGACCTGGGTTCTAATCCTGGCTCTGCCACATATCTGCTGTGTGACCTTGGGCAAGTCACATAACTTCTCTGTGCCTCAGGTCCCTCATCTGCAAAAATGGGAATTCAGTACCTAGTCTCCCTCTTACTTAGACTGTGAGAACCATATTGGGCTTGATTATCTTGTATATTCCCCAGCGCTTAGTACAGTGCTTGGTACATAGTAAGTGCTTAACAAATAAAACACATCATTATTATTATCACAGAACACTGTACTAAACGCTTGGGAAAATACAACAGAGCTGGTCGTCAGATTCCTTGCCCACAATGAGCTTACCATCTAGAGAGGAGGCAGACATTAATATAAATAAATAATTTATAGATATGGGCATAAGTGCTGTGGGACTGAGGCCAGGGTGAATACCAAATACCCAAGGGATACAGATCCAAGTGCAAGTGTCATCTTTGACTCGTCTCTCTCGTTCACCCCACACATCCTATCCGTTACCAAGACCTGCCGGTTTCACCTTTACAATATCGCCAAGATCCGCCCTTTCCTCTCCACCCAAACGGCTACCTTACCGCTACGGGCTCTCGCTCTATCCCGGCTAGACTACTGTGTCGGCCTTCTCTCTGACCTCCCTTCCTCCTCTCTCGCCCCACTCCGGTCTACTCTTCACTCTGCTGCCCGGCTCATCTTCCCGCAGAAACGATCTGGGCATGTCACTCCCCTTCTTAAATACCTCCAGTGGTTGCCTATCGACCTCCGCTCCAAACAATAACTCCTCACTCTAGGCTTCAAGGCTCTCCATCACCTCGCCCCTTCCTACCTCTCCTCCCTTCTCTCTTTCTACCGCCCACCCCGCACGCTCCGCTCCTCCGCCGCCCACCTCCTCGCCGTCCCTCAGTCTCGCCCATCTCGCCGTCGACCCCCGGGCCACGTCCTCCCGCGGTCCCGGAACGCCCTCCCTCCTCACCTCCGCCAAACTGATTCTCTTCCCCTCTTCAAAACCCTACTTAAAACTCACCTCCTCCAAGAGGCCTTCCCAGACTGAGCTCCCCTTCTCCTTCTACTCCCTCTACCACCCCCCCCCCATCACCTCTCTGCAGCTTAACCCTCTTTCCCCCCCTTTCCCTCTGCTCCTCCCCCTCTCCCTTCCCATCCCCTCAGCACTGTACTCGTCTGCTCGACTGTATATATTTTCATCACCCTATTTATTTTGTTAATGAATTGTACATCGCCTCGATTCTATTTAGTTGCCATTGTTTTTACGAGATGTTCTTCCCCGCGACTCTATTTATTGCCATCGTTCTCGTCTGTCCGTCTCCCCCGATTAGACCGTAAGCCCGTCAAACGGCAGGGACCGTCTCTATCTGTTGTCGACTTGTTCATTCCAAGCGCTTAGTACAGTGCTCTGCACATAGTAAGTGCTCAATAAATACTACTGAATGAATTATTATTATTATGACTATTATTATGTTTCTTAAGGGTCCACAGTCAATAGGAATGACCCAGTAAATGTCTGATTCTCCAAACAGTCATCTAAAGACATATCACTGAAAGGATTTATTAGAGGCTTGTTTGCATGTAGCAGGGTGAGAGGAACTTTTTTCAACATTTTCTCCAGGAGTCTCCGGCCTAAAACATAACATTCTTGTCATTATAACAGTGGTATTTGTTAAGCACTTACTTGTTTTGTTGTCTGTCTCCCCCGTTTAGACTGTGAGCCCATTGATGGGCAGGGATTGTCTCATCTCTTGCCGAACTATACATTGCAAGCGCTTAGTACAGTGCTCTCCACATAGTAAATGCTCAATAAATACGATTGAATGAATGAAAGAATGAATGAATAGTTGCTAAGCACTATGCCAAATACAGTTCAATCATATCGGTTTACAGTCTCTGTCTTACACGGGACTCCCAGTCTCGAGAAGCCGCATGGCCTTGTGGATAGAGCACGGGCCTGGGAGTCAGGAGGACCTGGGTTCTAATCCTGGCTCCGCCACATACCTCCTGTGTGACCTTGGGCAAGTCACTTATCTTCTCTGTGTCTCAGTTACCTCAGCTATAAAATGGGGATTAAGACTGTGAGGCCCATGTGGGACAGGGACTATGTCCAACCCAATTACCTTGTATCTATTCCAGTGCTTAGTACAGCGCCTGGAGCATAGTAAACCCTTAACAAATACCACAATTATTACTATCATTTATCATCACAATATTATATTATGATATTGTCATATTATTATATTAGGGGCTGTGAGGGAGAACGGGGAAAACACTTTACAGATGAAGAAACAGAGGCACAGAAGAGTTAAGGTCACACAGCAGGCTAGTGGCAGAGCTAGGTTTAGAATCAAAGTCTCCTGACGCCCAATCTCGTGATCTTACTTCTAGTGCTTGCTGCTTCTCTCATGAGCTTCTCTCATGGCCCCTGAATATAGGTCAAGACAGGTTGGCTCAGAAACAAGGAAGTGTCTGGCCAAATGCAAATGAATGCTAATTCTTTACTGGGGGAACAGGGCAGAGAAAGAGACTGGAGAGAGTTGGAAAGGAAGAAGGGGTAGTGGAGGCAACCAGTAAGAAAGAGAGGATGGGAGAATGGAGCGGGATGGAAGGACCGAGGGAAATGATGGTGGAGGGGTGGAGGGAGCCCAGGGAGCTGAGGGATTAAAGGAAAGAACCAGGAATTAAAGAAGACAGACAGCAAGACCCAAACAATCAATTTTTCATTCAGATTCTAGGGGTTTCATATCCCCAGTGGAATAAAAATACCCTGCTCCTGAAGTCTTAATACTCCCACTCTGTCAATGCCGTCATCACAGTCATCATCCTTATTGCCATCACCATTACCGGCATCAAACGCTACGCTGTAAATTCCTTGAAGGCAGGGATCGTGTCTACCAACTCGACTGTACTGCATTCTCCCAAGTGCTTAGTACGCCGTTAGGCACACGGACGAGTGCGCAATAAATACCACTGATTGATCGTCACCATTATCGACACTCTCAACACTATTACCATCACCATCACCACAACTTCCACCGCCATCATCATCTTCATCAGCTCTCATTATCTAGAATGTATTGAGAGCTCAAAGGATAGAGAGTCACCTAGAAGACACAAGGGAGGCATAATAGAGAGTAACCATGGTCACTGACTTCAAGCATTCGAAACTGATTAACAGACGCTCGATAGCTAAATATCTACACGTAATTAGGGCGTTGAGGAGAACGAGTGAGAGGCCAGAGTGGGATAGAGATCACACTGGCTTGGAGGCAGTGGGTTGGGCTTATCAAGGAGAGCTTCTTGGGGAAGGTGGGTCTTGAGCGGAGTTAAAGGAGGGGAGATGATGCAGTGGCAAACGAAGCTATTTCATTTAGTTCCCTTGGTTTCAGCTACCCCTTCAGTGCAGCTGCCACCAAATCTACCTAGCTAGTCCTGACCTCTCTCTTTCTCTGCAAGCTTCCATCTCCTCCTGCCCCCAGGATGTCTCCACGTGGATTCCCTGCCAAAACCTCAAGCTCGATATGTCCAAAATGGAACTCCTCATCTTTCCCAAATTCTCCACCTAACTTTCCAAGCCCAGTGAACCCCACCACCATCCTAATCTCTCAATCCCCTTACCTTTGGCAGGGGGAGCAGCGAGGCCTAGTGCGAAGAGCATGAGCCTGGGAGTCAAAGGACCTGAGTTCTAATACCGATTCTGTCACTTTTCTGCTGTGTGATCTTGGGCAAGTCACTTAACTTCTCTGAGACTCAGTTTCCTCATCTGTAAAATAGTGATTAAATCCTACTCCTTCTACTTAGATTAGTGGCCCCATTTGGGACAGGGACTGTATCTAACCCGAATATCTCCTCCAGCACTAGTCCAGCGCTTGGCACATAGTAAGGTCTTGATAACTATTATTACTGTTACTATCTTTGACTGCTCCCTCTCTCTCAAAACCCATATTCAGGCCGTCACCAAGTCCTGTCCGTTCTTCCTCCATGACACTGCCAGGATCAACCGCTTTCTCGTTATCCACCACACTGGCCATCCTTACTTGACTTCTACATTGGCCTCCTCACTGATATCCCTGTCTTCTCTTTCCTCTCCAGTCCATATTTCAATCATCTGCCCGGATCATTTTTCTAAAACGTTGTATTGCACACATCTCCCCATTCCTCAGAAACCCTAATGGTTGCCCATTCCCCTCCCTGTCAGGCAAAAACTTGAATGGCACTCCATCAGCTCCCTTCTTCCTACTTATCCACTCTCTTTTAATAATAATTTTACTTGTTAAATGCTTACTATGTGCCAAGCACTGTTCTAAGCGCTGGAGTAAATACAAGATAATCAGGTTGGACACAGTCCCTGTCCCACATGGGGCTCACAGTCTCAATTCCCATTTTCCATATGAGGTAACTGAGGCGCAGAGAAGTGAAGTGGCTTTCCCAAGGTCACGCAGCAGACAAGTGGTGGAGCTGGGATTAGAACCCATGACCTGATCCCACTACACTCATGTTCAAACTCCTGATTCCTCTCAAGCCAACCTGCTCACTGTATTTCATTCATGTCCCTTTCACCACTTATCTCCTTTTCACACTCTCCCCCTTTCCCGGATCTCTCTTCCTCTTCGTATCTGACGGACCACTGCTCTCCCCATCTCGAAAAACCTTTCTGAAATCAAATCTCTTCCAGGGGTTTTCCCTGGTAAAGCTCTAATCTCCCCACTCGATACCCCCTGATGGCCATTCGGCCCTTCTGAGCCACTACTAAGCACTTAAATGTACTCACATCCCTCACACCTTATACTTTCAATCACTTCCTCCTATTTGTAATTTATTTTAGTGTTTATCTCTCCTGCTGGACTCTAAGATCCTTGAGAGCAGGGATCATCTGTAATAATGAATTCTCTTTTATTCTCTCAACCATTTAGTACCGTGCTCTACATAGAGCAGGTGCTCAATAAATATCCTTGATGGAGTGATTGATTGATTGGTTTGGGCCAGAATCTAGAGAGGGGGAGCTGGCTAAGGGGAGTTCTCCAGCATTAGGCTGAAGTCTTGGAGCAACCAGTGCACAGAGGATTGCACACTTTCGTTCATTCATTCATTCATTGTCGTATTTATTGAGCACTTACTGTGTGTGGAGCACTGTACTAAGTACTTGGGAGAGCACTAGGATGACACCACCATCCTTCCTGTCTCACAAGCCCATAACCTGGGCATTATCCTTGACTCCTCTCTCTCATTTCCTGCATTGTACTTTCCAAGCGCTTAGTACAGTGCTCTGCCCACAATAGGTGCTCAATAAATACATTGAATGAATTCAACCCAAAGCAGCGTGGCTCAGTGGAAAGAGCACAGGCTTGGGAATCAGAGGTCATGGGTTCGAATCTTACCTCTGCCACTTGTCAGCTGCGTGACCGTGGGCAAGTCACTTAACTTCTCTGTGCCTCAGTTACCTCCTCTGTAAAATGGGCATTTAGATTGTGAGCCTCACAAGGGACAACCTGATGAACCTGTATCTCCCCCAGCGCTTAGAACAGTGCTCTGCACATAGTAAGCGCTTAACAAATACCAATATCATTATTAAATCCGTCACTAAATCCTGTCATTCCCACCATCACATCATTGCTAAAAGCTGCCCTTTCCTCTCCATCCAAAATGCTACCACCTAAATATAATCACTCATCCTATCCCTCCTGGATGACTGCATCAGCCTCCTTGCCGACCTCCCAGCCTCCTGCCTCTCCCCACTCCAGTCCATACTTCACTCCGCCATCCAGATCATCTTTCTACGGAAACATTTAGGCCACGTCACCCCGCTCCTCAAGAAACTCCAGTGGTTCCCCAACCACTTCCACATCAAAGAAAAAGTCCTCACCATTGGCTTTAAAGCAATCCACCACCTCACCCTCTCCTACCTCATTTCATATCTCTTTATGGCCCACACGCTTTGTTCCTCTAATGCTAACCTTCTCACTGTGCCTCGATCTCACCAATCTCGCCGCCGACTCCTACCTCACACCCTGCCTCTCGCTGGTCTGGAACACCCTCCCTCCTCAAGTCCGACAGACAGTGACTCTCCCCTGCTTTAAAGCCTTATTGAAGGCTCATCTCCTCCAAGAGGCCTTCCCAGGCTAAGCGCCACCTCTCCTCATCTCCCACTCCCTTCTGCGTCACCCTGACTTGCTCCCTTTGCTCTTCCCCCCTCCCAGCCCTACAGCGCTTATGTACATCTCTGTCATTTTATTTATCTGTATTGATGTCTGCCTCTCCGTTCTCTAGACTGTTAGCTCGTCGTGGGCAGGGAATGTGTCTCTTTATTGTTTTACTGTAGTCTCCCAAACATTTAACACAGTGCTCTGCGCAGAGTAAGCACTCAGTAAGTATGACTGAATGAACGAACGAATGAATGAATACAGTACGACAACAAACAGACACATTCCCTGCACACAACGAGTCACCCCTGTCCTCTTCGAGGATACAATCCCGGGCAGCGGGACAGTGGCATGGGTGCATGAAAGGCTAGGTATCATTCCCCCGTGCCAGGTCACTGGCCCTGGGCTAGGGTCCCCTGGGGCGGGGCATCTAGGGATTGGGGGCCCCCTAAATTGGCCAACGTGATAGGGCCTTGAGCACCTAAGTTTCCCCAAGCGTCGGCAGCCAAGTTTCAGAGAAGCCTGCCCATTTCTGGGGTTGCCTTTTCTCTTTCCCTATGGCACTTGCTCTACTTGGCCTGGAGACAGAGAGGTTTTCAGACAGAGGTTAGAGAGGAGAGAGAGGCTGACTCTGTCTGCCCCTCGGACTTCGGGCCAAGGGCTCGCATTGGCCGGATCCTCGTCTGGGGCAAACGCCGCCTTGGTATCGATTGGCTTCAGAATTGCGAACGTTTCCAGTTGTCTGCTGCCGGTTTGCCTCTGTTGTAAGAACACTGTGCTCCATCTGATCTTGTTAATACTTTTTGTTCACTTAGCTTTCCCCTATTATAAAAACTGGCTCACTTGCGATCTGTCTCTCTGTCGCTCTCTCTCTGTCCCCAGGGCCCAGGCAGATTCCCAGCGCCTCTCTCCCACGCTGGGCTAGAGAGATGCCAGGAATCGACCGGGGCGGAATTGGTTTAGCCCTGGGACGGGCCCTTGCCTGGCTCTCCGGTCTTCTCCTATTTTATTCCCGGGGAACGTGGGGCCTTGCTTGTAGAGAAGCAGCATGGCCTAGTGGATAGAGCACGGGCCTGGGAGTCAGAAGGTCATGGGTTCTAATCCCAACTCCACCACTTGTCTTCTGGGTGACCTTGGGCAAGTCGCTTCACTTCTCTGTGCCTCAGTTACCCTGTCTGTAAAATGGAGATTGAGATCGTGAGGCCCATGTGGGACAGGGACTGTGTCCAACCCGATTTGCTTGTATCCACCCCAGCACTTAGTACAGTGCCTGGCACATAGTAAGTACGTAACAAAATACCATAATTATTATTAATATTGCTGTTCTGATCAGAGAAGTAACGTGGCCTAATGGAAAGAACGAGGACCAGGAGGTCAGAGGAAGTGGGTTCTAATTCTGACTCTGCGGCTCTTCTGCTGTGACCTTGGACAAGTCACTTAACTTTAGAGAAGCAGCATGGCTCAGTGGAAAAGAGCCCGGGCTTGGGAGTGAGAGGTCATGGGTTCAAATTCCGGATCCGCCACTTGTCAGCTGTGTGACTGTGGGCAAGTCACTTCACTTCTCTGTGCCTCAGTTACCTCATCTGTAAAATGGGGATTAAGACCGTGAGCCTCATGTGGGACAACCTGATTTCCCTGTATCTACCCCAGCGCTTGGAACAGCGCTCGGCACATAGTAAGCGCTTAACAAACACCAACATTATTATTCCCTCGGCTTCGGTTTCGTCATACGTAAAATGGGAATTCAATACTTGTTCTTTCTCCTACTTAGACTTTGAGGCCTATATGGGACAGGGACTGGGTCCAGTATGATCATCTCGTACGTGCCGCAGTGCTTACTACAGTGCTTGATGCAGAGTACATATTTAACAACTACAATTATTAGAAGCCCAGTTGGCTTTCCTCGTTGGTTTTTGGGGCCTGAGAAGTTCCCAGTTTATTGAGCCCCCATGAATGCAAACTGCTTGTCAGTCAAGTGACTTCCGCAGGGTGGGAGCCATTTGCAAAATGGGGGGCCGGGACCCCCCAGGGGACCAGATCCCGCTCGCCGCCCCGACCCCTCCTCCCCGCACGGATAACCGGGGTCGGTTGGGAGGCCAGGTCTCGGCCACCGATCTGGGATCGCCTCCCTCTTCCCGCTCCGGGCCTCGTCTGGCGCGAGGGGGTAACCGAGGCCATGGGAAGAAATAAAAGGAACATCAGGAAGCGGGAGGCTCACCGGGGATCGGCACGGACCGGCCAACAAAACATAAAAAGCAGCAGCGGGGAATTCAGGGTGAGTCAGCCTGGGCAAAATAACCCCGTTGCTGTTTGGTGCAGTGCTAGGAGCAACCACACAAACTGTCTTTTCAGGCCTGGAATATATTTGGTCCTAGCAGCCACGAAGCAAACAGACTCCTGCAGCCAGCCGCTGGCTGCTTTTGCTCACATTTCGGGACGTTCCGGCAGCTGCCAGATACCATCCCGCCTGTCTCTAGGGCCAGGCCAAAGCGGGAGTGTTGATGGGACGGAAACTCAGCTGCCGCTCATGTGACCGTCTCTGTAATCGGACACCTGGCCGGCTCCGGCCTTGCGCTCAACCTGTCGCTCCAGACTTTAATTGTCTCCCTCGCACAGACGGCACAGACGGTAGGAGTTCCAGGGGCCGCGGCCTGGCACACGGAGGAGCAGCAAGGCTGGGCCGGAAGAGGGGCCGGGGGAGGGAGTGTTTTAGATCCACCGGCCTGGACGCTGTCTGGGTTTCCCCCTGGGGTAAGCGAGTCCCTGGGGGTCCCTTCTACAACCCAGCCCGCACATTTTGCTCCTCTAATGCCAACCTTTTCACTGGGCCTCGATCTTGCCTATCTCATTCATTCATTCATTCGTATTTATTGAGCGCTTACTGTGTGCAGAGCACCGTACTGAGCACTTGAAAAGTACAATTCAGCAATAAAAAGAGACAATCCCTGTCCACAGCGGGCTTACCTCGCTGCAGACCCCTAGCCTACCTCCTGTCCCTGGCCTGGAATGCCTTCCCTCCTCAAATCCGACAGAAAATTACAATTACTCTTCCCCCATTCAGAGCCTTATTGAAGGCACATCTCCTCCATGAGGTGCTCTGAGATTAAGCCCCACTTTTCCCCTTCTCTCACTCCCTTCTTCGTCACCTTGACTCGTTCCCTCTGTTCTTCCCCCCTCCCAGCCCCAAAGCACTTATGTACCTATCTGTCATTTTATTTATTTGTATTGGTAGCTGTCTTCCTGACCCCTAGACTGAAGCTCATTGAGGGCAGGGAATGGATCTGTTTATTGTTGTATTGTACTCTTCCAAGTGTTTAGTATAGTGCTCTGAACACAGTAAGCGCTCAGTAAATACACTTGAATGAATGAATGAGCAGGAAGCGGGTGGGGTCATGGTTCTTTCTCTCAAGCTACTCCTGGAGGGCTATCCCACCTAGTAATCATAATCATGGTATTTGTAAGTGTTTACTATGTGTTAAGCACTGGTCTAAGCACTGGAAGAGCTGTTCTGAATGCTGTTCTGAGCTTAGTGCTCAACTTGAGCCACTTGCCTGCTGCGTGGCCTTGGTCAAGTCACTTCACTTTTCTGTGCCTCCTTGTCCTCATCTGTACAACAGATTCAATACCGGTTTTCCCTTTTATACGGCGATCCCCATGTGGACCGGGGACTGGGTCTGATCTGATTATCTTGTATCTGCCCCAGTGCTTGGCGTGTAGTAAGCACTAATCGAATGCCACTGGAGGTCATAAACCCACACTGGGTCATGGACTATTCCCCCCGTTTGGCTCCTGGCCAGAAAAGGCCACCAACGGCTTCCAGAAGGGGAAGCGGGGAAGGTGAGGAAGCCAACTCAGTATTTCACCCTTCCCTTTCTCCCCCTGGATTGGGTCTTCCTGAGAGGGAAGTTAGGGAATCCTTGGCTGGTGGAAGGAAGCCGAGTCAGAGAGTCGGGATTCATCCGATCGTACTTACCGAGTGTTTAGTGTGCAGAGCGCTGTACTAAGCACTTGGGAGAGTACATTACAGCCATCAACCGACGCATTCCCTGCCCACAACGAGTTTCACGATGTCTAATCTCAGGCCTTCCCCTGACTCTCCAGGTCGAGCTCTCCCTCTGCCCCGGGGAGGTTTCCAGGCACGGGGGTGTCCCCTCCTCTATTTTCCCTTTTGGGGAAGATGAGGAAGAGTCCACTGAAGCATAAGAGTGACATCCCAGCTCTGCCACTTGTCAGCTGTGTGACTGTGGGCACGTCACTTCGCTTCTCTGTGCCTCAGTTACCTCATGTGTAAAATGGGGATGAAAACAGTGAGCCCCACGTGGGACAATCTGATTCCCCTGTATCTCCCCCAGCGCTTAGAACAGTGCTCTGCACATAGTAAGCGCTCAACAAATACCAACATCATTATTATTATTATAAGGGTGGAAGTTTCAAAACCACATAAAGGAAACCCTTTTTCATACGCAGAGGAGGAAGGGGCGGAATTCGTTCCCACGGGAAGTAGTATCGCCAGAACTAGTGCCAGAAAGATTGGGATAAATTCATGAATGGGTTGTCCACAGTAGTGGGTGGTAGTATTAATAATAATAATAGTAGTAACAGCAGCAACAGCATATGTACTGAGAGTCCACTTGATAAAATACACTGTACTAAGCCCACGGGAAGTACAGAACAAAATATCCACCAATCAATCACTGGTATTCATGGAGCTCTTACTGTGTGCAGAGCACTCTACTAAGTGCTTGGAAGAGGTCAGTACAATAGAGTTGGTAGACACCATCCCTCGTCCACAAGGAGCTTACAATCTTAAAGGGGAAGCCATATATTCGCCGCCCACAAAGAGCTTATTCTTCAACTGGAGAGAGATATGAAACGACTGACGGAGTAGTCACGATAAATAATCGAATAAACCTCTAGGCAGAAGTGTTGATGTTTATAAAAAGATAAGTTCCAAAGTGCTACCATTAACATAGAATTGGAAAGTTTTAAACAATTTGAATTAGTCTTTCAGGCTCTCCTCTCACTTCAGTTGGCCTTCTTAAAATACTTTGTCCTTCCCTATTTTCTTTTCCCTTCATATTGCCATCATGACCCGTGTTTTCTCCTGTAAACCAGGTTGCAGCAGCGGGGTTCAGTGGAAGGAGCCCGGGCTGGGGAGTCAGAGGTCATGGGTTCGAATCCCGGCTCTGCCACTTGGCAGCTGTGTGACTGTGGGCAAGTCACTTCACTTCTCTGTTCCTGTTACCTCATCTGTATAGTGGGGATTAACTGTGAGCCTCACATGGGACAACCTGATTACCCTGTATCTACCCCAGTGCTTAGAACAGCGCTCTGCACATAGTAAGCACTTAACAAATACCAACATTATAACTTCATTTATCTTCCTTGGATGCAGTTTTTTTTTTTCCCAAAAACTTACTAGTCACACCCATTGCTCCAGCTGGGAATAGTTTTCCCATTTCTCTGGTCATTTTCCATTTTTACCTCACAGGATCGGGCTGCCTCTTCCCATATGGCAACACCCTCATCTTCTTAATGTTGGTATTTCTTAAGTGCTCACCATGTGCAAAGCACTGTTCTAAGTCCTGGGGGGATACAAGGTGATCAGATCGTCCCTTATGGGGCTCACAGTCTTCATCCCCATTTTACAGATGAGGTAACTGAGGCCCAGAGAAGTCACACAGCTGACAAGTGGCGGAGCCGGGGTTAGAACCCATGACCTCTGACTCCCAAGCCCGGGCTCTTTCTACTGAGCCACGCTGCTTCTTAGATTTCTTGGATAACCTCAACTTCTCCCTTCCATATTGGAAGCTCCTAGAAGGCAGGGCTTATGTGTACTTATTCTAGTATACTTTCCCAAGCATTTAGCGCAGTGCTCTGCACACGGTAAGTGTATTGATTGATGAACTGATTGATTCTTCTTTAATCTAGACGAGATTTTCAATTCAATAGTATTTATTGAGCACTTACTATGTGCAGAGCACTGTACTAAGTGCTTGGACTGTACAATTCGGCAACAGATAGAGACAATCCCTGCCCACTGATGGGCTAACAGTCTAATCGGGGGAGACAGACGGACAAAAACAATAGCAATAAGTAGAATCAAGGGGATGTACATCTCATTAACAAAATAAATAAGGTAATAAAAATATATACAAAGGAGCAGATGAGCACAGTGCTGAGGGGAGGGGAAGGGAGAGGGGGAGGAGCAGAGGGAAAATGGGGGAAAAGGGGGCTTAGCTGAGGGGAGGTGAGGGGGGAAAAGGGGAAGCTCAGTCTGGGAAGGCCTCTTGGAGGAGGTGACCTCTCAGTTTCAAAAGATTTTGAGACTATCACCTCATTGTTTTTCCTTTCATCTTTCTACCACCCAGTCTCTCTCTCCCTTTCTAGTTCCATTTCTATATTGGTTGGAAATTCAGTTTCTATTTCTCCTACAAAATGACACCATTTGGGCCTACTGCCTGAAGCACAGGTTGGTATTTTCATAATGCCAAACAGGGCTTCTCCCTGAGTACTCTCCCAAGTGCTTAGTACAATGCTCTGAAAATAAGAAGCATTCAATAAATACAGTTGATTGCTTGATTAGGACCTGGGTTCTAATCCCAGCCTTGCCACATGACTGATAATAATAATAATGAATAATTATGGTATTTGTTAAGCACTTACTATGTGCCAAGCACTGTTCTAAGCGCTAGGTTAGATACAAGGTAATCAGGTTGTCCCACATGGGGGTCACTGTCTTAATCCCCATTTTACAGATGAGGTCACTGAGGCACAGAGAAGTTGAGTGACTTGCCCAAGGTCACACGGTAGATAAGTGAAGCAGCGTGGCTCAGTGGAAAGAGCCCGGGCTTGGGAGTCAGAGGTCATGGGTTTGAATCCCGGCTCTGCCACTTGGCAGCTGTGTGACTGTGGGCAAGTCACTTCACTTCTCTGTGCCTCAGTTACCTCATCTGTAAAATGGGGATTAAGACTGTGAGCCTCACGTGGGACAACCTGATTACCCTGTGTCTACCCCAGCGCTTAGAGCAGTGCTCTGCTCATAGTAAGCACTTAACAAATACCAACATTATTATCATTATTATTATTGTTAAGTGCCAGACCTGGGATTAGTAATTGTGTCCTCTGACTCCCAAACCCACTCGCTTGCCATTGATGTCTGCTGTGTGACCTGGGCAAGTCACTTAACTTCTCTGTGCCTCAGTTACCCCATCTGAAAAATGGGGATTAAATCCTACTCCCTCCTACTTAGATTGTGAGCCCCACGTTGGACAGAGATTGTGTCCAACCTGATTAGCTTGTATCTACCTCAGTGCTTAGAATAATTTTTGGCACGCAGTAAGCGCTTAACAAGTACCCCATCCTTCCCAGCGGTATCTTAAGAGAAGATCTCCTGCTTCTTCTCAAAATCTCCCCCTTCCACCTGTGCATCTGACCTCATTCCTTTGCACCTTATCAAAACACTCGCCCCCTCCCTTTTCCCCTCCCTAACATCCATCTTCGACTATTTGCTCTCCATTGGCTTCTTCCCCAATGCTTTCAAACATGCCCATGTCTCCCCTATCCAAGAGAAGCTTTCCTTGACCCCACGGCTCCCTCCAGTTATCGACCCATCTCCCTCCTACCATTCTTCTCCAAACTCCTTGAGCGAGTTGTCTCCACCCGCTATCTCAAATTCCTCTCCTCCAATTCTCTCCTTGATACCCTCCGATCCGGCTTCCGGACCTTTCACTCCGCAGAACCCATCCTCTCAAAGATCACCAATGGTCTCCTTCTTGCCAAATCCAACAGCCTCTACACCACCTAATCCTCTTCAACCTCTCAACTGACTTCGACACTGCGGACCACCCCCTTCTCCTGGAAACGGTATCCAACCTTGGTCTCACCGACTCTGTCCTCTCTTGGTTGTCCTCATCTCTCTGGCTGTTCGTTCTCAGTCTGCTTCCTGGGTTCCTCTTCAGCCTCCCACCCCCTAACTGTGGGAGTCTCTCAAGGTTCAGTTCTGGGTCCCCTTCTGTTCTTCATCTACACCCACTCCCTTGGAGAACTCATTTGCTCCTGTGGTTTCAACTCATTTGTGCACATATCTGTAATTTTATTTTATTTCTTTGTATTGTTGTCTGCCTCCCCCTCTCTAGACCGTAAGATCACTGTGGGCAGGGAACGTGACTGTTTATTGTAATATACTCTCCCAAGGGCTTAGGCTGTGCTCTGCGTGTAGTAAACACTCGCTAAATACGATTGAATGAGTGAATGAAGTATCATTATTATCATTATTATTATCATTATTATTTGGGTTTCTGCTCCCAGTCTCAGTGAATTTACCCTTGTTTTCTGCTGGTGTATTTGGGTCTCAGAGACTGTCTTGGTTCAGTTCACTCCTGATCCCTTGATGTGTGTCTCCATTGATAATAATAATAATGTTGGTATTTGTTAAGCGCTTACTATGTGCAGAGCACTGTTCTAAGCGCTGGGATATGCAGGGTAATCAGGTTGTCCCACATGAGGTTCACAGTCTTAATCCCCATTTTACAGATGAGGTAACTGAGGCACAGGGAAGTTAAGTGACTTGCCCACAGTCACACAGCTGACAAGTGGCAGAGCTGGGATCAGCCACCACATGTTTTTATGAAACAATAGATTTATAGACTGATTTCTAATAGTACTGCTAGCACTGATTGTGGTATTTGTTAAGCTCTTACTATACATCTAACACGGTGCTAAGTGCTGAGGTAGGTCATCATTATCACTGGTATTTATTGAGTTCTTACTTGGGAGAGTACAGTAAAATGTAGTTACAAAAAAAATGAGAAGCAGCACGGCCTAGTGGATAGAGCAAGGGCCTGGGAGTCAGAGGACCTGGGTTCTAATCCTGACTCCACCACTTGTCTGCTGTGTGACATTGGGCAAGTCACTTTACTCTGGGCCTCGGTTACCTGATCTGTAAAATGGGCGACTGTGAATCCCATGAGGGACAGGAACGGTGCCCAACCTGATTAGCTTGTAACCCAGAGCTTATTACAGCTCCTGGCACATAGTAAATGCTTAACAAATACCCATACAAAGGTGAAATAAAAAAAATTGGCCACAGTCCCTGTCCCATCTGAACAGGGATGTAAACACTTAGTGCAGTGCTCTGCACACAATAAACTCCCAACAAATAGCTCTGGTTCATTGATGGATTGGGTTTCCTTGTGCAAAATAATTTGTCTCCTCCTCTCTTTTTCTCCTAATTCTGTTGTATTGTACTGTCCCAAGTGCTTAGTACAGTGCTCTGCACAGAGGAAACAATAAATACCACTGATTAATTGATTGATTGAAAGAAGCAGTGTCCCTAAGTGGAACAAGCACAGGCTTGGGAGTCAGAGGTTGAAGGTTCTAATCCCAGCTCTGCCACTTGTCAGCTTCTCTGACTTCTCTGAGCCGCAGTCACCTCATCTGTAAAATTAAGACTGTGAGCCCCACGTGGGACAATCTGATGACCTTGTATCTACCCCAGTGCTTAGAACAGTGCTTGGCATATAGTAAGCATTTAATAAATACCATTGTTATTATTATTACTGTCAATCCCAAATAACTGGTCTCCATCTGTACTGTGAATCTTCTTAAAGTTACATTGTTCTGTTAAGCAGGACAGGTCGTATTCTCAAACCATGAGGTTAATTTCAGAGGAAGTTAATCACAGACAATTGAAAAATATAATAATAATGCTTCTACTACTACTAATAACAATAATTGTTAAGCACTTACTATGTCCCAAGAGCTGTTCTAAGTTCTGGGGTAGATACAAGCTAATCAGGTTGGATACAGTCCCAGTCCCGCATGGGGCTCACAGTCTTAATCCTCATTTTACAGATGAGGTAAATGAGGCCCAGAGAAGTGAAGTGATTTGCCCAAGGTCACACAGTGGCAGAACCGGGATTAGAACCCAGGTCCTTCTGACTCCCAGGCCCGTGCTCTTTCTACTAAACCAAATGCTTCTACATCACTGGGGCCAGGACATGCAGGAGGGCCTGTGTCCTCAGTCCCCAGAGTCCCCCCGGAGAGCTGGAGAGGAAGATTCTGAGACAGGGAAAGAATTTCCATCAGTGTTTTTTAGAATGCTGGGGCCATCCCTGCTCCTGGACTGTGGACAGGGAAGGGCCGGAAATGGTTTGTTTGATGTTTAATTGTGAATCTTCTCTGCTTTTGTCTTCTTCCTAGATTGTGGTGTTTTTTTTTGCAGACAAGGGATTGCCTTCATTCGGTATGCTTTGTTAATATTCTCAAATGTCTAGTGCATTGTTTTACACAGCGAGAAACAACGAGTGGCCTCACTGTTCTAGACATATTTTCCCATTGCTAGCCAGGTCATTCATCCATCCCATTGGGATGGTCCTATTCCCAAATAAATCACCTGTTCCAGGAGTCGAGTGCATTTTTGAGCCACTGCAAATGCCGCTTGAATGGAAAGTTCCTGGACTCATTTTTGAGAATGATTTTCATTCCTAATTCCACAAACATCAGTCAGCCTTCCTAGAGGAGCAGCGTGGCTCAGTAGAAAGAGCACGGGCTTTGGAGTCAGAGGTCATGGGTTCTAATCCCGGCTCTGCCACCTGTCAGCCGTGTGACTTTGGGGAAGTCACTTAACTCCTCGGTGCCTCAGTTCCCTCATCTGTAAAATGGGGATTAAGACTGTGAGCCTCACGTGGGACAACCTGATTACCCTGTATCTACCCCAGCGCTTAGAACAATGCTCGGCACATCGTAAGCACTTAACAAATACCAACATTATTAAAATGGGGATTAAGACTGTGAGCCTCACGTGGGACGACCTGATTACCCTGTATCTACCCCAGTGCTTAGAACAGTGCTCGGCACATAGTAAGCGCTTAACAAATACCAACATTATTAAACGCATCAACTTTCTGTTGATTAGTAGAGGTACTGCTTTATCGTACAGACACAGTTACTATACAAAACCCAATGTTTAGGTAAAATACCTGGCCTACTGGAAAGAGCCTGGACCTGGGAGTCGTGAGATCGGGTTCTAATCCTAGCTCCACCACTTGGCTGCTGTGTGACCCTTAGCAAGTCCCAACTTCTCTGCATCTCAGTTTCCACATCCATAAAAAGGTCCGTTCTCCATCCCACTTAGACTGTGAACCCCACGTGGGACAGGGACTGTGTCTGACCTGATGATTTTCTATCTACTCCCCTGCTGCTTACAGTGCTTAACAAAACCACAATTGTTTTTGTTAGAGTTTGCAAAAAGAAACTTAATATGAATTATATGATGTTACTGTGCTATTTGGGATTGCGATTAATCCAGAAAGTTAGAAACCGGTGTTTTCTGCTGAAATGATAAGGATCAGATGGGATCTCCCGTTGGGATGAACAGTCAGATCTCGACTTTGAGACCTCAGGACAGAGAACCCGAGTGAATGAATTGACGGTAGTGGGAGTGACGTCTTCGGGGCCTCTCGACTTTCCTGCCTCCCACGGGCACGGAATGCGAGTCAGTTGCCGGAGAGGGGGTGGCCAGCGCACTGCAAGATGGCCACAGAGGGTTTCCCCAGCTGTGTGGCTTAGAAGAGAAGCAACGCGGTATAGTGGATAAGAGCACGGGCCCGGGAGTCAAAGGACCTAGGTTCTAATCCCGACTCCACCACATGTCTACTTTGTGACCTTGGGCAAGTCACTTCACTTCTCTGTGCCTCAGTTACCTCATCTGTAAAATGGGGATTAAAATTGCGAGCCCCATGTGGGACAGGGACTGTGCCTAACCTGATTAGCTTGTATCTACCCCAGTGTTTAGTACAGTGCCTGGCACATAAGTAAGTGCTTAATAAATGCCATAAAAAAAAATGAAACAAATCTATTCCCACTTTAGAACAAGGTCTCAGTATTGCCTGACTTAATGGTTGCCTATGATGTAATGATGTAAAGATAGATATTCTTCACGTATTTCTCAGAGTTTCCAGTTTTTTCTAAATAGCCTTTAATTTGTGCCTAAAATTTAGCAGCTTCTTATGTTTCGCCATCTCAAGTGACCCTCATACATTATCCTTATTATCCTTAGACAAAGGAGGAACCAAGCCCACCTTCTGCAGGCATGAAGAGCAAAAGTAGTAGTGAGAATTGGTATTTATGGAGCGTCTACTGAGTGCAATACACTGTACTAAGCTCTTGGAAAAGAAATTAGAATCTTGGAACCAGGTTCTCTACTTACAAAGAGTTTATACTCCAATTGGAGAGACGAATGTACAAAATATTTGCAAATAGTAGAATCAGAATGAAGAATTGAATGTAGAATTGTGAATAACTGTATACAGACAAAGGTGGGCAGAAGCCACCATCACAACTTTTAGAATGTGGAAGTGGTTTATGTTTGGATGATCCTGCCTGGAGTGATGAGGATTCACAGGACCTAGTGCTAAAGCTCTGTTATTTAGTTTTTCTTCTCTTGTTTATAATACTGAGAATAAAAATCGGGGTATTTGTTAGGTACTTACTAGGTGCCAAGCACTGTGTTATGTACTGGGGTAGAGATGGTCAGATCAAACACAGTCTTCTCTGTTCCCCTTGGAGCTCACAATCTAAGGGGAAAGGAGAACAAGCATTTATTTCTGGAGAACAAGTATTTTATTTCTATTTCATAGATGTGGAAATTGAGATTCAGAGAAGATAAATAACTTGCCCAAGGTCACACAGTGGGCAATGGTAGATTTGGATTAGAACCTGACTCCCAGTCTGGTACTCTTTATCCTAGGCCAGACTGTTTCACTTTTTTTTTTCCTAAGGGTATTTGTTAAGGGCTTACTGTGTGTCAAACACTGTTCTAAGCACCAGGGTAGGTACAAGTTAATTAGGTCGGAGACGGTCCCTGTCCCAAATCAGGCTCACAGTCTAGGAGGGAGAATAGGAATTTAATTCCCATTTTACAGTGGAGAAAACTGAGGCACAAGGAAGTTAAGTGACTTGTCCAAGGTCACACAGCAAGCAATTGGCTTCGCTGGGATTAGAACCCAGGGCCTCTGACTCCCAAGCCAAGTTTTTCTTGTTCACTCTTGAAATATTAAAAATGTCTGCTATTTTGTAGTTCTTGTGAACTTTTCTCTGCATCTGAGGACTAGCATGACCTAGTGAAAAGAGCCTGGTCCTGGGATTCAGAGGACTTGGGTTCTGATCCCGGCTCTGCCAAATACTTGCTGCATGAACTTGAGCTAATCAGTTAACTTCTCTGTGTCTCAGTTCTCCTTCTGGACTATGATCCCCATGTGGGACAGGGTCTGTGTCCAATCTAATTGACTTATATCTACCCTAGTACTTAGAACAGTGCTTGAAAATAGTAAGTGCTTGGCAAATGCCATTAAAAAAATATGTGTCCTCCCCTATTTAGTCTCCCGAGGTTTGGGGACTCTTTTAATGAATGACCATTTATTCTCCTCATGGCATGGTACAGGAGTTTGCACACTGTGAGTATTGCAATGCTATCTATTTAATTGTTCTTTGTGTTTAAAGATGACACCACTGATGGTGGATAAAAACACACTCTCCTGCACTGCTTTCAAGGCCGGGTCCTTACCGAGCTAATGTGTCTGTCTGCTGTGTGACTTTGGGCAAGCCACTTGACTACTTTGGGCCTCAGTTTCCTCAACTGCAAAATGGGGATTCAATATCTGTCCTTCCACTTAAATGTGAGCCCAACGTGGGTCAGGGACTGTTTCTGACATGATAATCTTCTACCTATCCCAGAGCGTAGTACAGCGATTGGTGCATAATAAATGCTTAATGAATAGTACAGTTATTTTTATTGTTATTATTGTTACTTGTTACAGTATTTTGCACCCAGTAAGTGCTCAATAAATGCCAGTGATTGATTTATCGATTCTGCCCTCCAGGCTTGTCTGTCTGCCTCTGTGATCTTCCAACTGTCCACTGCTATATTACGTTGCTCGGGACTGACTGAGGGTTGATAGCACATATAAACTCAGGAGAGTAGATATCACTACCCAGAGTTCTTAGAAAAGAACTCCAGCTCCCACTTTTGATTCATGACTAAATTACTGAACGGGAAATTGAGTTTTTTTTGGTGTGACACAACCCAACTGAATTTCATTCGTCATGTCTTCGTTGTGTTATCTTGATGTGTAAAAATCTTCTGCATTTTATCCTTCATCACAATTTCTTTTCTTGAATACATTTACATACGATATCCACTTCAGACTCATTTTTCCATATTTTTCATCATTCGCTCTAGATAGTGGGTCTGTAATATCTAATATCTCCCTAGAGCACAACACCCCTGCATTTCATATTATGGTAGTTGAAGAAATAGCCTTTCCGATCATTGAAGTGTAGCTAGAATTTTTCTTAAAAATCCTGTTTTAGGGATTTCATATCAGTTTCTGCAAAGAAGTTTTTTCCATAGTCCAATCGTTATTTGATCACTAGTGAAGAACTTTTCAGTGCTTCTCTATCCCAAGTGAATGTCACATATTGGGAGGGTCCATTTGGTCTGTGTGTGTGTGTTTGTGTGTGTGTGTGTGTGTGTATGTTTGACTGTGTTTTTGAGGTATTGAGGATCAGAGCTGGAAAGCTGGTAGTAAAATTTTATTATCGTATTGTACTTTCTCAAGAACTTAGTACAGTTCTCTGCACATAGTAAATGCTCGATAAATACCACTGATTGATGAATTGGAAGGGAGCAGAGGGCCTCAGGTCTTGGGGTGAGGTTCCCACACACATCCTGGAGTCTGATCCTGTAAACAGGCCAGAGTGTTAGGAAGGGGAGAGAGTTGGGCTGCGGGAAGGGCATCACTGTGGGGAAAGTTTTGTCCCTTCTTGCTGAGCTGGAGGCCAGTTTTGCCAGAGGTGGAGGTTGATGCAGTTGGGAGCCATCCTATGGGTTGTTCATGGTGGTGGGGAGCCCTTATCCTGTGGCTCCCCTGGGATTCAACCCATAAGTCCCTGCTTAATCCCACCAATATTAGTAATTGTAGCATTCGTTGAGCACTTACTATATGCCAAGAATTGTATTAAGTGTAGGAATAGGTACAAGACAGTCAGATCCCTCTGCCACATGGGAAAGGAGAATGGATATGGAATCCCTATTTTCCAGCTGAGGAAATTGAGGCCCAGAGAAGTGAAGGGATTTCCTCAAGGTCACCCTGTAGGCAAGTGGCAGAGCCAGGATCAGAACCCAGGTCCTCTGACCTTTAGGCCCAGGCTCTTTCTGCTAGGCCATGCTCGTAGAGGATGTGTGGGGATAGAGGCCCTCAGAGTATAAGCCAAAGAAAGATAAGTAGGATAAAAGGAAAAAAACAGAATGAGATTGAGGGAAACACCAAGAGCAGGAACGAGAAATTTAGGAGGGAGGGGGAAAAAGAGGCAAAAATCAAACGAGAGATGACAAGGAGGAAAAACAGGCTGAAAAGAAGAGTGATCCAAAGCAACTGGAAGCCTCAAGGGCACCAGCAGCGAAGGAAAGGGTGGTGGATGCTAAGAGAAAAAGAACATAGAATAGGGAAAGGGAAAGGCAGAAGACAGCAAGGAAAGGCAGGGAGACAGGAGAGGTTCAAAGGAGCAGTAGACATGAGGCATCAAAAGAGCTGGAGGGAGATTGGGTGGGAAGGAGAAAGGGACTGGATGGCAAAGACAGGGTCAGAGGATGGGTATTCCCCGGTTTGGGAATAATTCAGAAATCTCAGGAAACTTACACTGGGTCCTAAGCCTATTCTAAGGTTTTACCTCCATTAACAGATGGAGCAAACTTCTCCCCTCAGTCTCTCCAAACTCTGTGCCCTCTCCCCAGCTCTGGCCCGTGCTCGGGGACCACGTTCCGGAGGCACGAGGGGATCGTGCTTAGATGGTGAACCTTCCCTAGCGACAGGGGCTGTGTCTGATTTCCTCCTGTGTATTCTCTCCCGGCACTTAGCACAGTGGTCTGTGCACAGTGAGCGCTTAATAAAAACTCTGACTCCTCCTTCGTACAGACATCTGAGAGCCAAAGCCATAGCTGTAGCTGTAACCGTAGCCATAACCATAGCCCCAGCTGGAGCTGGAGTCGCAGCGGAACCGGAGCTGGAGCCGGAGCTGGAACTGGAGCCAGAGCCCGAAATGTAGCTTACCCGGAGCCAAGGTCATGGCTATAGTCACGGCTGCTGGCCACTCTCTGGGTCACTCCACCGCCCGCTTTCCAGAATTGTATTTGGGGAGCGATGATGTCCTCTCCAGCCCCATTTCCCTCGACTGGTGGAGTTCTCAGCCTTCCTGTCCCCCTGACCGGAGCTGGGCTTAGGACAGGTGAAGCCGAATTATAAGGGTGTGCTGACTAGGGAATGATGCCCCATTCGAGGCCCTGGAAGCCAATGACTCAACCAGGGAGAAGGAGGAAATGACCCACTCTGCCACCAAATGGTTCAGAGCCTTTCTTTCAGACCCTGCCCTCGCCTCTGCCTGTTGGAAAAGGACCAGGCTATTGGAGACGTGATAATGGGACCCCAAGAGACCCACCTAAGGCACCCAGTTTCTGCAATGGCCTCACCTCAGGCCCCTCAATCTGAGCTGGTTCCTTGCACCACAGGGCCGCTTTAGCCACCAGGCAAAAGGGGCTGCTGCCCCAGCCCCATTGTCTTGCTGGTCCCCTGAGGTGAGGAGGGGTCTTGTAGATGTCCCAGACGAACAGCTCCCTCTCTCTCCCCTCACCCCGGCCCCTGTTCTGCCACTGTGGCTTTGGCACTGTTGGAGGACATGCAAGGGGTCTGTGGGTGGTAAGAAGGGAACTTGGACCCCCAGACCCATATCATCGCAGTCTTAAACTGGCCCTCAGGGGAGGCCCCCGCCTGGATGAGGCTCCTCGGCCTATCGAGGGACCATCGGCCGTCGGATGGAGACCAATTCCAGGCAGAGATCTTCTCCCACCCCCTCTCACCTGATCAGTATCTAGGCCCACAGAGGCGGAGTAAACACAGTCCAGATCCTTCTCTGGTGTCAGCGCCGCCCACGTCCCAAGGTGAGCGGAGTGATTGACGCCAGAGTCCAATATTGTCAGTCTTGGGAAGACACACACTGGAGGCTCCCGCCGCCATGATCGGTGTGTGTGGGAAGCAGTGGCTGTATCCACAAGGGCTCGTCGCTGGGGATTTAATCCTGTCCTCTGGTCCGGCTCCCTGGGTTAGGCCAGGACACCCGAAGCCGGGTCCAGCCCTGTCGGTCGGTCATGGTGGCATGTGTGTAGGTTAAGTTGTGAATGTTTCCCGTGTTTGCCTGGCGTGTCTACTCAGACCGTGCTGAACACACAAGATAAGGTGTCTCTCTGCCCCTAGGGCTCGCTCTCCAAGTTCCACAGACAACACAGTTCAGATAAAGAGGGAGTTTCCTTCCTGGCACCAGCCGAGTATCAAGCACAAGAGATTACTATCTTGGCATCGATGTGACGCTGAAAGGGAAGGCAGCCCTCAGCATCCAAAATGCCGTGAGGACTCTGCGAGTGGAGAGGTCCTGGGAACCCTGACCCGAAGGCAGAGGAGGGGCGGGCTTGAGTCCGAGGATGAGAGACCAGGAGCCTCCACTGCCACCGGGCAGGGGAAAGGAACAGAGTGAAGGAAGAAAAGAGAGGCCCAGAAAGCCCAGCTTGGCAATTAGAGGAATGAGAGTGACTGGCCTTGGGAAGCCGAACCTGTACCCTCTCCCATCAAGGAGGGGCCTGTCATACCGACAACGTCCAGTAATTGCCTGCTATTACAGGGATTGATTAATAATAATAGTAATAATGGTATTTGTTAAGTGCTTACTATATGCCAAATATTGTACTAAGCACTGAGGTAGATATGAAATAATCAGGTCCCACACAGAGCTCACATTCTAAGTAGGAAGGAGCACAGGTATTGAATCCCTATTTTGCAGATGAGGGAACTGAGGCCCAGAGAGGTGAAGTGATTGCCCAAGGTCAAACAGCAAGTAAATGGTGGAGTCGGGATTAGAACACAGGTCCTCTGACTCCCAGGCCCATGCTCTTTCCACTAGGCAACACTGTTTCTCTTGGACTCCCTTGGCAAGAGAAATGCTATTTTCCTACAGCAAAGGGAATTCTTTTCAGCCTTTCCCATGGTGCCAAAAAGGATGTCAAGGCGAGACCAGCTACATGGTGCATGGCATTATGGGCAACCTTGTGGGAGGAGCATGGGCCTGGGAGTCAGGAGACCTGAGCACTGATCACCGCTCCACCACTTACTTGATGTGTGAGCTTGGGCAAGTCACTTAACTTTTCTGAGCCTTAGTTTCCTCATCTGTAAAAAGGGGATGAAATAGCCATTCTCCCTCTCTTTTCAACTGTGAACCCCATGTGGCACAGGAACTATGGTCAATCTGATTATCGTGTATCAGTAATTACGCAGTCAGTCAATCAATCATGCTTATTGAGTGCTTACTGTGTGCAGGGCACTCTACTAAACTTTTGGGATTTGAGGAGGGAGGGCATTCCAGGCCAGAGGTAGGAAGTGGGCCAGAAATTGACAAGAACGACGCACAGTGAGAAAATTAGCATCAGAGGAGCAGAGTGGGCGGGCTAGGATGTAGAAAGAGAGAAGGGAGGTGAGGTCGGAGGGGGCAAGGCGACAGCTTTGAAGCCAATAGTGAAGAATTTTTGCCTGATAAGGAGGTTGATAGGCAACCACTGGAGAATTTTGAGGAGGGGTGTGACATGCCCAGAGCGTTTCTGTAGGAAGATAATCCGGGCAGCGAGTGAAGTTTGGACTGAAGTGGGGAGAGACGGGGTCGGGAGGTCAGAAAGGATGCTGATGCAGTAATCCAGTCAGATAGGCTAAGTGATTGTACTAGCGTGGAAGTGGTTTGGATGAAGAAGAAAGGGCAGATCTTGGCTAGGTTGTGAAATTGAGACCGGCAAGACTTGGTGAGAGATTGGATATGGGGGGTGAAGGAGAGAGTGGAGTCGAGGATGGCACCAAGGTTGTAAGCTTGTGAGATGGGAAGGATGGTTGTGCCGTCCACGGTGATGGGAAGGTCAGAGAGAGGACAGGGTTAGGGAAGAAAGTTACAAGCTGAGTCTTGGACGTGTTGAGTTTTAGGGGCAGGAGGACATCCAAGTAGAGATGTCCTGAAGGCAGGAGGAGAAGCGAGCCTGGAGGGAGGGAGAGAGAACAGGGGAGGAGATATAGAGATGATAGTTGAAGCCGTGGGAATGAATGAGTTCACCAGGGAGTGAGTGTAGATGGACCCTTGAGGAACTTCTACAGTTAGGGGATGGGAGGGGAAGAAGAAGCCCACGAAGGAGACTGAGAATAATCGGCCAGAGAGATAAGAGGACCAGGAGAGGACGGAGTCAGTGAAGCCAAGTTTGGATAACGTGTTGAGAAGAAGGGGATGGTCCACAGTGGGGCATTCCAGGCCAGAGGCAGGATGTGGGCGAGAGGTTGGCAGCGTGATAGACGAAATGGTGCTACAGTAAATAGGTTGGCAATACAGGAGCCAAGTCTGTGGGCTGGGTTGGTAGTCGGAGAGCAGTGAGGTGAGGAGGAACGGGGCAAGGTGATCAAGTGCTTTCAAAGTACGACGATTTTGTTTGATGTGGAGGTGGGTGGGCAAGCACTAGTGGTTTCTGAGTAGTGGGAAAACACGGGCTGAACATTTCCTGTAGGAAAACGATCCGGGCAGCAGTGACGTATGGACTGGAGAGAGGAGAAACAGGAGGCAGGGAGGTCAGCAAGAAGGCTGTTACACACTAATGATGATGAGATAGGAAAAGTGCTTGGATTAATATGGTAGCAGTTTGGATGGAGAGGAAAGGGCAGATTTTAGCTATATTGCCAAGGTTGGACTGACCGGATTTAGTGATAGATTGAATACGTGGGTTGAATGAGAGAGAGGAGTCAGGGATAACACCAAGGTTACAGGCTCATGAGACAAAAAAGATGGCATTGCTGTCCACAGTGATGGAAAAGTGAGGGGGAGGTCAGGGTGGGTGAGAAGATGAGGAGTTCTGTTTTGAACATGTTAAGTTTGAGGTGATGGCAGGATATCCAAGTAACCATGTCTTGAAGGCAGGAGAAAATTGCGAGACTTCAGAGAGGGAGAGAGATCGGGGATTTGTAGATTTGGAAATCATCTAAATAAAGGTGGTCGTTGAAACCATAGGAACGAATGAGTTCTCCAAGGGAGTGGTTGTAGATGGATAGAAGGGGACCCAGAACTGAACCTTGAGGGAAACCCACAGTTAGGATGTGGGAGACAGAGGAAGAGCCCATGAAAGAGACTGAGAACGAGCGGCCAGAAAGATGAGATGAGCGACCGGGAGAGGACAGTGTCGGTGATGCCGCGGTTGGATAATACTTCCAGGAGAAGGGGGTGATCAGCAGTGTCCAAAGCAGCTGAGAGGTAGAGGAGGATTAGGATGGTGTAGAGGCTGTTGGATTTGGCAAGAAAGAGATCATCTGTGACTTTTGAGCGCGCGGTTTCTGTGGAGTTGAAGGGGACGGAGGCCCGATTGGAGAGGGTCAAGGAGAGAATTGGAGGAGGAGAATTTAAGACAGAGGTGTAGACAACTCAGTCCAAGAGTTTGTAGAGAAATGGTAGGAGGAAAACCTCTGAGATTGTTTGCTGGGGCCCTCGGGTACTACTACTACTAATAATGGCGATATTTGTTAAGCGCTTACTATGTGCAGAGCACTGTTCTAAGAGCTGGGGTAGATACAGGGTAATCAGGTTGCCCCACGTGAGGCTCACAGTCTTCACCCCCATTTTGCAGATGAGGTACTTGAGGCACAGAGAGGTTAAGTGACTTGCGCACAGTCACACAACTGACAAGTGGCGGAGGGGGGATTCGAACCCATGACCTCTGACTCCCAAGCCCGGGCTCTTTCTGCTGAGCTACGCTGCTTCCCAAGTAGTCCTCGAGCAACTGGGAATGAACACATTCCCTTAGGGAGACCCTGATTCTGAAGTCTGGTTGTTTTCCATTAGCAGTAGCAGCAGCGATAGCATTTACCGAGCTCTTCCAAAAAAACACAATGATGCTATTTCTTAAGTGCACTGCGGGCAGCCTGATAGGAGGAACACGGGCCTGGGACTCATGAGTCAGACAATATACTAAGCATTGGGGTGGATACAAGAAAATCGAGTTGGACCCGGTCCCTGTCCCATGTGGGGCTCCCAGTCTCAATTCCCATTTTATGGATGAAGTGACTGAGGCACAGAGATGTGAAGTGACTTGCGTGGTGGAGCTGGGATTAGTGCGCAGAGCACTGCCCTGAGCACCTAGCGTGGCTCAGTGGAAAGAGCACGGGCTTGGGAATCAGAGGCCATGGGTTCGAATCCCGACTCTGCCACTTGTCAGCTGTGTGGCTGTGGGCAAGTCACTTCACTTCTCTGTGTCTCGGTTACCTCATCTGTAAAATGGGGATTAAGACTGTGAGCGTCACGTAGGACAACCTGATTACCCTGTATCTACCCCAGCACTTAGAACAGTGCTCTGCACATAGTAAGCGCGTAGCAAATACCAACATTATTATTATTATTATTACCTATTGTGAGCAGAGCACTATCCTGAGCACCTACTGTGGAAAGTGCATTGTCTTGGGTGCCTAGTGGGTATAATGTACTCTATTGAGCACCTACTATTTTGAGGGTACAACTGATTACAGAGTGTACCGTGTACAGAGCACTGTATATTCAAGAGATGAAGGAGCTCACAGTTTAGTTAGAGGCCAACAAGCAGGCACAAAGTGCAAAAACATAGAATCAGTAAAAGAGTAAGAGCAGAGATATAAGGAATGAAATGGAACACAAATCATTCAATAAAAAATAAATAGGATGGTGCCCTGGGGATCTTGGCAAGGGGTGGAAGGAGCAAGACTGGTCTTTTAGGGGCTCAATCCTGGCCCCAATCTGGCTCAGAGGTGACAATCAATCAACCAATCAGTGATTAGGATTGAGTGATTAGTACGCACAGAGGACTGTACTAAGCACTTGGGAGAGTACGATACAATACGATAGGTAGACGCAATCCCTGACCACAGTGAACTTAGAGGGGGAGACAGATATTGAAATAAATTACAGATGGAACAGTATATATGTGCCGCGGGGCAAGGGGTGGGGTGAATTTGGTGTAGGGGATAGAGCACAGGCCTGGGAGTCACAAGGTCATGGGTTCTAATCCTGACTCTGCCACGTGTCTTCTGGGTGACCTTGGGCAAGTCATTTCATTTCTCTGGGCCTGTTAGGTCATCTGTAAAATGGGGATTGAGACTGTGAGCCCCACTTGGGACAGGGACTGTGTCCAACCTGATTGGTCTGTATCCACCCCAGCTCTTAGAGCAGTGCCTGGCACGTAGGGAGCGCTTAACAAATACCATTATCATCATTATTATGATCAGAGACCTTAATGGATACAGGTCCAAGTGAATAGGTGACACAGAAGGGAGAGATTAGACAGGGAAATGAGGATTTGGTCAGGTGAGTTCTCTAAGAGGAGATGTGAGTTTAGGAGGGCTTTGAAGGCAGAGAGAGCAGTGGGCTCTCAAATATGAAGGAGGAGGGAGTTCCAGGCCTGAGGGAGGACATGGGCAAAGGGTTGGTGGCGAGAAAGACGAGATCTAGGTATAGTGAGTAGGTTGGCATTGGAGGAGCAGAATGTGTAGACCGGGTGGTCGTAGGAGATCAGTGAGGTAAGGTAGGAGGGGCAGAATTGATTGAGAACCTTAAGTCCATGGCTTTCCGTTGATGGGCAACTTGTTGCGGGCGTCTGCTAACTCTGTTGTATTGTACTCTCCCAAGCACTTAGTACAATAAGCACTCAACAAATATCATTGACTGAATGAAGGAACGAATGCTGAGGTGGATGGGCAACTACTGGAGGACGGGTCGCATGACGAAGACACAGAAGCTCACAGTGGGATGTCGAAGACTCCAAATCCAAAGCAGAGTTCATAATTGCAGCTGCTTCCACCCATTCCCCACAGTCAGGGAGGGAGAGACATCCCCCACGAGGTCATCACTGTCCAAGTGCTTAGCATAGTGTGTGGCACTCAGCAGGGACACGATTAATACCGTTACCAAGACTCCTGTTCACAGAACTGTTCTAAATGGCTCTTTCTCCCCTCTCCTTCTCCCAGACATTTTTCTTTTGTTTTCATCCATTGTATTGAGGTTTTCCTTTTTCTTCTCTCTTTTGGTATAGAGTCTGGGTCTGCCCTGTGTTTGTCTGCCTCCCCCCGTCAGGTTCTAAACTCCTCCAGGGCAGGAGCCGAATCCCCTCCTTTGGTTCTGTGCTCCTACGTGCTAGGACATCCAGTGTTCTGCACTCAGGAGGTGTTCCGCCCGAATAGATGATGGCAAGGACGGTGAGGCTGAAAGCAGAATGGATTCCCAGCCCTTGTCTGGATATCAGAGGGAGGAGCGGCTCCTAGGGTCCGGCTGCAGGTCTGAAGCCTGAGTGGAATGAAAAGAAACTGGATTAAAAAGCCCCAGCGGGTGATGGAGGTGGAGGCCTTGGGGGTGAAGTTTCCCACAGCTGGGGTGGCGAGGGTGACGGTCAGAGTCAGTGTTTATTGAATGCTTGCTGTGAGCAGAGCACTGTACTAAGTGCTTGGGAGAGTACACCACAACAATGTAATGGACACATTCCCTCTAGACTGTAAACTCGATGCGAGCGGGGAGTACGCCTGCCAAGCACGTAGTACAGTGGTCTGCAACCAGTAAGCACTCAGTGAATACGATTGAACGACTGATTGCCCACAGTGAGCCCTGAATGGGGTGCTTGGGTTAGAGGTAATGATGAGACACAGTCTGGGCTCTCAGAAGCTTATGACTTAATAGGGCACAGAAATGGGCACAAAAGCTGTTTAATATTTTTTGGTATTTATTAAGCACTCACTTTCGGTAAATCACTGGGGGGTGGTGGAAGATAATCAAATAGAACACAATTCCTGTCCCGTATGATGATGATGACGGTGGTGGTATTCGTTAAGCGCCTACTATGTGCCGAGCACTGTTCTAAGCAGTGGGTTATCAGGTTGTCCCACGTGGGGCTCACAGTCTTAATCCCTATTTAATAGATGAGGTAACTGAGGCACAGAGAAGCGAAGTGACTTACCCAAAGTCACACAGCTGACAAGTGGCGGAGCCAGGTTTAGAACCTATGACCTCTGACTCCCAAGCCCGGGCTCTTTCCACTAAGCAACACTGCTTCCACCACATATGAGGCTTTCAATTTAAGGGAGGCGGGGAGGAATAGGTATTTTACCTCCTTTTTTCAGATGAGGAAACTGAGGCACAGAGAATCAATCGATTAATTTCATTTATTGAGCACTTACTGTGGAAGGAGTCCTGTACTAAGCACTTGGGAAAGTACAACGCAGTAGGGTTGGTAGACACAACAGTCACGAAGCAGGCAAAAGATGAGGCCGGGATTGAAACCCAGATCTCCTGACTCCCAGTTCTGGGCTCTGTCCGTTTAAGCCATGCTGTTTGAATGGAAAATTAGGGGAGCATGGAAAGAGGGGCGAGGAACTGTGCTGATTGGGTCACTAATCGCCGTGCCACCAATTGTTGAGAGGTTCCTGAGGAGGTCGGCTTTGGGATGAGATTTAAAGGAAGAGAAGGATTATGTTTGGCCGGGATTTCGGGCAGCTTGGACCAAGGCTTGGTGGCAGGACAGGAGGGCTGGTAGTGGGGTTGGCTTTCACAAGGTTGGGGGAACTGGGGATCTGAACATCTAGCAAGATGGAGCCACTAAAATAGGCTTGGGCCGGTGCGGGTCACAGGACTGTGGGGAGAAGCCCAGTCCTGGCCCAGGGCGCTTATTCAGAAATTCTGATTTCTGCAGGAGGTGGAGGGGAAGCTTTCTCCAGACAGGCAGCTGGCCAATGGTCAGCCAGGCTACCGACCCATCTCCCTGCAGTGGAAAGGCACCTGGTGATCGGCGGCCGGGAAACTGTTTTTTAACGTATCTGTTAAGCACCGACTATGTGCCGGGCACTTGACCGAGCACTGGTGTAGGGAGTCTGTCCAACCCGATCTGCTTGTATCCACCCCAGCATTTCGTACAGTGTCTGACACACGGGATTTAACAAATACAATGATCATTATCACAAGATAATCAGGTTGGACACAGTCCATGTCCCTTATAGATCTCCCGGTATTAATCCCTGTGTGACCGACGAGGGAGTTCAGGCCTAGAGAAGAGGAGTGACTTGCCCAAGGTCACAGAACAGACAAGCGACGCAGTCGGAATTAGAACCCAGGTCCTTCCGACTCCCAGGCCCGTGCTCTATCCACTAGGTCAAGCTGCTTCTCCAGTTGAGAGCAAGTTTCACTTAGGTTCGCCAGGGAGCACAGTGCTCCGCACACAGTGAGCATTCACTAAATGCCCTCCATCGAGAGAGGAGGAGGGCAAGCTGGGGACTAGCTGTGATGACAGCAGATATGTCCGGGGACAGCAGAAGAGTCCCGAAGTTGCGTCGGAGGCATTTTTGCTCGATGCGGAGGGAAAAGGAAAACGGACGGAGACTTCTGAGAAGCGGAGGGACGTGTGAGGAGCGGAGCTTCAACGAGGCGATTCACGCACCAACGCGAGTGCGGGCCGGAGGGTGGGGGAAAGGACTGGAAGGAGGGAGACCACGAGGGGGCCGAGACAACGGTTTAGCCACACCGTCCAGAGCTTCGGAAGCCGTTCGGGCGGAGAGGAACGCAGAGATCTGGAACGTGTTGGAAAAGCTGGCGGGGTTTGGCAGGGGACCGAACGTGAGAGATGAAAAACAGAGAGGAGTTGAGGATGATGCCGACTGCGGCCCCTGTAGCCGGGACCAAAACTGGGAATGTCGGCCAGGATGACGGCGCGAAATGTTTCCGCCGGCGTGGACCGTCCGCCGAGAGCCAACGGGGCGGACCTGTCCCGCTCCAACCGGAGGCTGGGAAAGCCCGGGACCGGCCTAGGAGCCCGGGGACCGGAGGGTTTGTGGGAGGAGGCCGAGGGGGGTCACCCCCAGAGATGAGGTTTGCCCACCCACGGCCACATTCGGGAGCGGCGCCGGGGTCCCCGAGACCCTACTGTGGATCGGCCTCTCCTCCTGCTCCCCTCCAGCGGGGCCGTCCCGGTAGGGGGGGTGAGATGGAGGGTGAGATGGAGCAGAGGATCCGAGGGTGACCCCAGGACACGTCGGAATCTTCCCGGCTGAGCCCAGGCTGCCTCTGGGGACAAAAGAGGTGGGGGGTGGATGGATGGATGGATGGATGGATGGATGGATGGATGGATGGATGGATGGATGGATGGATGGATGGATGGATGGATGGATGGGGGAGGAGACAAGCTCCCGGCCCCCAGTGTGGTTACAGCTAGAATGAGGACTGATGGGGAGACTGCCTGAGGCAGAGAAATTGATACCGACCCCCGCCCCCACCCCCCAAACTCCTCCCCTGCCAGGGAATTTTTTTTTCTTAGCTCCCCCCGCCCCGCCCCGCCCCGCCCGCCCCCGCCCCCGCCCCCAACCCCTTTGCCAACCCCGCTCCGTCCCTGCTCCTGGTCCCAACCGGCCCAGCAGGGGGCAGTGCAGCCCGGGGCAAGCCCGGGGGTCCCCCCCTCCCCCGCCCCCCCAGCTCCGTTCCCCCCTCTCCCCCGGCTCCCCCTCCTTCCCCCCGCTCCCTGCTCCCCCAGTCCCCCCCGTTCCCCTCTCTCCCCCAGCTCCCCCTCCCCCCCCCGCTCCCTGCTCCCCCAGATTCTCCAGCCCCCCCCCCGCTCCCCACTTTTCCCCCAGCTCCCCCTCCCCCGGGCTCCCTGCTCCCCCAGATTCTCCAGCCCCCCCCGCTCCCCTCTCTTCCCCCAGCTCCCCCTGATCGCCCAGCTCCCCCACCTTTCCCCTCTCTCCCCCTCCCGGCTCCCTGCTCTCCCTGCTCCCCCTCCACCCCCTCCCCCGTTCCCCTCTCTCCCCCAACCCCCCCCCTCCGTTCCCCTCTCTTCCCCAGCACCCCCTCCCCCGTTGCCCTCTCTCCCCCACCCCCCAGCTCCCCCTGCACCCCCTCCCCTCTTCTCCTCTCTCCCCCCGCTCCCCAGCCCCCCTTCCCCTTTCTGCCCCAGTTCTCCCCCCCCTCCTTGCTCCCCCTCGCCTCCCCTGCTCCTCCAGATCCCATCCCCCGGACCCTCCCGGTTCCCCTCTCCCTTCCCCCGGGGATCCCCGGTGCGCCCCCGCCCCCCTCCCGTGGCCCCCCCCCCGGCTTCCCCAGTCACCGGCTGCGGGCGGGAGGGCAGCGGGCAGCCCCCCCCCTTCCCCCCCTCCGGGCAGCCCCCCGGGACGGACGGCGGGAGGGGGGCGAGGGGGGGGGGGCCCGGGGACCCAGCTGGAGGCAGAGCCGGGGCCGGGGCCGTCCGGGCCGGGCCGGGTCGGGTCGGGTCGGGTCGGTCCTCGCTGGGCGCAGGCAGAGCCGCTGCCGGAGGCAGACAGGCAGGCAGGCGGGCGGGCAGGCAGACAGCCCCGGGGCGGGGGGCGGGGGGAGCCGCCGGCGGCGGGCGGCCGGGGAGGGGCGGGGGGAGGAGGAGCGGGAGGAGGAGGAGGAGGAGGAGGAGGGGGAGGTGGAGAAGGGATGAGGAGGAGGAGGAAGAGGAGGAGGAGGAGGAGGAGGAGGAGGAGGAGGAGGTAAGACAGACACTCCACCGGCTCGGTGGCTGCGGCGGCCCCCGTCCCCTCCGGCCGGGGGTGTGGGGAGCGGCCGGGGGAGCCGGGGAGGAGGTAACCCCCCGCCCCCCCCCCCCATCGGCACCCCCACCCGCACCCTCCCGGGCTCGTAGGCGGACAGACAGCCCACGCCGCTCCCCCGCTCTGCCCCTGCCCTGTCCCGGTCCTGTCCCTGTCCCTGTCTCTGCCCCTGCCCTGTCCCGGTCCTGTCCCTGTCTCTGCCTCTGCCCTGGTCCTGTCCCTGTCCCTGACTAGTCCCAGCCCTGCCCCAGCCCCATCCCCGTCCCTGTCCCTGTCCTGCCCCTGCCTCTGCCCCGTGCCTACCTACCCCAGCAGCCCTCGCCCTGGCGAGTGCCAGTCCCGGTCCCGCCTTGTCTCGGCCTGTCCTGCCCCTGTCCTGTCCCTGCCCCAGCCCTGCCCCAGCCTTGCCCCTGCCCTGCCCCAGCCTCTCTCCTGCCCTTGTCTCTACCCAGCTCTTCCCCTGCCTCGGTCCTGCCCCAATCCTGTCTTCGCCCAAACCCTCTTCCTCCCCTTCCCCGGCGCCCCCCCCCCCGTCCTGCCCCCCCCCCCAGCCCGGTCCCGGCCGCAGCCAAGCACCCCAAAGTCTCAGAGAGAGCGGGGAGGGGGACGAGTCCAAGTTGAAGGTCTGTGCCTGGCAGCCCTGCCCGGGAACCTGCCTGGAGGCAGGGGGTCCCCTATCTCACCCCGGGAAACTGGGGGGGGGGTCCCCTATCTCATCCAGGAGGATGAGGGATCCCCTATCTCACTCCGGGGAGGGGAGGTCCCCTATCTCGCCCCGGGGGGCTGGGGATCCCCTATCTCACCCCGGGGGGCGGGGGGGGGGGCCCCTTGTCATCCCGAGGGGGGCGGAGGGGTCTCCATCTCATCCCAGGGGGGCCGAGGGGGTCTCCATCTCATCCCGGGGGAGCGGGGAGTCCCCTTCTCAACCAGTGAAGGGGTCCCCCGTCACATCGCGGGGGGGGGACAGGGGAGAGACGGGGGGGGGTCCCTGTCAATCAAGCAGGGTCCGGGCGATATTGGGGCAATGCGGGCCGGGGGCGCCTCCCCGACAGCCGGGGGCCAAAGCCGGGGTGGGGGGTGGGGAGGCCGCCCTCCCCCCCCCGGCCCCCGGGCCCGCCTGCTCGTTGTCCCCGGTTGGCACCTGCCGGGCTCCTTGGGCGGACCCGGGACAGCGGAGGAGAGGACCCTGCGGGGGCTTCGTGCCAGGCCTCACTGGGGACCTGGCCAGGCCCGGAGGGGGGTCCGGAGGGGGTCCGGCCGGGGGGGCGGGCTCGGGCCGCAACTTTGGGAGCTGGAGGTGGGGGGGGGTCCACTCCCACCCCCACCCCCTGCCCCCAGCCCCTCCCCCGCACCCCCCAGATGGATAAGACGCCCCCTCCTCCCCTCCCGGCTGCAGGTGCCTGCCCTCCCTCTCCTGGGGCAGCTCGGGGCCGCTCCCTCCTTCCCCGCCTTCCCCGCCGCCCATCGGCCTGCCGGCATTTGACGTAGGTAAGGTCACGGGGAGCTCAGTACGCTGCCTCAAAAGACAATGATCGCTCTGACACTATTACACTCCGACTGGATTTCTTTCTTTCTCTCTCTTTCTCTCCGGAGAGGAGGCTTGGAGGAAACGGGCATCTTTAAATTTCTTTTTTTTTTTTTTTGAGCCTCACAGTGCACTAAACGGGAAACAATGACCTCCCCCTGCAGAAAAGGAGGAAAAAAAAAAAAAGAAATCAAAGAACTTCCCTTTGTTTCGAGGTCTGACTCTGGACACCCGGGGTGGGAGTTTCGTCGGAATTCTCGCCCCGCGATTTGTAACGTTTGAGGTTTAGGAGGTGGGGGCCGTATGTGTGAGCGCCGGCGATTGTGGAGGACAGCGGCCGTCTGTTGAGCTTAATTTAATGTGTCGGGGAGGGACGTTTGTCTATTTCAGAGCGTTTTATTCATTGGAGAGAGAGGAGCGTCTTTATGCGGAGATTTTCATCTCTGCTGGAACAAATGGATCGAGTGAATCCGGTGGGGAGTTGTTGGCGGGAGGCGCTACCTGGCGAGGCCTTGTCGGCAGGGCCCCGGTGCCAGGCTCCCGTGGGGGGAGGCGAGAGGAACCTCGGGGCGGTTGTGTTCCGGTTTGAAGGCAAGCAGGGCTTCAGGGAAGGTTAACTGAGGTAAATGTTAACGAAGCTTCCTCGTATTCTGTCCGAATAGGAAATAGATGTTGCCCCACTCAAAATTGTTTCGGTGACCGGGTTCGATTTTCTTCCTCCGTGCCGATTTGAATCTGTCCAGTCCCTCCGTCCCCTCCCTCGCACACGCTCCTTTCTTTCGCCTCCCCCTTGCCCACCCGCATTTCGACTCGTTTTCCTTACGGGACAATTTCGGGCCACCCTCTACGTGGCCGGACCGCGATGGGACGCGAGATCGGGTTAGCTTTATTTCGATTCTCTGTCTGAGCCTGGCTTAGGCCGCCGGACTGGAGCTGGGAGGTGAAGGAAGGGGGTCGGGAGGAGACCGTCTGGCCCCCAGAAGCATGTGAAAACCCTGCAGCCACCATGAGAGAGGGTTGGGTTTTCCAAAGACAATGGTGGGAGACTTTCTTTTTAACCGATGCCCGTCCCTCCCTTAGCTAGCCCCGGGAACCCTGTTCCTTCCACCCCTCTCTTCCGAGAGTTTCCCCGCGGAGCATTGAGGTACCGTGAAAATATTCTTCCGAGTCAGGACTGAGAGGACTTCAACCGTACTTCCCCGTATCACCTTTAGCGTCTTGATATGCGTGTCTGTTGATGAAAGTATCGACGTATCCCGCCTGTAGTCTTTTCAGATGTATTTGTGGAAATGTCTCTATGTGGAGCGTCTGGAGTATTTCCATGTATGTTCATGACAGTTCGTATGTGTGATGTCTGTAGAGTTTCAGAGTTATCTTTGGGTATCCAATAAATCTTCATAAGTAACCAATGAATCCGTCTAGCTGTCTTGAATACATTTTTTTCTTTGCCAGGGCAAAAGTCGCAATGACCAATGCACGATAGTATAAGATGTCTTAATTGCGTTTTAATATTGGTGAAAAATAAACACGCTGTTTCATGGAGCCTGAGAAACGTTGCGTTGGATGTATTTTGGCCACAGGGGACGTAACCTGCCAGATCTAGGAACCTTTACCTGAGACCAGGTAATTCACGGTCAATATGACACTGCTTTCGAGGGGGAGGAGGTTGGGGGAGAGGGAGGGGAGCCTCGCTATAAATTGAGAAGAACATCAAACTGTAAGGCCAGTCGGAAATTTCGGTATTTTAGTTCTTCTGCCTCTTTCTTCCATTATGTTAACAAACGGCTCAGTTTTCTTCACTTTTTACCGCAGATAGAGTTAACCCGTCACTAGAAGCAGCTACTGTCTGAGCATGTGTGCCGCCAACATGGGAAAGCCTGTCTATTCCTGGAAGGCTTTCAGAGTACCTCTCTGCCTTTCTCATGGGCTTGGTTTGCCTGACCCTGAATCTTTCAGTGGCATCTAGCCAGTGCCAGCTGCTTGTTAAAGGAGCTGGTGCCAGTGTGTTGGCACACTGGTGGTTCCGTACAGTACATACATGCATACATACATAGACAAACATTTATTTTTCTCCCGAAGGGTGGCGGAGCCTATGAATGGTTTGCTTGTTTGGAGTGTTGACACCGAACAACAGTCTTCTGGGTGGCGGTGGCGGGGGAGCGGGTTTACCATCTCTGACCTCACCGGACGGAGGCGAGTAGGAAGGGCTTCTAGAGTGTGTGGGGCTAACCCCGGGCTAGCGTGGCGCGGTCAGGGACGGACCAGCCGGAGGAGGGTCGGCCATTTTCTGCTGGTCCGCGGGGAAGCCTCCACCGTCGGGGCGGGGGGAGGTGGCGCGGGGAGGGGAAGGAGAAGCAGAGCCAGCCGGCCGCCGGGCACGGCCACCCCTCCAGCCGTGACCCAGGGTGCCATCCCATCCTTCCCCCACCCTGTAGCCTGGGATGAGGCTTCTGGAGCCAGGAGATCTGACCCTGGGATCTGCCTTTCTTTTCATCTCCTTGGGCGACTGAACGGGGCCGTTAGCCAGAGCTGGAACCCCATGACCTTGTGGGCGGGAACGGACGAGCCCTTGGACTTGGAAGAGGGGTAACTAGGGCGTAGGACGTGGGTGAGCTGGGAGATGAGGTCGGAGGGGCAATGTAGCGACGGACTCTTGCTCTCCACCTGGGATGTGCCGAAAGCATCATCTCACGCCCTTTCTGGGCTCCTGCATATTCCTCCAAGGAGAGTGGCAGAGAGAAAAATCAAGAAATGACAACTTTGAGGGGTGCACGAAGGCAATTTTAACTCGAGGGCCGGCCCCCACAGTTCACACATGCACGCGCCAACGGCCTCCAAACGACTGAGTAAGTGCACAGAGTGGAGATGGGGGTTCTGACAGTTTGACTGCCTGGGGCCCCGTGTTTGAAGGCCGGCAGAAAGATGGGGTGACCAGGGTGGATGCCCCAGCCAGTGGGTTCTGAAGAAAAAGGGGGTTTAAGATGGTCCTCCCCCACTCCCACTCCCCACATTTTTTGGGGGCGGGGGGGGGGGTGGCCCGGTAGCAGGTAGAGGCCCATGGAACCGGACACCCAATTTTACCTTGGCTCCGGTCTCAGCTGCGTTGAGCTTCCACACAAGTCCAATGCAAGTTTTAAATAGAAATCGGAATGTTGAGTCTCTGCCTATTATTGGAAAATTTAAGCAGTAAGCAAGGCCTACTTATGTTTTGCTGGTTATTTTTTTTTAAGCGTTGTTCACTTGGTTGTTAGGCAACAGAAAGAAACAAGCAGGCACCTGTACTATTAATTACCAGTGTAATATTGTGGCGGGTTCATATTTCCAATTAATATTGCCTCTCCCACTAGAGCATAAGGATTTGAAAATCATGTCTGTGTGCAGGCATACCCATGCGGTGCCTGTATGGATTGCTTTTCTTTGAAATCCTATTAAAAATGGTACTTTGGCCTTTTAAGCTGTTTTTGTAAGGACTTTTCTTTCCTCCAAGCTTGTTTTCCAGCTAGGTCTTGGAAATTACGAAGCACATAGCTATAATTTCTCCCTTGATTGGCAGCTGAGAGCTTTTCCGGACAAAAATAAGGGTGCACTGTGCCAAATGGTTGACTTTTCTAGAAGAAAAACTCTAAAGGGTATGCGAAAAGTCCTCTGGTTAATATATTGGCATTCCCAGAACCCACTAAAACTCAGGCTGGCTGCCAGACACCACTTAATGAGGATGCAGATTGTCTGGCCCAAATCCGCAGGAGCAGAGAAGGGGGGGTGGGAAGATAGTTGCCCACACCCTTTATTAATTTTTAATTACTGAGCTTTGTTTTGCCATTGTGCTGCACGGGCGTACCCCCACCCGGGCTCCCTCACCTCCAGATTGGGGGAATTTTCTTTTGCACCGGAAGAAGTTGGGACTTGTTGCAAGGCTAACAGATGGATGGGCTGAACCTCTCCTTCTCTCCCCCCTCCCCCCCCCCCAGCCCCCACCCCCACCCGGGGTTGGATTTCTTGCCCGGTTGTTTCGGGGATAGGCGGAGAAGGGAGAAAAGGAACAGTAAAGGAGCTGACAGTTATTTTATGACGCTCTGCTGTCCGCCGAAACAGAAAAGCATTTAAGAAACTTTAAGTTTGTCAGACAGTTTATGTGACGGTGCAAGTTGGTGCTTGCCAAGCTCCAGACAGATTGCTAATGTTACATGACAGGGATAAATAAATTACTGCTGTCTGAAACCCGCACGCACTGCAAACTCAAGGTGAATCCCTGTCTGCTTGCTGCTGGTGAGCTTTGCGATGTGTGGAGGAGCTTGGCAGAGCCTCAGCTCGCTGACTGCTGGAATCCTGAGGCTCGGGTCGCAAACAGATTGGACGTTGCTCCCCGTTCCCCCCCCCCGTCCCCCCCCAACCCCTTATTTTGGCTTTGCTGGAGGCTGTACAATCCGTACAGCGGTTCTGTCTTCTTGTTGTCTCGCTTATCCAAACACAGTGCCCTCTCTTCTCTCTCTGTGGTTCTTTCTTTTCAGCTCCTTTCGCCAAACCCACATCCTCCCCCTCCCTCCCTCACCCCAAAGGGAACACACAGGCACTTCCAGAGGTGAAATAGCAGCTCTTCCGCCCCCACCGACCGGGAGACTTGTTCCAGATGAAACCGAAGTTTGTTCTTAGTTCAGGTCCGAAGGTTTCTTCTCTAAGCCGAGCTTCAGGCCGCTTTCTGTGAAGCGGGTCTACAGATGCCCCGCTCCCAGAACGACTCACTCCTCCGAGGAGGATGTCTGCGACGGAGGAGAGGCCGGTCGGCATCTCTTGGCTATGATGTGTTTTCATCTCTGCCGACTTGGATGCCGAGAAGGCGTGGCACGAGGGCGGGGAATCTGCTGGTCTCCCTGCAGTTGGGGGTGGACGCTGCCCGTATCACCTGGATGTCTGTCTGCCAGCCATTAAGCTTAGGGAGAAGACTAGATGCTGGGAGGAACAGTTCTGATGTTTCCCTTGGGGAACTGGATATGAGTTATCCGTGTGGACCTGGTCCTGGCTGGCCCCCCCTTCTGTGTACTGCACGCCCACGGTGCTTGAACTCTTTTGAAGATAAAGACAAAGCAAACGTTTCTATTCTGCCGCACTCCCCCCTCACCTCCTGCTCCTCCTTCGAAGCTTAAATCCATCCCAACAGCCCCCAAATGAAGATTTCTGTCTGGCAGAGACACGCTAATACTTTTCCTCCCTTTCTCTCCCAATTTAATTTTTTCAGCGCTTGGTTTGCCAAGAGGGTTTCCTAAAAGTGCCGTGGAAAATAATCTATTGATTTCCACCCACTGAGTCCGGGGCCTGCCCCTCTCCTGGCTCACTGGTCTGGGGCAGGTGGACGGGCCGCCACCTTCAGGCCCAGGAGTCACCTCATCAGAGAGGGGCGGGCAGCTGTGGCCGGAGCTGATGGAAAAGGCGCGGTCACCTCCATTTCCCGGGGAGCGGCGAGTATAGACGAGAGCTGGCTGGGCCTTCCTGTTCCTGGCACGGGACTGGATGGAGGCCGGCCAGCACTCCTCAAGGCCCTCTGTTTCTGCTTGTCGGATGTGTAGAGGACAGCAACTTTCGGCTGGGGAGCCCCCATTCTGCCCTGCCCCCGGTTTCCTTCCTTATCCTCTCTCTCCCCTCCCCATTCTCCCCTCCCTCCCTCCCCTCCACCCTCCGCCAGCCCCTTTCCTTGTTCTGGCTCCGGGGGGAGAGTTCAGTCTCGTGGGGGTAGAACCATGAGCGGCAGGACATTCAGGCAAGAATTCAGGGTTGGTTCATTCTGTCCAGGCTTCTTGAAAGAAAAGCTGAGGGAAGCTGAGGTGGCAGTATTCTTGCGTACTGTGGGTTCGGCCCCTTTCACCAAGCGGCTCTAATTGTCCGAAAGCACCGTTCAGTTTCCCCCCCAGAACCTCCGGGAGGAAAGGTATCATTATCCCCATTTTATAGATGGGGTAACTGAGGCCCGGAGGGGTTGAGGTATTTGTCAGATGTCAGGAGTGAGTCAAGGGCAAAGCTGCCTGGCTTCTAGTAAAGTTTTTCCATCCATTCAGTGAGACAGATGGGCTGGGTGTGCATGGGGCAATTTAAAATTTCCTCAGAATCCTTCAGGTTTAACCCTATCTAAGCGCAGAAGGACACACACACACACACACACACACACACACACACACACACAAACATGTGTACACTTACAGTTACCCGTCGTGTTTGAAGACGATGCTATTCATAACAAGTTTTACCCACGGTGTGGGTGTAATCGAAATGGTCACTGTGGGCCCGTCCGTCCCTACCTCACTGTGAACGTCCGTGTGACTCAGTCAGCCAATCAATCAATTAATGGTATTGATCGAGTGCATGCTGTGTGCAGAATACGGTGGAGTACTCCCACATGTTATGCCGATGTGTTTTCTCTTTGCAGTGCCAAGCACTGTTTTCAATTGTCTCTCAGCCTACCAGTCTTCATGAAGCTCCAGCTCAAAATGGCCATTCCTTTCTGCCAAGTTGCTATGCTTCACTGCATCCTTAAAGTTCGTCCTCTGTTCTCCGGCTTTTGGTCTTTCCATTTCAATTTATCATGCCGTAGATCTGGGGGGAACCCTACTGCCATTCAGTGTTACACACAGTGTCTCACCTAGTGAAGCCGGTTAGCATAGCTGGTAAATCAAACTCAAAGCCAGCAGAGCACTGTATTGCCTGCACCCAGTCAGCGCTCAGTAAATATGATTGACTGACTGACCGACTGACCGATGGGTAGGAAATCCCCTTTGGGCCCAGATATGCTTGGGGAAAATCCCAACATCAAATTCCAGGCCAGTGGGAGTTGGGGGTTGAATCATGGAGGTGAGAGTTCATTCATTCAATAGTATTTATTGAGCACTTACTATGTGCAGAGCACTGTACTAAGCGCTTAGCACTGTGCTATATTTTCAGAGCAGTAATAATAATGATATTATTATTTGTTATTATTATTATTATTTACAGTATTTGTTAAGGGCGTACTATATGCCAAGATCTGGGGTAGATACAAGTTAATCAGGTTGGGCACAGTCTGTGTCCCACGTGGGGCTCACAGTCTCCTTCCCCATTTTACAGATGAGGTAACTGAGACCCAGGAAAGTGAAGCGACTTGCCCAAGGTCACAGAGCCGACAAGTGGTGGAGCTAGGATTAGAACCCATGACCTTCTGATTCCCAAGCCCATGCTCTATCCACTGTGCCGTGTTGCTTCTCTGTTATATGTCTGTTGCACTGTGCTCTCCCCAGTGCTCTGCACACAGTAGGCACTCATTAAATACAACTGAATGACTGGCTGAAATGACTTGATTTGCACAAAACCAGTTTTTGTGTGGGTTGTCAATTCTGCAGGCTCGGTGAACTGTTCCCTCCCCCGCTGCTCACCAGAGCGTGGCCACTGGCCCAGGGGAGCAGAGCAGCAGGTCCCCTCCACTGCCGGTGGGCCGGGGACCATGGCTTGGCTTCACTAGGAACGGTCGTCCGTCGATGCCTGTCTTCTAGTTTGTCGGTTTAGCCCGGAAGGTGGATAGTTGGGACGGTTTGAGCTCCCGGCTGGTGACATCCGGAGGAAGATGCCGTCCGAGTTGTCGGCTGAAGCTCAGCAGGCAGCCGCTCTCCGGGCTGCTCCCGCTTCCCCCTGGGACAGGGATGAGGCACAGAAGGAGACGTCCCTGGACTTCACTTTGCCTGGCCTTCGCCGGAGCCGTGGGCCTCCAGCTGCGTTTGTCAAAGCCAAGTTCTCCCGGCAGGGGAAAGTTTAGGGTGAGCGTTCCAAGAAACAAGGGTCAGAGGTAGAGAGAAAAATTGGTTCGGTGGTGTCTTCTCCACCTCCTCAATCCCCTGCCTTCCGCTTCTAGCTCCCGCAGCCTTCTCCTCCCACGAGGGTGATGGAGCGTCCATTTTGGATACGATTCATGCCCTTGCACCAATAACTGGTCCCCAATAAAGGGAGGAGGCCTAACTTGGGGGTTCAGGGAGCTTGCGGGTTCCGCTCCCTCCCTGCTCACCTACGCGACGGGTAGATCGCCTTCTCCCCTCGTTCTTCGCCCCAAGCCCCGCCAATCCCACCCAGAACGGCCCCCTGCAGAGGAGTCCAGCTTGCACATTTTTCACCTCAGGAGGTGATCTCTGGAGAGCAGCTGCTGGGTCTGCCCGCGCAGGGTTTAGTACAACAGAGCATTTGTTAAAATGTAAATTATTCCTTGTTTGGTTTGGAAAATGTGGTGCTAGCACCCCAAGAGGCTTTTGTGTAATCACATCTATGCAGCGGGGAATACCAGAAGGGTGAATCCGGTAGTCAGTCGGTTGAATAGCTTCAAGTGTGGCCTGTGGTCTTCCCTTCCCTTTTTGTTCGGTTTCCATTATGACTGTGTCAAGTGGAACTCTCGGTGTGCTAACTCGCGGGGCAGCTAAGATGGAGATGGATTTTCTTTCCCGCGTTGCGCGTGTGCGTCTGTTTGTGTGCGTGCGTTTGCCTGCGGGTAGCTAATGCTTAACCCAGTAGTACTTGTGAGTCCCGTCGAGGGCTCTTCACATTCCTTTGCCTTCCGAAGTGGGACGGGGCTGTTGAGTTTGAGTGCCAAGCGCTCTGTTACTTTGGGCCTGGAGGGGAAGCTGCAGTGGCCCCCGCTGCTCTCGCTAAAGTCCGTATCCCATCCCTGAAGGAATGAGGCCCTCGGTCTGAGTGGAGCGGAAAACAACATCCTGGAGGAGGCCGCTAAATTCCTTCCTTCCTTCCTTCCTTCCTTCCTTCCTTCCTTCCTTCCTTCCTTCCTTCCTTCCTTCCTTCCTTCCTTCCTTCCTTCCTTCCTTCCTTCCTTCCTTCCTATTTATCGAGCGCTTACTGTGTGCAAAGTACCGTACTAAGCGCTTGGTCGGCGGCGAGATAGACGCGATCGAGGCACAGTGAGAAGGTGTGGCGAAAGGGGCTTCATGGGAAGCAGCGTGGCGTAGTGGATAGACTACAGGCTTGGGAGTTCGGACAGTCATAAGTTTTGATCCCATCTCTGCCATTTGCCTGCTGGGTGACCTTGGGCAAGTCACTTCACTTTTCTGTATCTCATTTACCCCATCTGTAAAATGGGCATTGAGATGGTGAGCCCCTTGTGGGACAGGGACTGTGTCCAAATCAATTTGCTCGTATCCCCCCCTCTGCTTATTACAGTGCCTGGCACTCAGTAAGCCTCAAAAAATACCACAATTATGAGAAAACCTGCAAGTACCTTGGTTGAAATCTTATCATCGCCAACTTCCCCCAAATCCGGAGCCTTGTCTGAAGCCCCAATCTCCCAAGAGTTGAGTTCCTGGAGGATTGGTCGGGACCCTCGACCTTGAACCCTACGAGAGAGAGGTTCAGCTCATCCCTAATGACTCACTCATTTCTGCCCTTCCTCTCTCTCTATCTCTGTATCTCTGTCTCTGTCTTCCCCTACTCTTTAAGCAGTCCAACTCTCTCCACGGTCCAGTCCGGGGCTCAGGAAAGCGCCGCGGTGGGACTTGAACACTGTCCCGTGAATGGGAAGTGAAGCTCCCCCTTTTTGAAAGCTGGGGGCAAAGGCCTTCTGGGAATGAAGTGTTGCCAGGTGTGATGATGGAACTGGGAGGCAGGGCAGAGGTAGGTATGGACCAGGCTAACTAATACTGTCGGAAATGGCCTTGAGCAGCGACTTTGATCATCAGCCTAAGCGGGGAATGACAGTTGATAAGGGGGCCGTGAAAGAGGTGAAGCCTTGACTTCACTTATCCAAGACAGTTACTTTGATGAGATTGTAATTGATGCCCTTGATTAACTGTGAACGAGGCAAAGAGGTTGCGGGAGGCAACTGGTGTCTGTGGGAACTGAGTGGTGAAATGACCACGCTTGATTCTGGAATCTTGGCTCAAGGCACCTCCCTTGTCTGAAAATACAGTTTGTTTAATTTCTCCCGGTGATTATCTTAGATTTATGGGTGCCACAGTTTGACAGGCTTTTGTTTTGTTGGACCCTAGTGTATTTGATAGTCTCTTCTGGGAAATAATGCGTGCCAGATACTTTCCCAGTGTGGACAGGGGAACTTTGAAACTGCAATATGCACTTTTTAGAGGCGTTGGTGAAATGAGAAGGTCTGGAAAAACTCGGGGAGGACGGCGGTGAACAAGGAAAACAAGGTTTTTAGTAGGCAAAAGGCTGTTTCTTCTTGGTAAGTTCAAATAGGAGTCCTCAGAAAGGCAATATGATTTTTACAGCAGGAACCGAGATGGGTGGGCTGTATTTTCCATGATTCCCTCAGAACAAGGACCGAGTTTGCGGTAGAACATTTGATCTTTCTAAATTTTATTTCATTTTCCTGTAAGTGCATGCTGGGGTTAGGATGCCTTTGCCTGAAAGGTACTTGTAGGGATTTTGCTGATTTCTGCTCTTCCTTTTCTAGTCCTTCCCTTTACGAGATTGCCTCAATCCACCGCTTACTTCCGTTCCTGGAGTAGAGATGATTTGAATCGCCTTGCTTATCTTCCCTCTTTCCCCTTTTCATTGTCTGAAAGACTGAGCCAGTATTTTTTATTGCTTTGTCCCCACGAGAGGAGGGGGCAGGAGTAGAGAGGTGGAAAGGGGCAGAGAAGGTAGTACCGTCCGTTTTTGGCTTTGTCTCAAAATCGTAGCATCTATTTTGTGGGACTCAACTGTGACACGTTGATCGTCTCCTACCTACCCCAGTGCTTGCTTGCCACCACTTGGCTCCCTCGCTGCTTTCTGAAGGTGGCTTTTGGCCCATATTTTGGATACATGTCGGTTGCTAGGTCTGTTAACATAACTCAGGCTCCTGAAAATGCGTGCGTGGCTCTCTTTGTTGCCCCGTGGAATTGATCTCTAGAAGGCGAAGTCATCTGTCCACACCTTCAGCACTGCACTTTCTTGTGTCCATGGTGCCCACACAGAGGTAACGGTGGGAGGAGCTGTGGGGGCTGAGGGTGTTTGAGGCAGATTCTAAATATAAGATGCAACTCTATTTATTGGCAAAAATTAGGTTGAGAGAGCTCACGTGCCTTTCCTGAATTGGAAGATAGCTTGAATTAGTGGTTCTTCACTCTTGGACTGAGTGTGGCCTGCTGGAAAGAGCGTAGGCCCAGGAGTCGGAGGACCTGGGATCAGAACTTGGCTTCGCCACTTGTCTGTTGTTTAATCTTGGGCAAGTCACTTCACGTCTCTGTGCCTCAGTTCCCTCATCTGCAAAATTGGGGATTCAAAACCCTTACCACCTCCTACTTAGGCGCGAGCCCCTTGTGGGACCTGATGATCGCGTATCTGCCCCGGACAGTGCTTGACACACGATAAGCACTTAACAAATACCACAATTATTTTTATTATTACTACTTTGGGCAAGACGGTGATTTCTAAGCCACGCCCAAGAGAGAAACTAAAAGGCTGCCATTAATGAGACTGTGAGCTCCTCGAGGGGAGAGAACGGGTCTACCAACTCTGTCGTACTGTACTCTCCCAAGTAATAATAATAATGATAATGTTGGTATTTGTTAAGCGCTTACTATGTGCAGAGCACTGTTCTAAGCGCTGGGGTAGACACAGGGGAATCAGGTTGTCCCACGTGGGGCTCACAGTCTTAATCCCCATTTTACAGATGAGGTAACTGAGGCACAGAGAAGTGAAGTGACTTGCCCACAGTCACACGGCTGACAAGTGGCAGAGCCGGGATTCGAACCCATGACCTCCGACTCCAAAGCCCGGGCTCTTGCCACAGAGCCATGCTGCTTCTCAGTGCAGTGCTCGGCACACAATAAGCACTCGATAAATACCACTGATTGATTGCCTGCTTGACTGATGCTTTATTAAAAAGGCCACAGGGACTGGAGTGGTGTGGTTTGATGGCCCAGTTAATGTCACTTTGCGACGGTTCGGGAAAGCAGCTTGGAATCCAGTGGGAAAGTGGACTAGTCAATTCAGTTGGCAACGTTAGCTGCCCAGGTCACCCCTGCTGTTAGAGGCTTGAGAGAATGGCCAAGTTCCCGGATCTGATGGCAGAACTGGCTCAGAGAGACAAGAAGGGGACAAGTCACATTCGAAAGCTCTTCTTCTGGGTAGGAGCGATGAGGAACTCTGATGGGATTTCATAGGTGACACTGTTATCACCCTCTTCAAGAACCCCCTGTTTCCCCACCCACCCTCCCTTCTTCATCCTCCGTGACCTTTAAGGGCCCCTTAAGCACTTTTATACTTACCATTAGACTGTAAGCTCATTGTGGGCAGGGAATGCGTCTGCTTATTGTTGTATTATACTCTCCCAAGCGCTCAGTACAGTGTTCTGCATACAGTAAGCGCTCAGTAAATATGATTGACTGAATGAATGAACCTCAACCCCACAGTTTTATGTCCCTATCCTTATACTCTATTTCCTCTCACCATATTCTACTTTAATATCTATCTCCTCTGTAGATTGCAAGCTGCTCAGGAGCAGAAATCACATCTACCAACTCTGTCGTATTATACTTCCAAGCACTTAGTACAGGGGTCAGCACACAGTAGACAGTCAACGAATATCAGGGATTGATTGAGAAAGCTGACTTTCGTGGAATTCCAGAGCTCACCATTGCTAACAATAATGCTAGTAGAAATAACTGTGGTATTTGTTAAGTGCTTACTCTGTGCCGAGCACTGTACTGGGCACTGAGGTTGAAACCGGATAATCAAGACGGACACAGTCCTAGCCAGAGGTGCCCTGCACCACCTGCTGAATGCGGAATCACATGCAGCTTCAGCCCCCATCATCATCGTCATCATCATCATTGTCATCAACGGTATTTATTGAACACTTTCTGGGGGCAGAGCGCTGTATTAAGTGATTGGCAGAGTTCAGTACAACAGAGTCAGCAGTCATGTTCCCTGCCCACGGCGAGCTTAAAATGGAGCCCAGCACAGGCAAAGCCTGTGCTGCCCTTCAGATGCAGGAAGACTGCCGAGAACAGCATCGATACCTCACCTTGGTGTTTGACGACCCTACACGTCATTCGTGCACACCTATACTCGGGATAAACAGAGAATCATACAGAGCTAGAACTGGTGGTTGCCCATTCAGGGTGGATCGAAAGATGAAGGATGAGCCTGGAGTTAGGTAGGTCAGTTTGGGAAGGTTTTAGGAAGGAGGTGAATCTGAAGGAGAAATCTGGAAGAGGGACATGGTTTTGGGGGATTGGCGCCCAGAAGGAGGCCACGCAGTAGGTTTCAGGGAAAGGCCTTCGACAAGACTCAGACGAGACAGGGATTGAAATATGAGAGGGCAACGGTGAGCAGGTGTGCCTGGCTGGTGTGGTGAGGAAAGATGGGTGAAAAGGAGAGAAAATGAATGCAGAATCCAATGGGGTGGGCGGCCCGGGCAAGCAGACTGTGAAGGCAGGAGGTGGGAGCTTAAATGAGGTGGGAAATGAAACAGGGGACTGTTTCTGGAGCGGGTGGCATGAGGTTTCTCGGGGGATCCGGCGTTTTGCACTGCAGACCATCTCCTGATGTTTGAGGGAATTTTGCCAGAAGGCTACCCCTGGGAAATTGCTTTTACTTCTTTGACCTTTGTGAGTCAATAAAAACAAATATGTTTCCCCGCTTACGCAGACGTGGCGGTGCGGGCTGTACCAGGAAACAGCCTTTCTTCCGGCCTTGGGGCTCCCAGTCCGATTAAGGCCCCTCCCTGCTGCTCGGTTGCCCCTGCTCTACTCTGTTTTGACTTGGGATACATAGCTGGCGATGGTTAATGGACGTTCTAGCTCTTCCCTTCCAGGTAGATCGTTTTCATCTGGGGTAATGACCCTTTGTCTCCCATTGCAAAATTCCTCTGTTTGTGTCACTGAAATTTTGCTCCCTGGTGACATTTTGTTATTATTACAATTACTATTATTATTATTATGGCTTTTGTAAAGCTCTCACTTTGAGTCATGCACTATTCTAAGCGCTGGGGTAGATATAAGTTAATCAGGTTAGATACAGCCCCCTTCCCACCTGGGGCTCACAGTCTAAGTAAGGGGGAGAACAGACATTCATTCATTCAATAGTATTTATTGAGCGCTTACTATGTGCAGAGCTCTGTACTAAGCGCTTGGAATGTGCAAATCGGTAGCAGATAGAGACAGTCCCTGCCCTTCGATGTTGAATCTCCATTTCGCAGATGAGGAAACTGAGGCACAGAGAAGTGAAGTGACTTGCCTAAGGTCACACAGCAAGCAATTGGCAGAGCTGGAATTAGAACCCAGGTCTTCTGGCTCTCAGGCCCGTGCCCTTTCCACTAGGCCACGGGGCTCCTTTGCATGCGGCGAGCTGGTGGACTTCCGAGCTTCCCCATTTCCCACTGAGGCACTCCCGATGCTTTAGGCAACTCTCAGCCACGGGCCAGCTGCTGAAACCTGGAGGCTTGCACAGTCCTGCCTTCCTGGCTTCTGGAAAACGAGGGAGGGCCCAGGCTGGGGTGGTCTAGACTGATGCGGCCCAGTGCGGGGTCGGGGGGGTCTGCCCAGGGTCATCTCCACTTAGTGGAGCCACTGAAGATGGAACCAGGTTCGCGTCTGCTCCGGACCCGGGGGTCCGATTGAGGTCCCCGCTCCGGATCAATCCCATCCGTCCGCATGCCCTGCTCTGGGGCCCTGCTGATCAGACAGGGAGGGGAGGGGACCTCGTCTCTCTCCTCCTCATCCCCCACCCCCCTCCTCAGACCAGACACCAGTTTAACCGGATGCCGGGGCAGGAAGGAGGGCACGAGACCAGAAAACGCACCGTTCATTGGAATGAATCGTGCTCGAATCCTAGCGGGCCGGTCCGTGGAAAGCTCGTAATTGACTTCAAAAAAACCCCAAAGATTTGATTTGAGGTTTTAATTTCAAAGTAAATTACACGCTAGCCGCTCTGGGGCACAATTGTTTTGTGGATGTCATTTTTTGAGTCAAAACCTGAGGCGTCTAGATAAACAAATTGTCTTCTAATTAGATACGGCTGTTTTCAGCCAAACTGTCAGAACGTAAAACCATCAGGTTAATTGGAGTTTGATTAAAAGAAGCACATGTGGATGACACATTCGCTCCTCCGCAAACATCTCTCTGCCATGAACTTTGTTCTCTAATGGTTTTTCTTGGGTTTTAAGACTGCAGAATTGCAGTGGGGAAAACTCAGCATGCTCATTTTTCATTTTCCTCTCGAGCAAGGAAAATGGTGTTGGCCATTTACCTGGAAATCTGACTCACCTCCCAAACATCCAGCTTTGTGTAAGCACTGGATTCTGACATGTCTTCTTGGAAGTTGTTTTGTCAACTTGGAATTTAGGAAAGGGGAGGCAGAGGCGGAGGTTATCCCAAAACAAGGGGAAAAAAAGGAGAAAGGACGAGAACAACTGATTTCTTCCAGTGGCTCTCCACCTGAAGACACATCTCCTCCGAGAGGCCTTCCCTGTGTAGGCCCTCATTTCCTCTTTTCAACTCCCTTCCGCGGGACCCTGAATTTGGGTTTGCACCCTTCATTTACCCCTCTCTCAGGCCCACAGCACTTACGTAGCTACCCGTAATTTACTTATTTAATGTCTGCCTCTCCATCTAGACTGAAGGCTCATGATGGGCAGGGAGCGTGTCTACCAACTCTGTTACACTGTACTCTCCCAAGCGCTTAGTACAGTGCTCTGCACACAGTAAGTGCTCAATAAAGACAATCGATCGGTTGATTATAGCCACGCGTCCTTGGGTAGCGGGGAGACGTTTCTCGAAAGCTTCTTCCTTCCAGAGATCGTCCTGTTTTCACCCACGCATCCTTAACCTACAGATTTCTCATTTGTTTCTACCCCCACGGCTCCTAATTAGCTTTTTATCCACCCCACCTCGAGTCTCCCCTTCTGTAGGTGCTTCTGAGAGACCCCAGAAAGACCCATCAGGCCAGGGAGTGGAAAAGTGAGACTGTAGGGTTACTTGGAAGATTGTTGCCTCGCCAAGGAGACACCATCCCACTTGGAACCAGGCCACTTCTCCAGAGAAGGGAAATCCTGTGTCTGATTGGAAAACACGCAGGCAGACTAGCTCATCTTAGCTCGCTGCCGAGTCGGATTCGTCTTAATGCTGGAGGCAGATGTGGTCAAAAACGTCCTTCATTGCACCCCCCCCGATGCTCGCGTTGCTCTCTTGCAGCTGGCTGCCTGCATGTGACATGGCCGAGCCCTGCCTGGACCAAAGTGTTCTTGTTCTCCCCTTCTGGGGCAGGGACGTCCTCGGTACGTGGCATCCAGAGCCCCATTGTCCGGTCCTTTTCGGAATTAATCGCCTTTTGTAGACACGCCGTCAACCCCTGCTCTTTCCCCTCCCCTTCCCCGCAGGGCCTCGCTCAGGATTTTCCATAACTCCAAAGTCGAGATAGTTTTGACGTCCTGCATTCAATGTGAGCCGAACCCCGACTTTTAAGATCCTTCCAGGGAAGTCTGTTTCGGTGAAAGGAAATCTGCGATTGGAAAATGGCAGCAGACCAACTTGGTGCCCTAGTTCATAGGTGATTGCTAAAGAGTAAACTCAGGACGGCTACACTTGCCCAAAACTATTGATTTAGTGGCTACAACTTGTGCGGCTGAGGTGCCGTTGTTTTTGGCTGCACGCCCGGCTCGGCTATTCTCCAACCCCGGTTTGGGCCAGTGGAGGGTTAGAGACTGAACCATCTGAACTCTGGTTGCCCGTGGTGAGCGCAGAAGGGAGCCACCTCGCCTGAGATGGAGGGTGGAGCCATGGCCACCGCTCTTGGCTCACTGACACAGAAGGGGGCTCCCCTCTTGCTGCCATTTTGCTGGAGCCCGGGGAGGGATCCATCGGAGGAAAGCTGTCTCTGTTTGGCGAAAGAGTTACTTCCTCAGCAAATTCAAGTCCATTTAACCTTGATGATTATTGCCCCTTTCTCGCTTCCCCCACCCCCCTTTGCCTCTCCTGGTGTTCCCCCTGAACCCCAGTCTCCCACACTAAGTTATGATAATTGTTCCAGGTTGTCACCAAGTGATAACTGAAAAAAATCCACGGAGGAGAATACCGGACCAGGTTATTAAAAATAGCATATCATTTAAGCTCGCCCTCTAGACTGTAAACTTTCTGCATGCAGGGAGGGGGTCTGCCAACTCTGTTGTACTATACTCTCCCAAGCGCTCAGTACCGTGCTCTGAACATAATAAGAGCTCAGTTAAATTAGAGAAGCAGTGTGGCTCAGTGGAAAGAGCGTGAGCTTGGGAGCCAGAGGTCATGGGTTCGAATCCCGGCTCTGGTGCTTGTCAGCTGTGTGACCGTGGGCAAGTCACTTCACTTCTCTGGGCCTCAGTTCCCTCATCTGTAAAATGGGGCTGACGGCTCTGAGCCTCATGTGGGACAACCTGATTACCCTGTATCTACCCCAGTGCTTAGAACGGTGCTCTGCACATAGTAAGTGCTTAGCAAATACCAATATTATTATCATTATTATTATTAAATACCAAGATGATGATAATGAGAAGAAAGAGATTGCCCCTTTTATCTCTCCAGGGGATGCCACCTTATACCTCCTCATAGGCGAATGATACGAGTGAACAGGAATGGGGATAAGGAGGAACATGAATTTGTTTAAAGGGGAGAGATGGGAAAACAGTTTTCATCATTTTCTCACTCTTTCTCTTCTCTGCTCCGCTTCTCCCCTTAACTGGCTGGACGAGGGGAGTCCTGATGGTTGCCAGCCTGGCTTCGCCATTCAGAAAGGATCAGGCGGGATTCCTACCCGAGGGCTGGAGAATCAGAACGGAACCGTCGATCGTGGCCAGGCCTTTCTAGAATTCCTACTGTATGGGCAGTAGAGCCCTAGGTATTCAGTTTTAGAAATCATTTTAATTCACTCACAAACTCTGTTGCTTTAGAAACTCAAGCAGAAGGCTGCTCCTCTTGCAACTTGAAGTACTGAACTAACTTGTTCTTCACAGACTGCATTGCACCCACAGATACTGCGAGCTTTTCGAAGGAAAGCTACTGTCCAAACTCAAGGTGGTCATTTTCTTGCAGGGCACGTGAGGACGCAAGACTTTCATCCTGCTCACAAGATGGTGATGCAGAACCTGAAATATATTCTTTTTTTAAAAAGGCCCAGTATTTGCAGATGGTGAGAGTTTGCTTTGTGCAGTGGTTTGGGGAGTGTGTTTGCTCATATCCGGAGCTGGAAAACAGCTGAAAATTAGATCTTGCTGTGAGCTGTAGGTTGTTACTTTCCCAGGGTATTAACATATGACTGTTAGCACTGGCCTCTTCTCCTCTAAGTACCGGGGGCATTATGATTTTGAAGAAAAAAGTGCCCCAAATTTAAATGGGGCTAAACACATGCACGCGCACAATCATTATGGGCAGGGAATATGTCTGTTTCTTGCTATACTGTACTCACTCAAGCGCTTAGTACAGTGCTCGGCACATAGTAAGCACTCAATAAATACGTTTGAATGAATGAATGTAGTCCCAACCCTTCAGGAGCTTTCACTCTACAGTGTCTTGTCCCATTGTAGTATAAATCTTGACATATCGATTATTAAAAATCCCTAAGTTTTCAACTTTGTTTTTAATTCTGTTTGTGGGATTCTCCCCCCCCCCCAAAAAATTTGATAGTTGGGAATGGTTTTACATGGGTGGAAGTAACATTCCGAATGGGAGGGATGGAGGAAGAGAGAGGTATCTGGGAGAATGGGGTAAGTCTGATATTTCCTCCCCTTCGTCCCTTCCCGCCCCCGTCCCCCAGTCTACCTACAGAAAGGGGGCATTTGGGGAGGGTCTTTAAGGAGGCCGCCTTGGGCTTCTAGGGCTTGTGGGGAGGCAGGCCTAGAGTCTGCTTGTTTGCTTGTCCAGAATGGGTGAGAGATAAAAGGTTGGATCTGAAAGAACCCAAGCCCTAAATGTTTGGGCACCCACCTCCCCATCGCTTCATATCCATTTGGTTGTTGGAGTTATCAATACCGGTAGAGGCCAAGACAATGGCAGAATCAGGATTGAAGTCTCCAGGCTGCTGCCGAACCACAGGGTCCCCGGTTTAGCCAAATAAAACAATAAAACCCACCGAGACATTAACAGTACAATAGCTTCATTCCCCAAACCACCGGAGTCGATGTTCTGGCCGGTCTCCAGGACCTTCAGCCTCGTCTGTGGGTTGGCCCTGGGTGCCAGATTCAGAGGAGTTGGCATGACCCGTACTGGGGCCTGGAACCCGCTCTCGTCCTGGCATCTTGTCCTCCGCCCCTTCAGAGCGGAATTCTCTCTTCAGGGCCTGTCTGTGTGTTAGGGTGTGGGGTGGGCTGGGGGGCCAAGTGTGGGAAGAGGTGGGAGGATTGTCCCAGAGGCCTCTGAGGGGGTGGGAGGGGGTGTGGGTGGGTGGACCTTGCTTGGATCAGTAATTTGGACCTTGGGGAGAGAATGCACTTTATGTCTCAAACGAATCGCTGGCCCTGAGGGCCGCTGTGGGGCAGGTGTCCGGACACAGGTGCTGCCTAGAGGCTGCGGCGCTGGGAGCCGTTGGGGTCCTCCGGGCTGGTGGTGTGGGGCAGGGGGCCGAGGGAGTGGGTGCCCAAAGGCAAATGCAACTAATCCAATGAGCTTAGCCTACTGAGCTTGCAAGGATTGGAGGGAACAAAAGCCATTGAAGGTCGCCACTTAGAAGTTTAAACAGACTCAGTCTTCTCCCTTTTCACCTCCATCTTGGCGAAAGATTTCAATAGGGCCTAAATAAGGCCGCCTGAATCCATGGGGTGGGCTTTTAAATTCTAATTAGTGCGGGAACGAACCGGGATGAATTTTTATTAGTTGGGATGAATTACAGGTATTAATGATTCTCCCAGTCTCAGGGCCAGTGAAAGTGGTGGCTAACCAGAAGGGGCGTGAGCCCCCAATTCAGCCCGATACACGGTAAATGGTTTTATAAAGAGCCCTCTGTCTGAAAGCGGCTTACTTTCCCCTCCTTCGGAGCTGGCCCGAAACAGCCGGGGCATTGGAGCGAGATGCAATCTCACTCTCCCGGTGGCCCCGAGGCGCAGGAAAGCTAAACCCGGAGGGTTGGTGCCCTTCCAGACTTGGACACCCGGTGGTGAGGCAGGAGAGCAGGTGAAGTCTCTGCCTGTGGCTCTCGGGTTGCCGCAGATTCGTTACTAGAATGCAGGCATCGGGCTCCAGAGCGAAAGGCAGCTAGCTCATGGGGCTATTCCTCTCAGCACAGACCTTGACCCAGTTCCTATAAATGTCCTGGTTTTGTTTGCAGTGGGGGCTTCTGGCTACCCGACCACCGGCCTGTTTGGAGTGCTGGGCTTGCCACGTGGGGAGGTGTTCGAGGGAATTTACATCTGTCTGCTGACCTCTGCCAGCCCAACACGCCCGGCCATGGAAGGGTCCCCACCCGATGCCGCAGACTAGACCGAACTCAGGTGAAGCCCGGGGAGCCCCGCTCCCCAATTGCCAGAGGAGGGGTAGTCCTACTTGGTGACTTAGAGAGGTTCCCTCGGTCCCTTCTAAAAGAGGACATGGAATTTACTCTTTTTGTGGCCTGTGTTAAGCGCTTACTATGTGCCAGGCTCTGATCTAAACGCTGGGTAGACACAAGCTAATCAGGTTGGACCCAGTCCCTGTCCCACATGGGGCTCACAGTCTAAATCCCCGTTTTACAGATGAGGTAATTGAGGCACAGAGAAGTTAAGTGACTTGCCCAAGGTCACATAGCAGACAAGTGGCGGATCCAGGATTAGAACCCAGGTTCTCTGACTCCCAAGCCCGTGCTTTAACCACAGGGCCGCGCTGCTTCTCGAGGTCACACTGCTTCTCTTGAGAATGTACAGTCCTGAAGCTCCTTCAAGTGTCTTTTCTGTTTTTATGGTATTCATTAAGCACTCACTAGGTGTCTAACACTGTGTCTGAGCCCTGGGTTAAGTATCAGTTAATTAGATTAGACAGAGCCCCTGTCCCACTTGGGGCTCACAGTCTGAACAGGAGGGAGAACAGGCATTGAATCCCAATTTTGCAGTTGAGGAAACTGAGGCCCGAAGAAGTGAAGTGACTTGCCCAAGATCACAAAGCAAGCAATTGACAGAGCCCCAGTCCTTCTGACTCCCAGGCCTATGCTCTTTCCACTAGATCATGCTGCTTCTCTAGGCCACACTGCTTCTTTTGAGATTGTACAGTCCTGAAGCTCCTTTGAGTCAGTGTAGCCCGAGGTGTTGCAGAGGGTGGCTCCCTTCCCTCTCTGTCATACTGGGAGCGGTGGCTTCGTGGCCGGGGATTCCAGCGTGCCCTGCTGGCCGGGGGATTCCAGGATGCAAATTCAGTTTGCACAGGGCAGGCTGTCGAAAGCAGCCCAAGAGAAATAATCCAGTCAAGTTCTATCCCCTCCATCTGGCCTTAACTCACCACAGATTTCTGGGGAGAGTGTTTTCTCGGGCTTCACTCTCCAGATAATGGGGCCCAGAGGTTGTTTTGGTGCAGGATCAGGAAAATATTTTGGAGATCGTTTTCCTGTGAAAAACCTGTGGAGAAGAGGAAAGGGGTGGGGGGCTTAGTCTGGGAAGGACTCTAGCGGGAGATATGCCTTCGATAAGGTTTTGAACGGGGGGGAGAGTAATTGTCTGTTGGATTTGAGGAGGGAGAGTGTTCCAGGCCAGAGGCGGGAACGTGGGCTAGGGGTCAGCGGCGAGATAGGTGAGATTGAACTAGAGGAACGAAGTTTGCAGGCTGGGTTGTAGAAGGAGAATAGTGAGATGAGGTAGGAGGGAGCAAGGTGGTGGACTGCTGTAACGTTAGTGGTGAGGAGTTTTTGTTTGATGTGGAGGTGGATGGGCAACGACTGGAGTTTTTGTAGGAGCAGGGTGAAATGTCTTGAATATTTTTGTAGAAAAATGATCCGGGCAGCAGAGTGAAGTATAGGCTGGAGTGGATGTGCGCACGCATACAAACACACACACACACACACACACACTCTGTTCCTTTAATATGTATGAAAGACTCATTTGTAACTTGTGATTCTAACCTAACAGATTTCACTTATCGTCTGTCCTTTGTTTAAAAGCCCTAGTTATTCTTGTAGGGGCTCTCACTGTGCACGGCCCAGCCTTTTCGTCTGAAGGTCGGTACAATTTTTCTTCTAACAAAGCCACTCTGTCTCTGATTGCCGAACGGCAGCCCGTCTGCCACGGGCACTTCCTAGCAATCAAAGTCGATCTTCTATGAGGAACTGCTTAATTTCTGTTACTATTTTAACAGAGGACCTCCGAGCGGTATCTTAGCACGGCATTCGAAATTATCTCCTGTCTCCTGTAAGCTATTTTCAGAGGTGTGAATTTGAAAGCAGTGCTGGGAGGGGGAGGAAACGCTGTCCTGTCTGAGGGGAGATCCCAAGCCTCCAAAGCGGGCCTTTGCGGAGCTGCAGAAAGAGCCTTGCTATCGGGAGCCATTTGGAATGGTCAACTGGAGAATGATCGGATTCTGGTGGAAGTTCAGGGAGCGGGTCTCTTTGATCAATCGATAGTATAGATTGAGCCCTTACTGTTCAAATCAATCGATGGCATTTATTGAGAGTTTACCGGTCAAAGCACTTGGATGAGTGCTTGGGAGAGTATAACAATAATTATGGTATTTGTTAAGCGCTTATTGTGTCAAGCACTGTTCTTTGCGGCGGGATAGAAACACATTAACCAGGTCAAATGCGGTCCTTGTCCCATATTCGTTCAGTTGTATTTATTGAGAGCCTACTGTGTGCAGACCACTGTACTAAGCATTTGGGAGAGCACAGTGCAACGGTAAACAGACAGATTCCCTGTCCACAATGAACTTGCAAGTTCGCATGATCTCTGCCCTCAAGTGGCTTGCGTTTTTGCAGAGGACACGGACAAGTACAGTACAGAGAGGAACCATTAGTAGTGTGTTTAAATTCTGCCTGATGTGCTACAGGAGTGAGGGTTTGTGAGTACTTAATCAATGGTATTTATTGTGTGCTCGCTGTTTGTATAGCACGGTATTAAGTGCTTGGGAAAGTAATAATCGTTGTATTTGTTAAGCGCTCACTTTGTGTCAGGCACTGTATTAAGCACTGGGATAGCTACGAGATGATCAGGGCCCAGATGGGTCTCACAGTCTAAGTAGGAGGGAACAGATACTGAATTTTGCAGATGAGGGAACTGAGGCACAGAAAAATGAAGTGACTTGCCCAAAGTCACACAGCAGGCAAGTGGCAGAGTCAGGATTAGAACCCAGATCCTCTGATTCCCAAGCCCCCGCTCTTTCCACTAGGCCACACTGCTTCTCAAAGTTCAGGATTATAGTGTTGGTAGATGTGATCCCTGCCCACGAGAAGCTTAGAGTCTACAGGGGGAGAATGACTGATGTTGGTTATACACTTGCTATGTGCTACACCTTGGTGGCAATACGAGATAACCAAGTCAGATTCAGTCCCCGTCTCACCGCCTAAGTAGGAGGGAACACAGGTATTGAATCCCCATTTCGGAGGTGAGGAAACTGAGGCGCAGAGAAGGTAAGGGACTTGCCCAAGTTCACACAGCAGCCAAGTGGTAGAGCCAGGATTAGAACCCACGTCCCCTGACTCCTGGTCCTGTGCTCTCCCCACTAGGCCAAAAAGTGATTAGGTGGCTTGGAAGGGCTGAGGCAGCATCAAGGGAAGAGTGCCCGTGGAAAGAGCCCAGGACTGAAAGTCAGGAGACCCCAGATCTAGTTCCAGCTCTGTCACTGGCTGTTGTGACCCCGGGGGAATATGTTTACCCCTCTGGGACTCAGTTTCCTCCACTGAACAATGGGAATAAGGCAGATCGATCGATAGGATCGACTGAGCCCGTACTCTGCACAGAACACTGTAGTAAGTCCTCGGGAGAGTACAGTACAGATGGCAGACATGATCTCTGCCCTCAGTCTAAAGGGGGAGATAGACATTAAAATAAATTACAGATGGGGAAGTGGCCGAGTATAAGGATATGTACATACTGGAGAGGTGGGGTGAATATCAAAGTGCTTCTGGGGGGTCTGGACTGAAGTGGATAAGGGATGCAAGAGGGGAGGGAAGATAGAGTGGGGAAATAAGAGATTAATTAGGCAAAGCTTCCTGAGGAGGTGTGATTTTAGTAGGGCTTTGGAGAGGGTGGAGATTGTCCAGTGACTAGAGATGATGAGATAGAGCATGTGTCCAAGTTGTTTGGTTTTTTTTTAATTTGTGTCATTTGTTAAGGGCTTACTATATTCCAAGCACTGTACTAATCACTGGGGTAGAGACAAGCTAATCAGGATGAACACAGTCCACGTCCCACATCGGGTTCAGAGTCTTGATTTCCATTTTACAGATGAGGTAACTGAGGTCCAGAGAAGTGAAGTGACTTGCCCGAGGTCACACAGCAGACAGCTGTCAGAGGCGGGATTAGAACCCAGGTCCTTCTGACTCCCAGCCCCTTCCTCGATCCACTGGGCCGTGCTGCTTTTCTGTTGGGTAGTGTACGCTGTGGAGTGGAGTGGGATGGTCAGGGGAGTTGAGGAGTGAGAGGATGCAGGCAACAGGAAGGTAGTCGGCTATAACCGTATTGATATTGAAGTCTCCAAGGATCGAAGTAGGGGTGGAGATGTAGAGATGCTTGGTTTCTATTTCCTCTTCCCCTCGTTCCCTACTGCTTCGAATTCTCTTTTCGTACTGCTTTCCTCTTCATTCCTTCAAGTTTGTTAAATTTTCCTTCCCTCAAGGGACTTTTTTCTCCCCCCGAGCTTTATGGTTCCTAAAAGCCGAAATAGCCCATCAGGAACAAGGGATGAGCCTCCTTGCCGAAACTTCGGGACCAAGAACCTGCGTGGAGGAATTGCTTAGAGCATTAATGGCTTGTTCATCGCCATTCACATGCTCTCTTGTAGCCCCAACAGCCAGACTCTACAAGGAGTGCCTCCGGCGAGAAAGCAGGCGGGGAGGACACCCACTGCCAAGCGCATGGCCGGTCTTTGCCCAGGTTAGCCAGTTATTAGGCAGAAATCGGATTAAAATCCAAATTTCCCAAATCCCGGAGCAGCGCTCTTCCCAGTGGACTAACAGCAGATGACTGGGAGGGGGACTTGTGTATGCGATGGGCCCCCAGTACCGTCCCTGCCCTGCCCCTGACCACATCCATGCATAAAGGGTTGTGAATCACCACGAATGAGGCGGCCGTTTCTGGAGGGGTTGTTTGAACTGGTGGGAATTGTCTGGATTCCCAGAAATCATGTTTGTTTTGTGTTCTGATTTTGCCAGAATGGGGCTCCATGGCCTCCCTCTCTCCGTGCTTGCCTCCGGTCCTTTCCATGGTGGGGTGGCCTGCCGTTTCCAGGGCATCCACATCATCCTTTCTGTTTCCCCGCATGGCATCGGGGGGGGGACTCAGGCCTCCCTGGACTTGACGATCTGCCCCGTTTGGGGAAGAAGAAGCATCGTTGTCTCTGCGGGATCAGTGTCCCGGGGTTGTCCACCTGCCCCTGGCTGTACCCCGTTCGACGAATCTCTTTGGTTGACAGGGATGGCCCGGTTGCTGTGAGGGACCCCTTGCCACAGAGCCCTTTGGGCGTTTTATTGAAGTCCCGTGGAGCTCCTTAGGTCCTGCTCTTCTCAACCGTCACGGTTCCTCCTGTAAGGTGAGGGCTCGGCGGATTAGAGAAGCGGCATGGTGTAGAGGAAAGAGCACGGGCCTGGGAGTCAGAAGGTCATGGGTTCTAATCCCGGTTCGGTCACTTGTCAGCTGTGTGACCTTGGCCAAGTCACTTTGCTTCTCTGTGCCTCAGTTACCTTGTCTGTAAAATGGGGATTGAGGCTGTGACATTTAATAGGGACTGTCCAACCCGATTTGCTCGTATCCGCCCCAGTCCTTAGTACAGTGCCTGGAACATAGTAAGTGCTTAACAAATACCATTATTACGATGATGATGTTTATTATTATGATTCCTCCCCAGCCACCTCACTCCCCTTTCGGTCTGTCCCGTTCCCACTGATTTTCAACAGGAACCCTCAGGAGCTGTCACAGCTGGGGTTTCAAATTGGGAAGACAGAGCGAGGCGGAGATGCAGCTTTGGACTCAGAGAGCGATCCCAGACACCCCATATGGGGTCCTCAGCCTGAAAATCTGGCCGCCTTTGCTCCCGCCGCGAGTTGTCCAGGGTTGTCGGCCACTCCTCCCAGAGGGCCAGTAGCCCTGACCCTGTTTCAAAGATGTGGGTTCTCCAGAGCGGCAAAGGCGAGGAGCTTTCCAAGCCCTACTGGGCGACCTTGGGCAAGTCTCTAAAGTCCTTGCCTCAGTTTCTTTATCTGTAATATGGGGATTCAACATCTGTTCCCCGCTCCGCTGGGCCGAGAATGTGTCTGTAATATTGTTGGGTTGTGCTCTCCCAAGTGCTTACTACAGTGCCCTGCACACAGAAAGTGATCAGTAAAAATGATTGATTGATTGTCTGATTGACCGTGAGCCCCATATGGGGCAGAGATTGTGTCGAGCCTGACTGTATTTTATTCACCTCAGCTCGGCACAGTGTTTAGCGTACGGTAAGTTCTTATCAAATCATATTATTATCAACAATACTAATAATAATAAAGGTCACCACTGCTTCAGAGCTTCTGACGCATAGTCCCAGCGCCACAGACCTAAGCAGATCCTCCTCTGCTCGGTGTCTGTCGTGGCCTGGACGTGCGAGGCAAGTACCGACAGATGTATAAGTAGATGCTGATTTTCTTCTCAAGAGGGAATTAAAAATGCATTGTTAAAAATGGACCCGATGTGTGAACAAACATTGGCACCAAGTGGGGAGTCCTTGTGTTTTTAGAGGAGAATTGAAGTTCAAAGACAGTGATGAATGAAGATAAATGGCGTAGTCAATACGGGGTATATTGTGATAACGGAGACTAGGGAAGACCCTCAGAAGCACTATCCGTAGCCCTTAGGTTAGGACACATTTCTGCAGGCCTTTGGTCTGGTTTAGCACATCCAAGCGCTCGGTATCGAGACACCCCCGGAGCCCGGAATGTGCAGCGAGGTGCGTTTATGCTATTTCTGAGGCTGGGAGCGAGCCAGGAACATGCCATAGCCCAAGTTGAGGGCCTCAACACTCCCCATCTCCGCTCATTTTAATTAGTCACCGAGCACTGGGGTTGGGATTCTAGAATGTGCAGCACTTAATCTGCCATTGTTGCGGAGCGGGAGGGCGGTCGGCAGAGTGCCCTTGCTTGCAGGGGCTTGGACGAAAGACAAATGAGGTGGGTTTGCTGCTGCACCCCTAAAGGTGACGTCACCTCCCGCCCGGCTGTGGGGTGCGCGCAGCTCCGCCTGGCCGGAGGATCAGATATTCGGAAGATCAGGGGTAGTAAGGATGGCGGTGACGGGGAAGTTCTCAGCTTTGAGAAATGGGATGCCTATTGTGGTGTCCTCCCAGTTTTCAGGGTCTTGGAAATTTGGACTCCAGTGATGAGTGGTGAACTGCCCGGCCCAGAATGGAGACTTCCCGGGGCCAGCCCACGTCCTTGGGGGTTCGGTACTTCCCAGCGGAAGGAACCTCCCAAACCTAAGCCACAGATGCCTCAAGCGGCGGTCGTCCCCTCACTGCCCCACGGGATGGCAGCCCTCCGGGAGGTCGGGGTCTCCCCCACAACCTGACCGGAGTCCCCTGTACTCTCCATTTTGGATTACAACCCAAGGGCATTTTGGAAGCACAAATGGGGCTGGTGAGAACAGAAGCAATTAGTTGGTTCTGAAGGCAGACTGGATTTCACCACCGGAAGCAACGCGACCTGGTGGAAAGAGCTCCTGGGCCTGGGAGCTGGAGGACCTGATTTCTAATCCTGCTTCTGCTGCTTACCCGCTGTGTGGCCTTGGGTAAGTCACTTCACCTTCTCTGTGCCTTAGTTCCCTCATCTGTAAAATGGAGATTCAATATCTCTTCTCCCTCTGATTCGGACTATAAAACCCCTGTGGGAGAGGGACTATGTCTGACCTGATTAACTTGTATCTACCCCAGTATTTAGTACAGTGCTTGGCACCTAGTAAGTGCTTTACAGATACCTCAATTATTATTATTATTGTTATTACGGCCATCAGGGGTGTCATCTTTGAATATGAAGTGTGTATGTGTGTGCGTCCGTGCTGCAGACTAAGCCTCCAGACCTTCCCTGCTGGAGCCTCTCGGGGAGGAGGGTCTGCAGGGCAGGAGTGAGGTGCCCCAAACCTTAATCCCACCCCTTCAGTCCACAGTTTGCCCCGAGGGAGCAGGGCCACAGGGCATGAGAGCCCAAAGTCTTTGTATTATAATGAATACAAGCAATTCTCCTGTAAGATGGGTGTTGTGTTCTTGAAGAACGTGATGTTATGGCACCTTTCCCTCCAAAGATGCCAGACCACCGCTCTCTCCACCTTCAAAGCTTTACTAAGGTCACATCTCCTCCCACAGGCCTTCCCCCACTTAAGCCCTCTTTTCCCCGGCTAACTCTCCCTTCAGCGTTACCTTTACACTTCAATCTGTGACTCTTGGACATTTGATATTTGTCCCACCCAACCCCACTGCACTTTCGAATGGATCTTTAAATTATATATTATAAATTACTTATTTATTCATATGAATGTCTCTAGACTGTAAGCTTGTTATGGACAGGGGAACGTTTCTGCTAATTCTGTTGTAGTACATTCTCCCAAGTGCTCCGCACATAGTAAATGCCCCCGAAATGTGATTGATTGATTGATGGGAAGATTGTGTTTAAGTGACCGCTGATTCAACGGGAATTAATAGGTTAGGGGGCCGTTTGTTCGAGGTTATCACCCTGACTGACACTGTACAATATAAATTCTTTAGTATGTTGACCACCAGTACCACAATAATAATAATGATGATGATAAGAACGGTGGTATTTTTTAATTGCTTATTTTGTGCCAATTACCTTATCGTGCTGTACTGTACTGTACTCGTCCGCTCAACTGTATATATTTTAATTACCCTATTTATTGTGTTAATGAGATGTACATCGCCTTGATTCTATTTATTTGCTATTGTTTTAATGAGATGTTCATCCCCTTGATTCTATTTACTGCTATTGTGCTTGTCTGTCCGTCTCCCCCGATTAGACCGTAAGCCCGTCAAAGGGCAGGGACTGTCTCTATCTGTTACCGATTTGTACATTCCAAGCACTTAGTACAGTGCTCTGCACCTAGTAAGCGCTCAATACATACTATTGAATGAATGAATAATGCTTTATAGCCTTGCCACTTTGATCAGTGGTAGTTATTGAGCGCTTATTATGTGTAGAGCACTGTACTAAGCCCTTGGGAGAGTACCATACAGCAGAGCTGGTAGAAACGCTCCCCGCCCACAAGGAGTTTCCAGCCACTTATTATTTTATTCTATTCAATCCTGTAAAGTTTTGGAAACACCAAGATATCCCAAAAATTCTAGGATGTGGTATGGTCAGGCTGAGGTAGAGTCAGAGAGGAGAAGCATCGTCACGTCTTGTCTGCCGCCGGGCTCACTCTCACGGTTTTTCTTCCTTCATCCAATCTAATTGCACCAATCTGTGCGTCGTGTCACACCCAGGGCAGACCTGTGTCGTGGAATGAATGTTCCCCAGCGTTGCCACCGTGTTCTATCCAACTCGTGTAATAAAGCGTTACGTGAGTCACAGCGGACCTGGGTGTGATGTATAAGGCTGCTCTGATCCTTCCTCAACGGTCTGTAGAGAGGGGCTGGGGCCAGTGGGATGGAGAGAGCTTAGAGAACCACTGATTAGGAGTGAGGAGCCTGACTGGTCTTCCATATTCCGCCCCCCGATTGGCTTTGGCCTTGGATTGTCCTTGTTTAATCCGTGTTGCGTTAACCTCTCAGGAAAATCGAGATACCAGCCCCGGCCTCCCTAAGGCACCATGAGCATTTGCGAGCACCTGTAAAGCCGGAGTCATCCCTGACAGGCTGTTCATTTGAATTCCTCCGAGCGCTAGGAGGACAGGTGTGCTATAAATTCCCGCATCCCCAGCAGTGGGGCTGGGATCGTTGTTCACGGGTTTGGTGCTCCCTGAGCCTCAGGACCGGTGGCGATCCATTCCCTGCTCCTCACCACCACCCTGCCCGGCTCCCCAGCAGCCTAAGGTCTAGTTGTTCGGAGACAGCCGGCAGAAACGAGGCTTCTGGGAGGGGCCGTGGCCGCTGCGGTCTCTTCTGCCCAAGGGGTGAGTGAGATCATTCATTCATTCATTCATTCATTCAATCATATTTATTGAGCGCCTACTGTGTGCGGAGCACTGTACTAAACGTTTGGGAGAGTACAATGCAACAATAGACGGACACATTCCCGCCCACAGTGAGCAAAGAGTGTGATCAGGGAACCGTCCAGGTCTAGCCTGTTGGGTGAAAACTTCGCACTGCCGAAAGGAAGCAGGCGGAATTTTTTTTTTTACTAAATAGGTCTGGTGATCGTTCATTTCCTGATCTGAATCTGACTTAGAGGCGGACTGGGAAATTCTTCTTCGATGGGAGTCTCAGGGGCTGCCGTGGGTGGCTTTGAACGGCTTTGGGTGGGCTTTTCTTTATGACCCCTCCTTCCGCCGACCTTCCTTAGCCTATGGGTTTGCCCTCTGTGGAGCCGGCTCATACTTACTGTGGGAATTTCACGTTCCCTCTTTAAGAGTTACCGAAACCCCCTCGCGTCGCTACTGAAAAGAAGAAAAATGCCACCTACTCGATGTACCTCAGTGCAGCTATTTGGAAAACATGGCCCATAGCTTTAAACTGTTTATTACATTTTCCTAAACATCTCTCTGTCAGGATGATGAGAAAATTGCATGTGTAGGAACTGGGGAAGTATAAATTTGTTAATACCTCCTCTAACAATAGTCTGTAGTCAGTGCCGCTTATGGGCTGTTGTGAGTCATTTCCCAGTTAGAATATGCTGTCATTAGAGAAAACTGAGAAGTCGGGGTCTGAATGGAGGAGGGAAAACAACATATTGGAATGCGAGGAGAAACCAAGTGTATTGCCTGATTTTGGGTCTCGGGGAATAAACACCAGGGAGGGTAGTGCTTTCTCAATTTGAATCCGAGGACCGTGGAGGCAGTTGGTTTCTCATGCGATATCTTGCCCTTAAAAATTCTCTTTTCCTGCAATGTTCTGTTTTCATATCCAATCTTTTTTTTTTTTTTGAGCACAAGGTTAAGATTTTGGCTTGCACGTTATATTCTCCGCTAAAGTGCTATTTTAAAATTAAAGTGAGTTTTTTTGGGTTTTTTTTTTTTAGGACAGATTTGAGATTTGGCTTCTGTTTGAATGTTTCAGCCTCTCTAGGGTAGAAAGGGAGGAAGCCGGGTGTAATCCATGCTGGGGTTTTCTGGGGTTCAGTCCCAGCTCCTCTGAGTTGGTGGTTCAGAGCCCAAGCATCCCTGGGCTTGGAATTGTACATTGTGTCCGGAGGCTGCAGTGCAGGGGGTAAGCTCCCCCTTCGCCCCCCCCCAACCCCCCGCCCCCGGCCCCCCAACCACCCCGCCACTTTTTTCTTTACGAATGAAGAGGACCTGTTCTCTATAGGGTTTCAGAAACTTCGGCGCCAGAGGCATTTTAAAAACCAGGTTATTGTGCTTTGGATCGAGAAGACATTTGTTGGCAGGGGCTGGCTAAAAAGCTGTCAGATTTCTTCATAGCAATTTCTGATTCTACCAAAGCGTCTCCTAAATAAAAACGTGAAAAGATAAAAATGCTAATCCCGGACAGATGGTCGGAAATGTGGGACCAGGGATTGGACCTCTGGTCCTTAGTTCATCCCTGCTGCCCTACGGTGCCTCCAGGAGACCACCATGATCAGGGGAGAAGCAGTGTGGAAAGAGGACAGTGCTTGGCACATAGTAAGTGCTTAACAAATACCATTAAGACAAAACAAAAATAAAACAAACCTGCGTTCTAAGCTCGGCTCCGCCTCTCGTCTCCTCTGCAACCGTGGGCAAATCACGCACTTCTCTATAACTCAGTTACCTCATCAGTAAAATGGGGCTGAAGACCGTGAGTCCTGTGTGGGCTAGGGACTGTGTCCGACCTACCTTGTACCAACCCCAGTGCTCAGTACAGTGCCTGGCACATAGTAAGTGCTTAACAAATGCCACAATTGTTATTATTATTACAGTGTGCTTGCCTAAGCTTCCTAGCCAGTTGGTGCTTGAGTGCCATATGATGGCGACCGTTTGAATGACCCGGGGGGAAGAAAACCAAAATCCCTGTGCGATCATCACACGGTGGCCTGAGCCAGACTCTGGGTCTCTGCGCCTGCTCAGTAAATATCCCTCATTGATGGTTCGATTGGTTGTACGCTCTTTATGGGTAGGGAATGTGTACCGACTCTGTTGTATTGAGTCAGAGGTCATGGGTTCTAATCCCGGCTCCGCCACTTGTCAGCTTTGGGCGAGTGACTTAATTTCTCTGTGCCTCGGTTACCTCATCTGTAAAGTGGGGATTGAGACTGTGAGCCCCACGTGGGACAACCTGATTACCCTGTATCCCCCCGCAGTGCTTAGAACAGTGCTTGACACATAGTAAGTGCTTAAGAAATGCCATTAGTATTATTGTTATTATTACTCTCCCAAGTGCTTAGTACGGTGTTCTGCACACAGTAAGCACTCAGTAAATATCATTGATCGATTGATTGATTGGGTTGGCCCCACGGGTGCAGGGCAAGAGAGAGTTCTGGCTACAGGTCCTGGGGAACTCAGGTGAAGGTTGGATCCAAGAGAACCGGTCAAATGCTGAATCCACTTGGGTTTGGGTGGGCTTGGGCAGACATCCTCTCCTCTTCCTGAGGCCCGACCCTGTCATCGATCAGTCAGTGGTATTTATTCTGTCTTTCCATTGATCTTCTCCTCTGCAGCCTCTCCTCTAGACTGTAAGCTCCTCTGTAAGCTCCTCTTGGGCAAGGAACATGTCTACCAATTCTATTTTATTGTACTCTTCCGGGCACTTAAGTTAGTGTTCTGCTTGCAGCAAGCACTCAGTAAATATGACTGATTGACTGATGATTACTAGGCACTTACTGTGTGCTGGAAGCAGCGTGGCTCAGTGGAATGAGCACGGGCTTGGGAGTCAGAGGTCGTGGGTTCTAATCCCGACTCCGCCACTTGTCTGCCGTGTGACCTTGGGCAAGTCACTTAACTTCCCTGGGTCTCTTACCTCATCTGTAAAAATGGGGATTAAAAAAATGTGAGCCCCACGTGGGACAATCTGATTACCCTGTATCTACCCCAGCGCTTAGAACAGTGCTCTGCACATAGTAAGTGCTTAACAAATACCATAATTATTATTATTACCCTTACTTACCTTATTTATTGTGTATCCTATCCTTTCTGGTGTTCAGTTCCCTCAGCTGTACAATGGGAGCAAGGCAGATCAGTCCACGTTATTGGTCCATTCATTCAGTTGTATTTATTGAGCGTTTACTATGTGCAGAGCACTGTACTAAGCGCTTGGAATGTACAGTTCGGCAACAGAGACGATCCCTGCCCAACAGCGGGCTCACAGTCTAAAAGGGGGAGACCGATAGCAAAACAAAGCAAGTTGAGTGCTTCCCTTGTACAGAGTACTGTACCAATATAATACATAAGAATAGGTTTAGAGATCATCCCTGCCCTCACGGAGCTTGCATTCTTGATGGGGAGACAGCCATTACAGTAAATTACAGATGAGGAAGCAGCAGATATTGGGATGTGGAAATGTTGTGTGGGGTTCTCAGATTTAGCCCTCGCTGGGAGTGAGGAGGGGCAGGCTAAATGTTTCCCCTTGTTTTGGCTTTCTCTCCTCTCGAACTTTAGATGGGACTTCCACACCACCCGTCAGGAGGCCAGACCCTCCGCAGTAGCCAGGCCCTCTGCCGAGATCCCTTCCCCTAGTTGGTGTTGAATAGGAGAAGACAGAGGGGCAGAAGGATGAGGAAGTCACCTTCACCCAGATGAGCACAACTACACCCTGGAAACCACCTAATAGCCTAGATCCTTTGGCATGACCCGCAATCGCCTGGGTCGCTTTGCTGTCATTTGTCTGAGGGGCCATTCGTTTCCGTCCTGCTTAGTTCACGGGATCGGAAGGATAGCTGAGCGAGGAGGCTGCGGGCCAGGTCTTCGGCTCGTCAATTTACGGCTAATGCAGGTTGACAGTGAGAACACGAGGCGACGGTCTCGGTCCAGCCACGCGCCCGCGGCCGGCCGGAACATTGGTGAGTTTCCCCGTGGCCGTCTTCCAGGGCTGGCCCTCGTGGCTGAGGAATAATAATAATAATAATTGTGGTTACTGATATCACGGTTTTAGGCGAGAGCAAAACTGGTGGGCCATTCTCATGGTCTCTGGGGAAATGTAAGGGACCCCTGATTTGCGGGGGGTGGGGGTCTGGTCATAGGAAGCCAGCCACCAAAGCTATGGGTGCAGGGCAGAGACGGTTGCAGGTATTCCCCAAAAGATGCCACAGGAAGCTGTCTGGGTTTTCCTGTCTTGTTCTTGCATTATTCAGACCCCTCTGGGCTGCCCAACCCCTACCCAGGGGCAGGACCTGGACCGGGGAGTCTTACGGGGTGGCCTCCTGAAGGATGCTCTTCTCCGAGCACCTTTCGGAGGGCGTCTGCTGCCTGGAGGTGGAGGGCTGGCTGATTACCTGGGTGACGCTGGCCTGCTCTCCTGAACCTGGGAGAGGCTCCCCCAGGAGATCGGTTTGGACTCAAAATCCACTCTGAGGAGAGGCTGGGAACAGATGGGGAGCAAGGAAGCTGGGATGGATAGCTGGGTAGCTCCCATGGAGCTGGAAGACCCATAGGACCGGTGCACTGTGGGTCCCTCAGATGAAAGAACCAGAATCATCCTGCTCTGAACTTCATTCAATTCAGTCAATCTTATTTCTTGACCGCTTACTGTGTGCAGAGCACTGTACTAGGGGCTTGGCAGAGTGCAATATAACAATAAACAGAAACATTCCCTGTCCTGTCTAGCGCTTACAGTCTAGAGGATGAACTTACAGTCTGTAGGACGAGCTGCTATGGGGGTCAGGGGACTCCTCCCATCAGGCTGGACCGGACACTTTTACTGGGCACAAGAGGTCAGGGCATCTCTTTTCTCTCTGGGTAACTCCTTGGGTAAATGGGCCTAGGGTTCTAAAAGAGGAGACCCACATTTTTCAGCGACCACTAAGCTGAACCTAGTTGTACCCCATGCGGAGAGCCAGGATGAGCAGCGACACTCATGTTTATGTGCCAAGTGACCTTGGTCAGCGCGTAAATTGAGGAACAGTTGGCTGCCCTTGTTCTGTGGGGCCCCGGCAGAGCCTCATTGATCAGCTGACTATTCCCGACACATCTCTGGGAGCCATCTGCCCTTCCAGCTTCTCCACAGCCACCAGGAGGGCTATCACCGCCGGCTTCCTGAATCCCAGGAAACCTCCCCAGATGGCATCCTCTTCCGTGGGTCATCAATGATTCATCATAGCCCATCGTTTGGCATATTATACTTTGTCTACTTCGATAGGTAGGAGAGTTTTATCGGTTTCTTCTCGACTTGCAAAATTTGTTAATGCCCAGGGTTCGCCCCGCTCTCGGCGGGAGCTAGAGGAATTCCTGGGTTGGCACGGCTGTGACTCGGCCTGCTTTGAGCAAGGACCTCTCCTTCATGATCCCCTGTGTTCTTCACTTTCTTTCACTGTTTTTCTCTCCTTTTTGACCCGATTGAACTTTGTCCCTTCCCTATTCTCCTCTCTCGTAATAGGAGAGGGGTACGGGTCCAGCAACTCTGTTGTATTGTACTCTCCCAAGTGTTTAGTACAATGCTCTGCACACAGTAAGTGCTCAGTAAATACCACTGATTGATAGACTGGTGCCTGTAGGGGGTTTCTAGGGTAACAGGCCAGCGGCTGTGAAGGCTCAAGTTTTTCTGTGGTTTAGAAGTCCTCCTGAGCTGGAGTTGCTGAGCCATATTTTAGAGCTTTGGTGAAGACCTTTAGTTTCCCCGTACATCTGTGATAGTTGATCTGAGGCTTGATTACATTCAACTTGCTAAGGGAACACTGGACGGGTAATGGTGCAGCTCTAAATTAATAATGGTATCTGATAAGCATTTACTATGTACCAGGAACTATAATTATGGTACTTGTTAAGCGCTTACTATATTCCAAGCACTATTCTAAGCGCTGGAATAATTATGGTATGTGTTAAGCACCTATTATGTGCCAGGTACTGTACTAAGCACCGGGGTGAATATAAGCAAATCAGATTGGACGCAGTCCCCTTCCCCTGTGGGGCTCACAGTCTCAATCCCCATTTTACAGATGAGGTAACTGATGTTGGTATTTGTTAAGCGCTTACTATGTGCAGAGCGCTGTTCTGAGCACAGAGAAGTGAAATGATTTGCCCAAGGTCACAGAGCAGACAAATGGGGGAGCTGGGATTGGAACCCATGACCTTCTGACTCCCAGGCCCGTGCTCTATCTACCGAGCCATGTTGCTTCCCTTGCTGGGGTTTCCCAGGTTAGATTAGAGTCACTGAGTCAAGGACTTTTTTTAAAATCGTGTTTGTCAAGTACTTGCTATGCGTCAGGCACTGTGCTAAGGGTTGGGGTAGATACAAGACATTTAGGTTGGACAGTCCTTATCCCACATGAGGTTCACAGTCTTAATCCCAGTTTTACAGATGAGATAACTGAGGCCCAGAGAAATGAAGTAACTTGCCCAAAGTCACACAGCAGACAAGTGGCCGGGAGCCGGGATTAGAACTCAGGTCCTCCGATTTCCAGGCCTGTGGTTTTTTCTTTAGGCCATGCTGCTTCTCTTGTAAGGGCTTGCGTGTCTTTAGTCCCATTTGCCCCTTTGGCTCTGGAGGGTGAAACCATGTGCCCTCCAGGCAGAGTGGTGGGATAGGGACAGCCCCTCCTCCCCCCGCGCCCCCCGCCCCCCAGAGTTCACCTGGATCTAGTGAGCCGGTCGCCAGGTGCCACAGCTGTCTTCCCCCCCCGCCCTGCTCCTCATGAGCACTGGCTGTGGGAAACAGCGTCTCTGTAGTCTCAGAGAAGCTGGGCTGGATTCTCCCCTGCCTGGCCCCCACCGAGGCCGGAACTCCCCCGCTTCTGGGAGCGGCAAAGCGCGAGTACAGCCTGGCACTCCCTCCCCCGGCCCCCCACTCCCACCCCCAAAATCAAGCCGCCTGCCAGCTGCCTTGGCCCTGTCTGCCGGGCCCCCAGCTACATGATGGACAGGAAAATCTGCTGGAAGGGAGCGGAGAGGGTACGTGGAGGGGTGCCAGAGACAGATCACCATAGCAACGTGCACACTCAGGAGGTGGGGGTGTGAGGCCGCGGGGGCGTGATTTTTCCTATTCCCCTTTCCCTTGACCGGTGTGGGGTTAATTTAATGTGCCCCCCCCCCCCCATCCTTTCCCCCAGGGGAAGGACCTGGAGGTGGGGGAAACAGAGAAGCAGCTTGGCACAGTGGGTAGAGAATGGCCTGGAAATCAGGAGGTCATGGGTTCTAATCCCAGGACAACCACTTGTCTGCTGTGTGGCCTTGGGCAAGTCACTTCATTTCCCCGTGCCTCAGTTATCTCATCTGTAAAAGGGGATTGAGACTGTGAGCCCTACTTCTCTGTGCCTCAGTTCCCTCATCTGTAAAATGGGGATGAAGACTGGGAGCCTCACGTGGGACAATCTGGCTACCCTGTATCTACCCCAGCGCTTAGAACAGTGCTCTGCACATAGTAAGCGCTTAACAAATACCAACCTTATTACATGGACCAGGGACTGAATCCATCCCAAATTGCTTGTATCCACCCCAGTGCTTAGTACAGTGCCTGGCACATAGTGCATAATAAATACCACAATTATTATTATTATTAAGATCAGGAGAACTGTATCTTTAGAGTGTGAATTGGTTCTATACGATTCCTACAAGCTATCTATATTAGATTATGTAATCTCATCTGTATCGCTAAGATGAATACGATTGAATGATTGAATGAATTCCCCCGCTGAAAGGAGGCTAATAAAGAGGAAGTTGAAACTGTCCAGTCCATGTTTCCCTTCCCAAGTACTTTCATCGGCTGCCCGTACACCTCCGCATCAAACAGGAACTCGTACCATCATCTTTAAAGCACTCAGTCACCGCGCCCCCTCCTTCCTTACCTCGCTGATTTCCTACTACAACCCAGCCCACATGCTTTGTTTTTCTAATACCAACCTACTCACTCTACCTCAATCTCCTCTATCTCACTGCCAACCCCTTGCCCACGTCCCGTCTCTGTCCTGGAATTCCCTCCTTCTTCATATCCGACAGACGATCACTCTCCCCACCTTAAAAGCCTCATTCAAATCACATCTCCTCCAAGAGCAGAGAAGCAGAAATCGAGGAGAAGGCGAAACTGGGCAAATGTGCCGAGGACCCCAGCAGATAGTTCTCAAAGCTAAACTGAAGCCCACTCAGTTCCTTGGAGATCAAGTCCCACCTGTGTACCCAACCAGAAAAGGAATTTTCCAGGGGAATTAGGATTTACTCCCTACTGGCAGAGAAGATTTCCCTCTCCCAGCTCGGGGAGGGGGTGGGCGGGGGGCAAGGTGGAGTGCAGGTCGACCTGGAAACCTGAAAGACTTTTTGCTCCCTGCCTAACTGTGCCAGGACACCACTGAGGTTTCCAGGATCTATTCTGCAGGGTTTTGAATCTATCAGTCAATCAGTCGGCGGTGTGGATGAGAAGCAGCTGATGCTGACCGGCGGGGTCGCTCCGGGCCACGTGGTGATGCCCGGCGGCAGGTCTGGGGATCCAGTGGAGGTGACTGTCTGGGAGAAATTGCAGCAGGCTCCGGTGCCTGGGGTCCCGGTGCTGCACAACAAGAGCAGCGCCCACGCCCGACCCCTGGGCCGGAAGACCCGCTTCTGGGTGGCGGTGGTCAGCACATAGTGTGCGGTTTGACACGGTTTGGTGGTGCTGCAGAAGCACCCCCTGGTTCACACCCCACCGGCCAAGGAGCTGGCTGGGCCCAACCACACGGTGACCATCCAGGCTTGGCCCCCAATCAGTGGAGGACTGACCCTGGCCTGGGCCAGAGCCCCTGACGCCAGGGAGGGGGGGAATCGGACCCCCGTGGGGGGCTCCTCCTGATCCCCGCCCCCCGAGCCTCACAGGATGGGGGAGGGGACCTGGATACTTGGGCTGGGGATGCAAGGGGTGGAAGCTCCATCCAGGCTGTCCGCACCTTGAGGGCAGGAATCGTGTCTGCTAATACCGTTACGCTTAGTACAGCGCTCTGCACACAAGTGCTCAATAAATGCCATCGATCGATCGATTGAATGCTTACCGTGTGCGGAGTACACAGTAGAGTTCATAAATATGATCCCTGCCCTCAGGGAGTTTACAGTCTAGTGGGAGAGATAAAGAAATTACAGATAAGGGAAGTGGCTGAGCGGAAGGATGTGCACAGTTACTGATCTCGATTTCTGCGGGCACCCAAGGTAAGGAAATAATAATAATAAAATAATAATAATAATTGTGGTATCTATTAAGTGCTTGCTATGTGCCAAGTACTGTTCTAAACTCTGGGGTAGATACAAGATAATCCGGTCGGACACAGTCCCTGGTCCACATGGGGCTCACAGTCTCAGGCCCATTTTACAGATGAGGTAACCGAGGCACATAGAAGTTAAAGTTACTTGCCCCAGGTTACACAGCAGACAAGCGGTAGAGCTAAGATTAGAACCCACGTCCTCTGACTCCCAGGCCCCTGCTCTTTCCACTAGGCCACGCTGCTCCCTAATAAATAATCATCCAGCATTAGTCCAGTTTACAGACAGCCTGTGTTTGGATTCAGCACTTTTAGCTTGGCCCATCTTCTTCTCAGTCTGAAGTTAGTACAGTTCAGACGCCTTAGAAGTCACTGCAGCTGTTGCAAACTGTGCCTGACTTAATAGTAGTGATGGTATTTATCGATCATCCCACTGGGTGCAATACTCTGCACTTGGCTTCTTCTCAATCAGTCAATCGTATTCGTTGAGTGCCTGCTGTGTGCAGAGGACTGTACTAAGTGCTTAGGACAGCACAGTATAACAGAGTTGATAGACCCGCTCCCCGCCCGTAACGAGCTTACAGTTTAGAAGGGGAGACAGACTTTAATGTAAGGAAATAAATTATGGATATGTTCAGAAGTACTGTGGTGCTGATGGAGAGGTGAATGAAGAGTAAAAATCTAAGTGCAGGGATGATGAAGAAGGGAGTGGGAGAAGAGGAAATAAGGGCTTAGTCAGGGAAGACCTCTTGGAGGAGATGTGCTTTAAACAAGATTTTGAAGATCGGGACAGTGATCATCTGGAGGGAGGGCGATCCAGGCTGGAAGGCAGGATGCGGGTGAGAGATCCACGGTGAAATAGAAGAGACTGAGGTACGGTGAGAAGGTAGGCATTAGAGGAGCGAAGTTTGCCGGCTAGATTCTAGTAGGAAAGCAACAGGGAGAGGTAGGCGGGGGCAAGGTGATTGAGTGCTTTAAAGCTGATGGTAAGAAGTTTCTGTTTGATTCAGAGGTGGATGGGCAACCACTGGAGAGTCTGGAGGAGTGGGGAACCGTGGATTGAGTGGTTTTGGAGAAAAATGTTCCAAGTAGCAGAGCGAAGTGTGGACCGGAGTTGGGAGAGACAGTAGGCGGGGAAGTCAGCAAGGAGTCTGATGCAATAATCAAGGTGGGGTAAAATAATTGCTTGGATTCACGTGATAGCGGTTTGGATGGAGAGGAAGGGGTGGATTTTAACAATGCCGTGAAGGTTAAACCGACGGGATTTGGTGACAGATTGAGTCTGCGGTTGAATGAGAGAGATGAGTCAAGGATAATGTGACGGTGGTGGGCTTGTGAGACAGGCAGCATGGTGGTGCTCTCTGCAGTGTTGGGAAAATCACAGGGAGGACTGGGTTTGGGTGGCAAGATAAGGAGTTCTGTTTTGGACATGTTAAATTTGAGGTTTTGGCAGAATATCCAAGTAGAGATGTCTTGAAGATAGGAGGATATGCAGAGAGGGAGAGAGATCAGAGTTGGAGATGTAGATTTCTCAGCCACATAGAAGTGGTAATTGATGCTATGAGAGCGAATTAGTTCTCCAAAGGAGTGGGTGTAGATGGAGAATAGAAAGGGACCCAGAACTGAGCTTTGAGGAACTCCTGTTCATTACGGACAGGGAACATGTCGGCTAATTCTGTCGTATTATACTCTCCCAAGTACTTAGTACCGTGCTCTGCACATAGTAAGCACTCACTGAATGTGATCGATTGAGGCAGAAGAAAGTCCGTGAAAGAGACTGAGAAGGAGCGGCCAGAGAGATAAGTGGAGAACCAGGAGAGGGACAGTATCACTGAAGCCGAGGTTGGATAATATTTCCAAGAGAAGGTGGTGGAAGACAGTTTCAAAGGCACCTGAGAGACGGAGGAGTATTAGGATGGTCGAGAGGCCATTAGATTTGGCAAGAAGGAGGTCAGTGATGACCTCTGGGAGAGGAGTTTCTGTGGAGTGTAGGGGGCTGAAGCCCGATTGGAGCCAGATTATCCATCTGCTTCCTCAGTCTTGGATTGAAGCTCCTTCCTGAAAGGTAAATAAATGTGCAGAGCAAAGATATGTTCGGAAGTAATGCAGGAATATTATTTTACCTGTAAAATTTTTTTGTCAAATCACTGTAGCAGTAGTAATAGTATTTATGAAGTTCTTACTCTGTGCCAAGCACTGTGCTAAACACTGGGGAGGAGTGCACAGCTGGGAATCAGATACAGACCCAGCCCCTCAGAGGGCTCACAAGGAGTGGTTTAGATGAGCGCTGTTTCAGCTCAGAGGTGATGAATTACAAGTCTTAGGTATGACTGAACTTGAATTTGTAACAAGGTTGTTGTTTGGAAACCTCAAAGTTAAAAAAAGAACAATAGAAAACTTTCCAGAGTTTGGAAGAAGGAAGGATTGTGGGTCAGATCTGTGATTTGAAGGGAAGGGAAAGAAAGTACATAATCATTTGCCCTTGATTGTCAAAGAATGATTTCTTTTTCTCTAACTCTTTGCTTCACATTTTAAACTAGGTGGATGACTTGGAAGAAATGGGAAATCAGTTTTCCTTTTTTTTTCCTGATTGAAGTTAGTTTCACAGAACTGGAAATTTGGCAGGGTGTGTGGAAACGCGCAAATCTGTTTACAGTGCTCTGTGCCGCTTGGTATCTTGAAAACCGCAAGAATGAGGAAAGGCTGGCTGTGTGGCCTTAACCAAGAAGAGGGTTTAATGCAAAAGCTCCACTCCGGCTGGATTTTCTTTTTTACTTCCATGACCAGTTCAGTATCATAGAGAGTCATATGGCTACACCTCTGTAAGGTTGTGTGTTCGTGTGTGTGACTGTGTATGTGTGAATGTGTGCACACGTGGGGTCTCTTTGTGGGCCTGGAACTCCCTCCCTCTTAATGTCCAGTGCTCCACCACTCTCCCCAACTTCAAAACCCTCCTAAAATCACATCTTCATTCATTCCATCATATCTATTGAGCTCGTACTGTGTGCAAAACACTGTACTAAGCACTTGAGCACTGTACTACATCTCCAAGAGGCCTTCCCATAAAGAACGCTTTATTTCTCTAGTCTATCCTCCCCTCTGCTGCAGCCAGGCACTTGGCTGTATACTCCTTAAGCCCTTTGATACTCCCCCAGCTCCACAGTACTTATGTAAATAGTTTTATACTCCACTATTTCCCTTTTCCCCAATCTACTTCAATGTCTGTCGTCCGCCCCCCCCCCCCCCATAGATTGTAAACTCCCTGTGGGCAGGGATTACATCTTTCAACTCACTTGTATTGTACTTTCCAAAGTGCTTAGTGTAGTGTTCTGCAACATGATAAGCCCTCGATAGATACCATTGATTGATTGATTAATTGAGGAATTCAGATCCTTTACCTTTTGTTTCCTGATTGGCCCGGGGAAATATTGCCCTAGGAGGCAGAGGTGTACCTCCGTATCGTCTAGCTCGCCACCGACCCCTCGCCCACATCCTTCCTCTGGCCTGGAATGCCCTTCCTTCTCACATCGGACGGATAATTGCTCCGTCCCCCTTCAAAACCATACTGAAGGCACATCTCCTTCAAGAAACCTTCCCCGATTAAGCCCTCCTCTCCTCCTCTCCCACTGTCTTCTGCGCCGCTCCAAATTGCTCCTTCATTCATCCTCCCACCCATTCCCACAGCACATATGTATATATTTGTAATTTATTTATTTAGTCATATAATAAGGGTGGTATTTGTTAAGCGCTTAATAATAATAATAATAATAATGTTGGTATTTGTTAAGCGCTTACTATGTGCCAAGCACTGTTCTAAGCGCCGGGGGGCATACAAGGTGATCAGGTTGTCCCACGTGGGGGTCACAGTTTTAATCCTCATTTTACAGATGAGGTCACCGAGGCACAGAGAAGTGAAGTGACTTGCCCAAAGTCACACAGTGTCTGCCTCCTAATTACCAGTCTGTGAGCTCACTGTGAGCAGAAATGTGTCTGTCTGTTGTTATATTGTGCCCACCCAAGTGCTTGGTACAGCGCTCTGCACACAGTAGGTGCTCAATAAATATGATTGAATGGATGAATGAAAGGAGATTGGAGAGTTTTAATTCCTGGGTCTCCTCGGCCCAAACTGAATTCCGTAGTATACAGTCTTTCGGCTCGATGTCTCTGCCCCAGCTAACGTCAACATGTCATGGATAGGATTTGACCGTGAAGATTCCTCCCAAGCAAGGCATCTGGGGCTCTTCCCTCACAGCTCACTAATCATCCCTCTAGACTGTAAGCTCCTTATGGGCAGGGAGCATGTCTACCAACTTGGTTATATCGTACTCTCCCAACCACTCTGTACTGTGCTCTGCCCACAGCAAGTGCTCAGTAAATACAACTGATAAATTCCTTGATGACATTACCGGGCAGATCATCTAGCCCGAGGATATCACCAAGTAGCTTGGCTTCCCTCATCATCGCTTCCCTCATCATCGTCATCAGTGTTTACTGGGAGCCCATGGTGGGCTGAGCACTGTTCTTGGTGCGTGGGAGCATAAACACAGAGAATATGGTTCCTCCCCCTAAGGAGCCTATTGCTAATGGGAGAAAGCGAGGTGTTTTCTGATTCTCATTATGGACAGTAATGAGAAGCAGCGTGGCTCAGTGGAAAGAGCATGGGCTTGGGAGTCAGAGGTCATGGGTTCGAATTCCAGATCTGCCACTTGTCAGCTGTGTGACTGTGGGCAAGTCACTTCACTTCTCAGTGCTTCAGTTACCTCATCTGGAAAACGGGGATGAACACTGTGAGCCTCACGGGGGACGACCTGATTACCCCGTATCTACCCTAGCGCTTAGAACAGTGCTCTGCGCATAGTAAGCGCTTAACAAATACCAACATTATCCCGATTAGACTGTAAACCCCCAATTAGACTGTAAGCCCCTGATTAGACTGTAAGCCTGTCACTGGGCAGGGATTGTCTCTATCTGTTGCCCAATTGTCCATTCCAAGTGCTTACTGCAGTGCTCTGCATATAGTAAGCGCTCAATAAATGCAATTGAATGAATGAATGAATGAATGGGGAGGGATCTGTAATAACCTGTTCCAAAGCAACGTCATTTCAGTGGGAATCACCGGTGGCCTGGTTGCCCAAGAGAGGTCAGACTGACTCCACAGAACCCAGGCATCCTCCCTCCAGGTGGTGAGGTTCAGTTAGCAGCTTTAATGCACAGCTTCTCCTCAGTCTGATCTACCCTGAGACCCTGAAGTTCCTCAACCTTCCAGGTGGCCTTTTGTGGCTGAGGTACTTCCTGGGCCATGGGTTTCTATGTTGGTGACTGGGGGAGGGGGGAGAGGGAGGGAGAGAGAGGAGAGGCGCCCCGAGGGTCTTGCAAGAGAAGGGGGTCCCGGATGCAGCCGGGAGACTTGGAAGACTGGACAGGGAGCACCCCCTCCAGAAGGCTAATCCCTTGGAAACCATTCCTAAACCTTGACTTTTCCATCCCTCTCCCATACCTGCCATTGCTCCTCTCCCCTGCTAAGGCACCCCTCTTCAGTAAAAAATTCAACTTAATATGTGAAAAATGGAATGCGTTATCTTCCCTCCACAGACTTCCCCAAGCCGTGCCATCCCTGCCAGGCACAATAACGGTGACACTAATTGCGGTATTTGTTAAAACACATATTATGTGGCAAGCACTGTACTGAGCAGTGGGGTCAATGCAAGGTAGTCACATCAGATGCAGCCTCTATCACAGTCTGAGGGGGAAAGAGGACGGGTACTGAATCCCCGTTTTACAGATGAGGAAACACAGGCACAGAGAAGTTAAGTAACCTGCCCAAGGTCACACAGCAGGCATTCGAACACAGATCCTCCAACTCCTTTCCAGCAGGCCACGCTGCTTCTCCCTGAGCCCCACTTTCACCTTTTGGAGTATCTTGAGATCTGCCTCTCACGTCACATTGCATGTGGTCTATCACAAGACCCACTGATTCTTCCTCAGTTATAATTCTTAGATCCACCTTCTCCCCTCCCCCCAATCCCCTCCTTCTACGTACACTCCTCCAGCCACAGCGACACTACTGAACTACGGCCTGCTAGACTACACCTGCTTCTTGTTGTTGCAGTCCGTGTTTACTGCTGGCTTTATCTGTCTATCCCAACCTAACCTATGAGCCCCTCATGGGTCATGGACTATGTCTGATCCGATGATCTTGAATCCATCCCAGCACTTGGTACAGCGCTCAGCACATAAATAAAGACTGTCACAGCTACTAAGAGCCCTCACCCCTTGTATCAGAACTACAGGAACAACCTCCTTGCTGGTCTGTTTGCCTTCAGCTTCTCCCCGCTCCACCCTGGTCTGTAGCAGCCCAAGGATGATCTTTTCCAAATGTTGATTGGACCACCAGAGCCCCTCCTTGAAAGCTTCGGTGATTCCCGGTGCCGCTCGATTCAGACGGAAACCAAGTCCAGCCTGCCAGCTTTTCCACCCAGCTTGCGCTCTCTGCTGGATTGACGGTCCCTCTTCCCCGTCCGCGGCATATCACCTGCCGTTTCCCTGCCGGGAGCATTCTTCCCTCCCTTCCCTGCTTCAAGGCATAGCCTTCTCCGCTTCAAAACTCTTCTAAAAGTCCATCTCCTCTAAGAAGTCCTACCAGATCATCTATCTTCCCCACGCTGTCCTTGGGACACCACATTGCCAGCATTGATGAATATCTTTGGTAGTCCATGTATCAGGTATTTATGTTTTTAGCTGATTAAAGACATGATGACTTTGTCTGGGCCTGCCTCCTTTAGATTGTAAGTCTGGGGTCAGGCAGGCACGGTAACTCATTTTTCTTTTGTAATTCCCTTAATCGCCCGGTCAAAAGTTTGTTCAGTAAATACTGCAATTGCTGCTGCTGATGTTGATGATGATGAGGACGTGGTTTGTGGGTGGCATGCTTAGAAATTGGGTTTGATTAGTTTTGTTCCGATATATTAATTTTGTTTGACTTAGCAGATCTAGAGTGGCATTAAGTACACCTAATACACTCGGTTTATCGAAATGCATGTTTTTCGGATGCTTTCGAGCCCAAACAGTCTTAAGAATTAAGAAACGTGTGTCCCCCGAGAAGAACCTGCTTGGACACTGCATTATAGGAGAACTGGATATTTGTTATTCTAAGCTATGCAGTGTTGGATGTCCGGGTGGACAACTTCCCCTTGGGTCCTCCGAGACACCTGGTAGGCCGACCCAGTCTAGCACCACTCATGTTTTTGCTTGCTCATATCTCGGTTCCTGGCAGCTGTGAACGTTGGCTGCAGTGAGTTCTGGGGCCGGTCTCGTCCCTGGCCACTTAGGGACTTCGGGCCTCTGAGGGGACCTGACCGAGCTTCTTGATTGTCAATAATAATAATGATAAGCACTAGGAGAGTTACAAGATAATCAGGTGTAGTCCCCGTCCCACTTTGAGAGGGAAGGAGAACAAAGCATTTAATCTCCATTTTGCAGAGGAGAAAACTGATGAGTTTTCTTGGTTTTAACTCACCAAGTTAAAAGACTTGCCCAGAGTCATACAGCTGGCAAGTGGTGGAGCCAGACTCAGAACCCAGGTCTCCAGATTCCCAGAACCAGGTTCTTTCCACTACGTTACGCTGTTTCTCTGAAGTCTGGAATCCAGATGGCTTCTCTGGGCTGCTGTCTGCGTTGTCTTATTCAAAGACTGTCAACGTAACGATTGGGTTCATCTGGAGTGGGAAGAGGCAAGCGCTGTCTTCGAACACTGCTGTGAACTTCCTACGTGTATAGCAAAGGGCCCGAGGCAAAAACCTTTTGCCCTTGACTTGCGTCTTCTGTGGCAGCTGCTCTGGGGTGAGTCCTAAGGCGTATCTGGAACTCAGGTCAACTGTTGAACAGCTGATCCATTTACTTCCTAATTAATCAAAAAGGGTGTGCTGTCTACTTAAGCCATCTGGCTCTATTGCTTAGCATGTTCAATTTGTGGATACAAATTGCAGGGCAGTGACTATGTATTTTGACTCTTGTTTTGGCTCGTAATTGAGCCAGTCGATGGTATCTCTATTTGGAGGTAATGTAGGCCACGCTCAGGTGCGTGTAAGATCCTAGAATATCTTGTACGGGACTGAGAGACTAAGAGGCACATCTCTTTTTTTTTTAACAAAAAAGCATAAAAAGATGTTCCGTCATCTTTATGTTGCTGGTAGTATAGACACTTCTTTCCCTTGCCCTGGGCACTGAGGAAAGCAGAATGGTGCATTGGGTTTTTATAATAATAATTCCTGATTATGGTATTTGTTAAGGGCTTAATATATGCCAGACATTGTACTAAACACTGGTGTGGATTGGCCACAATCCCTGTCCCACATGGGGCTCACAGTTTCAATTCCCATTTTCCAGATGAGGTAACTGAGGCACAGAGAAGTGAAGTGATTTGCCCAAAGTCACACAGCAGGAAAGAAATCATCCCCTTTAGCATTTTATTAAGGCGTGTCTTCCAACTCTGTTGAAATCTGCCAGTTTCCTCTGGTGTTTTCGATCAATCAGTGGTATTTATTGAGAACTTACTGTGTGCAGAGCACTGCCCCAAGAGCTCGAGAGAACAATACAGTAGAGTAGGTAGATACGACCCCTGCCCTCAAGGAACCTTTTTGGTCCTCTGTTAAAGATGGTAAGAGTTGCACATTGGAAGATTTTCCAACGCCACTGAACTGTATCATTTACAATCAATCGATCAGTTGTATTTATTGAGCACTTACTGTACAGAGAACACTGTACTAGACACTTGGGAGAGTACAATATAATAATAATGTCGCTATTTGTTAAGCGCTTACTATGTGCAGAGCACTCTTCTAAGCGCTGGGGGAGATACAGGGTCATCAGGTTGTCCCACGTGGGGCTCACAGTCTTCATCCCCATTTTACAGATGGGGGAACTGAGGCACAGAGAAGTGAAGTGACTTGCCCACAGTCACACAGCTGACAAGGGGCAGAGCCGGGATTCGAACCCTTGACCTCTGACTCCCAAGCCCGGGCTCTTTCCACTGACCTACGCTGCTTCTCGAATATACCAGATACAATACAAAATACACTATACCAGAGCTGGTAGACATGTTCCTTGTCCAAAGGAGGTGGTGTTCTGGGGGACAGTAATCCTGGGTGCTGGTTATTATGGTGTGCTCACCTAGACAGTGGATCTCCGGAGAACTTCTCCGGGAGTGGGCTTGCCCCATGTTTCTTCTAGACAGTTCTGGCCCTTAGAATCCTCAGGAGATGGAGCTTCTGGGTTTTCATGCCCGAGGCATTGTTGTCCAACCACCAGGCTGGGCAGCAAACCAGCAGGTGGATTAGCCCCAGGTATCGGGACTTGTTTTTTCATCGACTCAACAAGGTGCCAGCTTCTCTCCTGTTTGTCTCCGGTTTTGGCCGGGAAGACCGAAAGGAGGAAGGGAAAACAGTGTGCGCTCTGAGTTTAGTCTAGAGGGTTTCCTGAAGAACTCTCCCTTCTCCCCACCTCTCACTGCTGTCATCACCTCCTCTTCCCTGTTCCCTTTCACTCGCCTTCTTTTACCGTTATCCCCACTTTTCTTCTCTCTCCTTATTTCCTCCTCTCCCCTCCTCCCTTCCCTTCCCACCCATCCACTATTCCATCCCAGACAGCCTCTGAGGAAGAACTGGTGTACCTCCGGAATTTTGGCCCTCTGTTTAGGAGAAGTTTGACCCAGCTAGAGTGGGGAGGCCTGGGGATGAGGCCAGGCAGCTTTCCTGGATTTAGGAGCAGATGGGAAGCGTTCGTTGGTTGAGTCTTTCTGAATAAAAGCCCCCATGTGAGTTAGAGCCCCCTAGGATGAAAAGATCAGTATCCCACGGTGGCAGACGGGTTTTCATCTAAGCTGACTGGTGCTGTTTTTTTTATTTTATGGTAGTGGTTAAGCACTTCCTATGAGCCTGACACTGTACTAAGCACTAGGGTGCTTAGTTAATCAGGTTGCTGTTGCTCACGGTTGCTTTAAGGCCTGACCTGCGACCATCTCTGTGTGAGGTCTGTTCTCCGGGAAGGTTCTGGCTCAAGTTCGAACGTCTCTTAAAAGTTTGCAAAACTTGGTCCCTATGTGATGGGAACTGTTTGCTCACTGTGCCTTGTGGCTGCTCTCCCTTGGCCACAGGCCTAAGTCACATGAGCCACTCCAGCTGCAGACCTCGAGGGTTGGTGACTGCACTCGTCGATACCAGACACCCGGCCGAGGTGATGATATGGAGCTTCGCTGAGCCTCACAAGGGCGTCACGAGGAAGGCTTTGCGGAAGTCTGCCTGAACCTAGGGCTTTTCTCCTGGGTTACCGATGAACCTCCCCTTCCCATTGCTCCCATTCCCTTCCCTTCCCAGTGAACATGGACACTGAGCTTGCCTCTAGGTTGTAAGCTCACTGTGGACAGGGAATGTGACTGTTTATTGTTGTTTTGTACTCTCCTAAGCGCTTAATATAGCGTAGTGGCGAGAGCATGGGCCTGGGAGTCGGAAGGTCATGGGTTCTAATTCCGGCTCCCCCGGTTGTCGGCTGTATGACCTTGGGCAAGTCACTTCACTTCTCCGTGCCCGAGTTACCTCATCTGTAAAATGGGATTTGAGACTGTGAGGCCCGTGTGGGACAGGGACTGTGTCCAAAACAATTTGCTTGTATCCACCCCAGCGCTTAGTACAATGTCTGGCACATAGCAAGAGCTTAACAAATGCCATATTTATTATTAATACAGTGCTCTGCGCACAGTACGTGGTCAATAAATATGATTGAATGAACTATTTTATTTATTTGTATTGATGTCTGTCTCCCCCGCTATAGACTGTAAGCTCATTATGGGCAGGGAGTCTGTTTATTGCTGTATTGTGCTTTCCCAAGCACTTAGTACAGTTCTCTGCACACAGTAAGCTCTCAATAAATACAGTTGAATGAATGAATGAACCTGAGTGAATAGGTGACACAGAGTGGAGGGCGAGTAGGGGAATTGAGGGTTTTGTTAGGCAAAGCATCTTGAAGAGGGTGGTGGAGAGTGGGATATGAAGGGGGAGGGAGTTCCTGGCCAGAGAAGGGATGTGGTCAAGGGGTCTGCGCTAAGATAGATGAGATAGAGATACAGAGAGTGGGTTGGCTTTAGAGGAGTGGAGTGTGCAGGTTGGGTTGAAGTAGATCAGCGAGGCAAGGTAGGAGGGGGAGAGCTGATTGAATACCTTAGAGCCACTGGTAGGGAGTGTGCAAGTGGATTGGCAACCACTGGAGGTTTTTGAGGAGTAGGGGGCTGGGGATTAAACCATTTTTAGAAAAATGATCTGGCCTGCCGAATGAGGAATGGACTGGATGGGGAGAGACAGGAGGCTGGGAGGTCAGCGAGGAGGCCGGTGCTGTAGTCAAGGTGGAATATGATGAGGACTTGGTAGCGGTTTGGATGGAGAGGAAATGGTGGATTCTAGAGATGTAGTGAATAGTGTGTGTTGAGCACAGAGCACTGTATTGAGCGCTAGGGAGAGTACAAGAGAGTTGGTAAACGTGATCCCTGCCCTCAAGGAGCTTACAATCTAGTGTGGGAAAAAAGACACTGAAACAGTGTACACATTAGCCTCCGCTCCAGCTTAATCCTCCTCGACCTCTCAGCTGCCTTTGACACTGTTAGCCACCCCCTTCGCAACCTTGACTTCACTGTGGGAGTCCTCAGTGCTCAGTTCTGGGTCTCCTTCTATTTTCCATTTATACCCACTTCCTTGGAGAACTCATTCATTCCCATGACTTCAACTACCAACTCTATGTGGGTGATTATCAAATCTGCACCTCCAGCCCTTATCTCTCTCCACCTTTGCGATCTCGTATTTCCCCCTGCCTTCGGGACATCTCTACTTGGATGTCCCGCTGACACTTCAAATTTATCATGCCTAAAACCGAGCTCCTCACATTCCCACTCAGACCCTGTCCTCCCCGTGGTTTTGCCATCACTGTAGACGGCACCACCATCCTCCCGACTCACGAGATCGTAACCTTGACTCATCTCTTTTATTCAACCCACATATTCAATCTGACAGCAAATCCCGTCAGTTCAATCTTCACAGCACCTCTAAAATTCACCTATTCATCTCCATCCAACCGGCTACCATATTAATCCAAATACTTATCCTCTCCTGCCTTGATTACTGCATCAGCTTCCTTGCTGACCTCCCTGCCTCCTCTCTCTCCACTTCAGTCCATATTTCACTCTGCCCGGATCATTTTTCTATAGAACCATTCAGTCCACGTTTCCTCACTCCTCGAGATCCTTGAGAAGCAACGTGGCCTGTTGGATAGAGCATGGGCCTGAGCGTCAGAAGGTTCCGGGTTCTAATCCCAACTCGTCTTTTATCTGCTGGGTGACTTTGGACAAGTCACAGTTTCTCTTTCCCACTTCTGTAAAATGGGAATTAAATTTGTAAGCCCCATGTGGGCCATGGACTGTCCAACCTGAATATCTTGTATCTACCCCAGTGGTTGGTACAATGTCTGGCTCATAGTAAGCACTTAACATAGTAAGCCATTAAAAAAAATAAAGAACCTGCAGTGGCTGCCCATCGACCTCTGTATCGAACAGACACTCCTCACAATAGGTTTTAAAGCACTCAGTCATCTTGCCCCCTCCTACCTCACCTCGCTGCTCACCTACCATAACCCAGCCCTCACACTTCATCCCTTTAGCGCCAACCTCTCTCACTTGACCGGGATCTTATCTATCTCGCCGTCGATCCCTCTCCCAAGTCCTGCCCCTGGCCTGAAATTCCTTACCTCTTCATATCTGACAGATGTTCACTCTCTTCTTTCATTTTTTTTTGATGTATTTGTTTAGCACTTACTATGTGCTAAACACTGTTGCACTGCTTAAGCACATCTCCTCCAAGAGATCTTCCCTCTCTAAGCCCTTAATTCTTCTCCCACTGTCCCTTACACTTATATTTGCTGTGTTTATTCATTCATTCATTCAATAGTATTTATTGAGCGCTTACTATGTGCAGAGCACTGTACTAAGTGCTTGGAATGTACAAATCGGCAACAGATAGAGACAACCCCTGCCCACTGACGGGCGCTCAGTCTAATCGGGGGAGACAGACGGACAAAAACAATGGCAATAAATACAGTCCATACATATATCCGTACATATCCATAATGCATTTTTTAATATTGACGTCTGTCTCTCCCTCTAAACTGTAAGCTCACTGTGGGCAGGGAATCAACTCTGTTATACTGTACTCTCCCAAGTACAGTACGCTGCACACAGTAAGCATTCGATAAGTACGATTGATAGGCAGAAGAAGAAGTGGATGTGTATGAGAGTTTGGGCTTGAATATTAAGGTAGGTAGAGAGTAATCAGGGAAAGCTTCTTGGAGGAGATGTGATTTAAGGAGGGCTTTGAAGATTTGGGGAGTGTGGCCTAGTGGAAAGAACACTGGCCCGAGAGTCAGAGGAACTAGAGTCTACTCCCGGTTCTGCCCCTATCTGCTGTGTGACCTCGGGCAAGTCGCTTAAGTTTTCTGTGCCCCAGTTCCCTCATCTTCAAAATAGGGACCTGGTCTCCCTCCTACTTGGTCTGGGAGCCCCATGTGGGACCTGATCATCTTGTATTTACCCCAGCACTTAGTACAGTGCAGGGCTCACAATAAATGCTTAACCAATAGCACATTTATTAATTAACTATTAGGGGCAGTGGAGTTTCAGGAATGGAGAAGGGCAGGGTTAATTGATCTAGATGACTGACAACCTGGTTCATGTTATCAGTGATAAGCATGGAGTAGTGGATAGAGTACCAGTCTGGGAGTCAGGAGGTCATGGGTTCTAATCCCACCTCTGTCACTTGCCTGCTGTGTGACCTTGGGGAAGTCACTTCACTGTGCCTCAGTTTCCTCATCTGCAGAATGGGGTTTCACTAACTGTTCTCCCCTTTACTTAGACTGTGAGCCCCAGGTGGGACCTCATTATTTTGTATCTATCCCGGCTTAGTACAGTGCCTGGCACATAGTAAGCACTTAACAAATATCATTATACCACATGATTATAAGTATAATAGTATTTTTAATAGTATTTATTGAGCGCTTACTATGTGCAGAGCACTGTACTAAGCACTTGGAATGTACAATTTGGCAACAGATGGAGACAATCCCTGCCCAATGAGGTTGTTCCACATGGGGCTCACAGTCTTAATCCCCATTTTACAGATAAGGTAACTGAGGCACAGAGAAGTTAGGTGACTTGCCCAAGGTCACTTAGCTGACAAGCGGCGGAGCCGGGATTAGAACCCATGACCTCTGACTCCCAAGCCCGGGGTCTTTCCACTGGGGGAGAACCCCTGCTGCTCAGTTCTTTCTTTACTTGAGACCAGACAGAACTACTCATGCACGTTAAGGTCTTCTGCTCTCACTAGGATTGGGAGTTTGCAGAAAGCAGTGCCGACTACCCCAGGAATCTGCCCAGTGACATGAAAGAAGGGTGGGGAGCGGTTCTGGCTTAGCTGCTGGAAGAAGCTCAAGAGCTTAGTAACAGTGCTGTGCACACAGTAAGCACTCAATAAATCCCACCAATGATGGAATCCGGGCCTCTCTGTGCAATCACCCAGTTTTCTCCATCGTTGCTGAGAGCAGCGAGGCTCTGAGAGTTGTACCGAAGCAAGGGGGCGTGGAGCCCGGCTAGTGGAGGCCCCACTGGATTGCTGTGCCACGTCCTGTAGAATTATATCGCTGCATGGAAAGTGGGCACTGACTCAGTCCCATGTTTTTAAAAGGGAAAAGAAGCAGAATGGAGCAGCTCATCAAGCCCTAAGGTTGGCCACAAACAGCCCCGGGTTTCCGGGCTGCTTGGTGGGAAGATGGGGGACCTTCCAAAGGAATGCTTCAGAGTTCAAGCCTGAAGCTTTCCGAATTATGCAATGTGGTCGGCATTGTCTTAGGAAGCACGCCCGTTAACGAACTCTCCCTACCCCCAAACCGCCTCTTCAGGGGGTCCGCTCAATGCTCCGTGTTTCTCTCATTCCCGGTTTCTGTCTTCAAGAAGATTTCTCTGTTTTTACATTGTTAATACTTAGGAATGCCAATGCTAACAGAATTAAAGCGTGGCTCGGCCTAAAGAGATTCATATTTCAGGGGAGGTTGGGTGGGTTTTCTTTGACTTCTCCCCAATATCCTTTTTCCCTCCTAACAGTGCAAGCATATACTTGCGGGTAGGCCAGGACCCCCACCCCCCAGTCCCCTTGCCCTTCTATGGTCTTCGCTTTCACTCTGTTTTCTTGTCCCTCCCATTGCCCAGAGAGGCATTGGAATTGATTTTTATAGCGTGCCAACTCCTTCATTTTTCTCCCCGGCAAGCCCATGGGTCACAAAGTGAAAACTAACAGACTTTGAAGAGCACCAGACTCTCTTCCCCAGGGACGTAAGAGGTCCAGCATGGATCCTGGGGGCCAGAGAGACTAAACTCTGCAGCTAAGGAGCCCTATTTCACCCCATTCCAGAGTGGTATAAATATTCCTTCGACATTTTGAGCAGCAGGATGGATAGCAAGAGCAACTTTCCTCCCCTTCGATAAAGTCTCAGTTTAGTGCATCTCTTCAGTGTCTCTTTATCCAGAAAGCTGGTCTGCGTGCTTGTTGTCCTGTGAGTTGGCTCCAGGTAATGTCCAAGCTGCTGCTTGCTTTTTTTTTAAGAACGGATTTGGAGCTGTGTCATTTCACAGTGGACTCATTTCTTTGGCCTGGGAGAGGGAGTTTTGCAGGCGAACCGTGGTCCAGAGAGCAGGAAAGAGGTAGCTCATGAGAGAAGAATGATGGGTTAACTGACATTTCCTGTCTTGTGTATCATGCAACTGGTGTGCTTAGTTTTTGTTGGCTGGGGAGTGAAAATCCTGCTGGCTGGGAGACTGAGCCGAGGAGCCGATAAACCCTGTAGATAATGTCCGGGTTTTAGGAGTGATTTATTGGGGAGTGGGGATTAATAAACCCTCAATTCCTTAATAGAGATATTAGGGGAGTCTCGCAGGTTCCGGTAACAAGACTGATAGGATTTTTATTCTTTCCCTTAGACGTAAATAGGCCTATAGTAATTCGTATATAATGTCATTGTTTTAAGATTCAGACTAGACAGTTCACACTCCATGCCAGGCCTTGAGGCTTTCCCTGCTCTGGCCTTTCTCCAGCCAGCCCATGAGGAGGGATGTGTGTGTTCTCATTTATGGAGAAAGGTCACACTCGAGGAGCAGCGTAGATCGATCCGGCTTCCGTAGAGAAGTGCGTCTGACTTTGGGCACCAAGCTGTGTTTTCCAGGATCTAAGGGAAACTGAAAGTCTCCTTAAGGGAGTGTGGCCTAGTAGACAGAGCATGGGCCTGGGAGTCAGAAGGACCAGGGTTCTAATCCTGGCTCCACCACTTGTCTGCTGCGTGACTACTAGACTGTAAGCTCATTGTGGGCAGGGAATGTGTCTGTGATTCTGTATTCTCCCAAGCGCTTAGTACAGTGCTCGACTGACTGACTGACCTTGGGCAAGTTGCTTCACTTTTCTGTGCCTCAGTTACCTCATCTGTAAAAAGGGGATTAAGGCTGTGAACGCCAGATGAGACGTGGACTGTGTTCAACCCCATTACTTTATATCTACCCCAGGACTTAGAACCGTGCCCGCCACCTAGTAAGTGCTTAACAAATACCACAATTAGTAATAGTATTATTATTAAAACCCTCAAATTCCTTCACAATAAATATCTCAATTTTAAAGGGACACTGAGGAATTTATTTTCAGATTGGAAGAGGTCTTTGGATGGCCAAAAGTCTTGGGGAGGGGAGGAAGGAAGGGATGCTTTATTTAAAACCACATTTCTGACTTAGATGGGGTTATGAGATTGATGTCTTTTTTTCCGAGATATCTAGAAACATTTTAACTGATTCCTGAGGACAGGGAGACAGGGACATTTGGAGGAGGCAAACAGGTAGAATAGCTATTAAAAAAATTCTCTCTCCAGTGACTCATTCGTGTGTGTCAAAAATCAAAAGAAATTGTCAGTCAATATTTCCTGAGCAGTCCATCTCCACTGAAGCCCTGTGGCTCTGATTTGAAGCCAAGATGGGCTAGAAGGTGTATCCTGCCCTTTGCTATCTGGTGAAGGTGAACGGTGATACCAAACCATTAACACTCAAATACTTTTCAAAGTGTGTGTGTGTTGAGGTGGGTGGGGTGGACGAGTTGGCTGATATTTGGATGAGGCAGGAGACCAGATCTCCTCAGAGAACAAGACAGTGTGGCTTGGGAAGAGCCCACGCCTGGGAGTCAGAGGATCTCCATTCTAATCCCAGCTCTGCCACTGGCCAGCATTGTGACCTTGGACAAGTCACTTAACTTCTCTGTGCCTCAGTTGCCTCATCTGTAAAATGGGATAAGGAACCTGATCTCTCTTCTACTTAGAATGTGAACCCTAAGTGGGACCAGGGCCCATGTACGACCTGATTATTTTGTGTCCACCATAGCACTTAATACTCTGCTCAGCAAATAGTAAGCACGTAAAAAATACCGCCACAATTACTTTGCCTGTTTGGAGAAGGTTCCATGGGGAGAGGTTGGTTTTAAACTAGTTTTGAAGAAGGGGCAGGAGGAGTGTGCTATGAAAACTGTACTAGGTTTCCACGATTAAAAAGGCACAGAACCAGAAGTTGGTTTTCTAGTCCAGATTTTCTCACTGATTTCCTCCAACAACTCAGCCCTCCCACTTTGCTCCTCTTATGCCAACCTACTCACTGTACCTCAATCTCATCTATCCTGCCTTTGCCCATGTCCTGCCTCTGGCCTGAAACTCCCTCCCGCTTCATATGTGACAGACCATCCCACCTCTGAAGCCTTATGAAAATCATATTTCCTCCAAGAAGCCTTCCCTGACTAAGCCCTCCTTTTTTCTTCTCCCACTCCCTCTGTCTCCTGACTTGCTCCCTTTATTCATCACCCCCCCCCAGCCCCCTAACACTTGTGAACATAGTTATAATTTATTTATTTATATTAATATCTGTCCCCCTCCTCTAGACTATATGCTTGTTATGGACAGAGAATGCATCTGTTCACTGTTTATGTTGTACTCTTCCAAGTGCTTAATACAGGGTTTTGCACACAGAAAGCGCTCAATAAATACAATTGAATAAATGAAGGAATGAATGAACTCCCCTACCAAGTCCTCATCTCCCTTCCTCCCTCTCCCTTCTGCGTCACCTTGGAACTTGGATTTATACTCTTTCTTCACCCAACCGTCAGCCTTTACTGCACTTATGTACATATCCGTAAGTTGTGTTAGTGCTATTCTACTCCTCTGGATTGTAAACTCTTTGTGGCCAGGAAATGTGTAAGCCAACTCTGTTATGTTGCATGTTCGCCAGAGCATAGTTCAGTGCTCTGCACACAATGTGTGCTCAATAAATATGATTGATTGATTGTTCTATCAACTCTCAGTTTCCCCACTTCTAGAAAGGTCTTTCTCGGGGGGAGCTGGCTTTCTTTCTGATTCACTGAAGAACCGTTCTCCCACGTCTCCTTCCACTCTCCGCCACCTTTCCTTCCAAGTATAAGTTCAGACACTCTTACAATTTTAACTGATGCCACTCAGTTTTCCTACTCCACTGAATTTTACCTCCAAGATGGTGGAAGCACTCTACTGGGCGTGCTTGAAATGACTTCAGTTGAGGAATAGAGTCATTATCCAGGGTGAATAGAATGAATACGTTTCTGTCTAGTGGGTCTTGGGGGAGGGAAAAGTGAGTGAACATTTCAGGAAGGCCAGCATTCAGGTGGGCCTGGGTTAGTTTGACCCAGGCAGCCTTGGCGAACCTCCTCTGGAATTTTGAGAGGCGTTTCCAGTGAGACCTAGTCATTTTATTCAGATGTCTTGGCATGGCTGTTTGCTTGAGAGTGACATATGGTAGGATCATGGTCTAAGGGACAAGACTCCCGGATGGCTCACTGTACCACACAAGATAGACAGATGGTGGCTTATTCAACCTTGGAAAGGAGTTTAATCCCACATATTGGCTGGGCTGGGTGCCAAGAGAGTTGCCTGTGGAATGAGGCAATGCTTTAGCGGGTTCACTTAGAAACACATAGTATGGCAGTGCCAGAATGTCCCATGGCACTCCGGTGGGCCTTTCATACAGAAAGCTCCATAACACTCCAGTGGGGGACTGACTGCTGAAATGTATGGACAACTGAAAGGTCTCACAACAGTCCCGCAGTTAGAGTCACCAAACCCACCAGCCCAGCTAGGCTTTCACTCTGCCAACACGAGCTCTTCCATTCGACAGTCAGCCCCTCGAGAGCAGAGACCTTGTCCCTTCTTTTTCACTCTACTCTCTCGAACGGTGCTCAGTCAGTGGTCAAAGGCCAATGAATGAATTCTAATGCCGCTGACGAGAGTTACAAGCAGCCGTCTCCCTCTTCACCTCCTCTCATCTGTTCTCTCTCACCCCTTCAATTTCCCCTTCTGACCGGGACCATTAATGTGGGCTCGTGAGAGAAACGGCTGGCACGCTGACTTCGAATATAAAATGGAGGTTGGCAGCTATAGCAACAGTGGAATGCTGCACTTGTCTCAATTTACGTGGACAGGATTGTTACCCTTGCCACAGGCTGGTGGACAGGTGCCGATCTCCTTGGCTTCCTAAAGTATTCCAGATGTAGTTTATCTTTCCTATAACCTAAAAATCCATGGCAGGGATTGCTGCCCTGTGGGGGTCAAAGATGCTGTTGCTGGTAGAGCGGTATAATAATGGGTGCAAGTGGGGTTGATACTGTCTTTCCACATTGTGACTTCTGGGTCACTTGTGCAGTCATCACCCACAGAGGCGGGCTGTGTTGCGTTTCTGCCCCCGTGTCACTTCTCAAATCTTCCGCGCCAAGATAAACTGTAAGGTCGTTGTGGGCTGGGAACATGTCTGCTAACTCTGTTGTATTCTCTCGAGTGCTTAGTACAATGCTCTACACGTAGTAAGCACTCAATAGATACCATTGATTAATAGTCACTCCATTTCTGATCGCTGCACACCAGTCCGGCTTGCCTTCTAGAGCTGTCTCCCAGCTGTTCCTGCAGTCCAACTACCCCCAAGGCTCTGTTTCAATGCCACCATTAATATTTTTCTTTAAACTACTATGTTTCTGGTTCTTGCCGCTTTGCTGCGTGGCCTTGGTCAAGTCACTTAACTTCTCTGTGCCTCAGTTCCCACATTCGCAAAATGGAGATTCATTGACTGTTCTTCTACTAAGACTGTGAGCCTCTTGTGCGACCTGATGGTCTTGTATCTGCCCCAGCACTTAGTACAGTGCTTGGCACATAGAGTTTAACAATTATTATTATTACTATTCTCCCATTACATCTGTGTCCTTAACACGGCTGCTTGGTATCCTGCTGTGGGCCACTTTCCTCGCAAGTCATATACAGCAAAGGTGGACTGGGACAAGAATTACCTCGATGCTGGTTGTCCAACATGAACTCATTTTTTGTGATTCGGCCTCGACGCTTGGTGCCACATAGGTAGCGTGGGTGGAAATGCTCTAGAAATTGGATGTGGCATCTGGAGATTAAGACTTATGAGTCCCACAAGGGACAGGGATTGTGTCCAACTGGTTTTGCTTGTATCCACCCCAGTGCTTAGGACAGTGCCTGGTACATAGTAAGTGCTTAACAAATACCAAAATTATCATTAGTATTATTACTTGGGTAGGTTCAGTTCTGGCAGCACAGAAATAAGTTAGCAGTTGATCATAAAATGTTCAATTTGATCTGAAGCCGAATACTTTAATGGTGCCACCCTCTCAATCAATCCAGAGTTTTTATTAGTTACTGTATGCAGAGCACTGTATTAAGTGCTTGGGGAGTACAAAAGAGTTAGTAGGCAGGATTCCTGTCCTTACAGTCTAGGTAGGGGAAACAGATGCTAAAATAGACTGCAGGTAGGAAGAAGCAACTGAGTCAGTCACCCAAAGGTGAATAGTAGGATGGCAAAATTGTTTTTGCAGTCAGTTCTCTTACTTTTTCCTCCAGATTGGGAATGATGATGATGATGACAGTGATCATTTAAGGAGGGCTTTCTGTGGTCTGAGCACTGTACTGGGTGCTTGGCTAAAGAAGTCACCAGTGCACTCAGAAGCCAGGAAAGATGCAGGACTCCCAGATCTGGTGACTCCTTTAACCAAGCAATCAGTTATTTTTGCAGAATTATGTATCTTCTTTCATTTGGGGGATTCCGAATGAGGGGGTGGGTTTAAGGGGAAGAATGGTCATTTATTCTTGGATTTGGTCCGAGTTGGTAAACCCAACTTTACTTTTGAGGTGCCTGACATGTTCCCTCTTCCACTGCATCCCAGAAGCAAACCATCTTTATCTTGGAAAACTTGCAAGCTCTCCCTCTCCCTTAAAAGCGGGATTCCCATAAAATTAACATTTGACGGATTCATGAAGGCATTGAAATCCAGGGGGTGCAGTTCCATTTTACAGATGGGGAAATGAAGGCTGCATAAAATTGAATAACTCACCTAACACGAAGTCCTGCAGAACTGGAACCCTCTGAGTTTCCCCTCCCTACTCTTAACGCTCACCTCTCCCCACCCACCTCTGCAGGCCATGCCGACTATGGGTTCTTCTTTCTGGAGGGCTTGGGCATCTCCCAGTGTCAGGCTGCTTGGGCCCTAGATTGCCCATGAATCTCTTTCCCTCTCTCATCAGATCATTGAGCTCAGTACTTGTCAACACTAAGCTGCTCTCCCCTGCAGGGCGGGGTTCAGGAATGGACATCCGTGGCCAGATGGATTTCTTGTCTCTCTCTGCCGCTCCCTAACCTCTCTCTGCCTGATGCCACGAGCCACAGCACCGGGAATTAGACCGGCCATTCCATTTCACTTTTCCTGCTAGGAGTTTGGGCAAGATGAGATTCTTTAGGAAAGATGGAGTCTGCCTTCTTCATGCTAACGGGTTAATATTTGTTTCAGCCTCCAAACATGTGTGTGCATGCAACTTCCCCAGATAAATGTTATTATCGTATCATTACAAATACCATTTAAAAAAAATAAACTGAGGAGAATCTGGTTTCAATTCTGGACCCTGCCCAGAATGGTCTCAGGGGCCGCTGAGAAACTTTTAAGGTGGTAGGCCAAAGGCACCGTGTGGTATGATTCCAAACTCCCTATTCTGCTCTCGTTCAGCTCCAGGCTGCACTGGGTAGGAAGTGTCCGGGATTCCCCTGCTGATTCACAATGTTAGTTTCACTCGACTCTCCGGCCTGTCAGGCAAAGGGGATTTGCCACTAAAACTGTTAGGTCTAATTTATCCAAGCGGGGCTGAAAAGGATGTGTTTGGCTTGGACGGACCGGATGGGTCTAAATTGGGATTGGAAACTCCTTAATACTTTTTGATTGACTAGGATTCTGCCTGACTGACAGTTGCTCCTGGGGAGAGAGGTGAGAGTTGGGTTGTATGACCCACTCTCTCCTTTCCCCCTTCCTCTCCTTCCCCAGAGTGGCCAGATGGCCCTGAGGTCTCCCAGGGACAGGCAGCAGGGCGGGTGGAGAGTGTGAAATGTTGTTGGGGGAATTAATTGGTTGTACTTGGTCCCAAAAGCGTTGGGCTTCAGCCTGGACTGAGTTTCTTCCTTAAATTGATACATTTTTAGACCCAAAGTGAAATATATTTTTGAAAAATTATTTTTGAAGAGGATGTTTAATCTGAGCAGAGGCACCTGGGGGATCACTCAAGGGTGCAGGGATCAGTCTCTTGCTCTTCCCCAGTAAGAACTGTGGGGTGGGGGTGGGTGACCCTTTAATGGCCACCTGAAAGCTGTATTTTGGGGGTCCTGGTCACCCACTGAGTCTCATCCCTTGCCTGCCAGAAGTAACTGGCCAGCTGGGGAAGAAAGTGCCCGATGTGGACATTTCCCCTGAGTTCTAGTAATGAAACCTCTCTGTGAGGGGAGCTTAATACCACTGGAGAGGGTCTCCCCGAGGACTGGCAGAACTGTCTTAGCCTTCTTAGGAATGGGGCCAGGGAACCAATGAAGAAGGGAGGGATTTTTGAAGGACATGTGGTTTTGTGCCTTCCAGACTTTATCATGAAGGAATCTCCCGTTTCGACAGTGGCCGACAGAGGTTGGAAGTAGAGTTGTGAGGCTAGAACACCGCACCGTAAACCTTGCGCTTCAATCAGAGGTGTGAGCGGTTCTGGCAGTTTCTGGGCAGAAGCAGTGCTGATTGATTTATCCTTTCCTTGATGGGACTGGGTCCAACTTCCTGTCAGGTGGAGAGCATGGATTCGCTCTCCTAGGTTACTGTGTCAGTCTGTCTGGCTACCCAGCCCACCCCGTTGTTCCAAGGCCTTACCCGAGGTCTCCAGGCTGCCGCTAAGGGGATGCCATGGTGAATGCTTCCGTGTGGAACTGCGCTTTGCTGGTGATTCGGCTTCACGGGGCACCGCTCCTCCGATCGATTCCCTGTGTTTGAGGTTGGGCAATCAGTTGCACGGTTTCTTCTTGGATCTGGGGGTTTCAGACACTGGGGCGTTTGAATAAGGGCTCAGCCTGGGCTCTGCACAGCAGCCGCATAGGTTGTGGGTTGTGAAATCTCAATGGTAAAAACTCAGTGGTAAATTCAGGCAACAGGGCAGCAGAGCTTGCTCTGATTAAGGTGTTTACTGCATGACCTACAGTTAAAAATTAGATGCTAAAGGCTACTTATCTCCCCTCTTCAGTTTAGGGTGTGTGAGTGTGGGGGCTTGGCTTCTTGTGGACAGTGATCTTGAATTCCAACCCTCTTATATTGTAGTCTCCCATGTGCATAGTACAGTGCTCGGCGCACAGTAAGCGCTCCATAAATGCTATTGTCTGATTGACTCAAAGGCTAAAGGGGATTTTAAGCAGGACATAGCCTCTGGAATCCAGCACAATCTCCAAGCAGAGCCCTGGACCTGCAGGGGACCAGAGATTCCCCCAGGAGTGATATCCCCAGCTACCATCTCGGAATTTCTTTTCTATCCCCAATTTATAAAAATCGGCCTCCCAGATGACCCTTGGGTGGGTTCGGAGACGTCGCCGCCGCGGCCGACCAGCTACAGCTCCTGCCCATCCTGCTCATTTTAGAAGGTGGTGGTGGGGATCGGGATTTTCCATGAACTGCAAAAATGTGGCTCTTCCAAAACAGCCGACCCCTTGGGAGCCTGGTGTGAGCTCTCAAGCGGGAACCCCTTCGGCTTCAAACCTCACCCTAGGGACTGGTTCAGGGTGACCTTTACTTTTTCACTACGTCTCAAGACATCTGCTGTCTTGCAGGGGGAGGAGCTGAACGTCTCCTGTCGAAACCCCAGCGTCTCATCGGAGGCGGTGGAACTTGGCATCAGACGTTGGCTCCATCCCTTCGAGAGAACAGATGTCCCGAGGATTGGGAGGAGGCTTGAGGGTTTTCTCCGGGAGCTCGCGGCCTCTGCTGAGAGATGTTCTGAGCCAGGGTGAATCAGATGGAGAGCGGGATCCGCTGGTGTGAGGGTGGACCCACCCTAGCTGTCTAGAGCTCTGTACTAAGCACTTGGGAGAGTACAGTAGACAACACTAGCAGGAGACACTACATGTCTCCAAGCTCTTTGTACCTCCAGTCTCCTCTCCCTCTCTCTGGGGCAGGGGCCAAGCACATGAGCCTGTCTGTTGTCAGCGTGAACAGTGAAGGAATTCCTACTTCTCGGTCCCCTTCGGGGATGTGCGGTGAACGATCCAGACTGGAGAGAGGATCGAAAAGTGCATGAGGCAGAAGGTCCCAGCACAGGAGTTTTAGTCATTAAGACAACCCCGAAATACGTGCCGGCTGCTGTTCCCCGCCCCGGCTTCCTGCGTGCGTGTTCCGTTCCAATGCTGAGGGTAGAATCAGAGCGGGATCGATAGGACTGGGAGAGGTTTTAACTCGAAGCCAGTGTTTCTGCTGTCTGCATTGATAAATAAAGATAAGGTTTATTTATACCAGACCTGCCTATAAAACTGTCCTTGGTGCTTTACAATAAAATAGATTAAATCATTGAAGTGGTCCGAGACAAAAACTATTAAAGTTGGCATGGAGTGCCATTACTGCCGGAGGCTACCTAACCTGGGGAGGGAGTTTCAGCTGCTCTTGGAGGTTGTCTGAGGTCACCGGTGAGGTCATCACTGAGGTCAATCCTTGCCCCCCGCCCCCCCGCCCTCCATGGGCAGGGTACCTGTTTACCAACTCTGTTATATTATACTCTCCCAAGTGCTTAGTTCAGAGCTCTGCACACGGTAAACATTCAATAAAAGCGATTGATTGATTGATTGACCGACTGATCTGACCTTCACCCTCAGATCCCGGTCTCTCAGGCAGAAGGAGGGAGATTGGAGCGCATCAGAAGTTGAAGGCAGGATGCTGAGTGACAACAACGTGGTATTTGATAAGTGCTTATTGTGTGAGAAACGCTATTCTAAGCACCGAGGTAGATACAGGGATAATCGGGTTGGACACAGTCCCTGTCCCTCATCGGGACCCGTAGTCTAAGTAAGAGGGAGAACAGGAAATAATAATCATGATGATGGCGATTATCATTATTGTCGTGTTTGTTAAGTGCTTACTACGTGCCAGGCACTGTCCTAAGTGCTGGGGCGGAAACGAGCAAATCGGGTTGGACGTAGTCCCTGTCCCACAAGAAGCTACACCCTTAATCCCCATTGTGCAGATGAGGCAACTGAGGCATGGTGAAGTTAAGTGACTTGCCCAAAGTCACACAGCGGGCAAGTGGCGAAGCTGGTTTTAGAACCTGGGTCCTCTAACTACTGGCTTATTTGGGAGAAGGGAGCTTTTCTTTCCAGGTCAGCTTTCGATGGGTGGAGGGTTGACTGGTGCCCTAGAACAGGATTGGAAATCAGCTGGTTCCCCTTCTGACCTCTCGTCCTGCTAACGTGCTTCTGCTTTCTACCTTTAGTGAGCTGTTGTGGGACTTTTAGGGTGGGAGGCGTCCTGCGTATCTTTTGGCAACTGCAGTAGGGCAGGTGGCTTGGGAGCTGAGGAAGAGAAGAGAATCAGCAGTCTGCTGGAGGGTGGGCAGAGTTTCTACCTGAGTAGTTTGAGGGGGCAGCTGCGGGGGAGGAGGAGAGGCTGTAAAAAGGAACCTCTGGTTCTTGAGTGTGTGAACCCTTTACCCTGGGGAGAAGGCCAGACAGGTTTTTAGCCACGATGGGAGCCAGGGGGCGGAGGTCGGTCTCCCTTGGTGGAGTTTAAGCAATAAGAGCGTGGGCAGGGCAGCGGACTGCAGGCAGGGCGACAGGTTTCTGCCCAGACCTCAGCCTGTCGTCTACTACCTTAACCTACTCAGGGAAAGCCGAGCCGTTACCCTGGCCCTTGCCTAGAAGCAAAATGGCTTAGCGGATAAAGCATGAGCCTGGGAGTCGGAAGGACCTGGCCCTGCCCCTTGTCTGCTGTGTTACCTTGGGCGAGTCACTTCACTCCTCTTTGCCTCAATTACCTCAACTATAAATTGGGGATGGAGACTGTGAGCCCCACGTGAGACAGGAGCCGTGTCCAACCTGATTTACTTGTATCCACCCCAGCGTTCAGTAGTGTGTGGCACATAGTAAGCACTGAAAATTACCATTATTATTATTATTACTGAGGTTCCCAACCTATTGCTACAGAGATCGGATGTCAGGAATCTTGAGAGGGTCCCGGGGCGATCCAGGGTGGATGGTCTCCGGTCGTATTATCACTGTCGGTGAAATCCACGTGACTCGATTTGAGTTCCAAATAGAAGTGCCCCTCTTGGTTCCAGAGTTATTCGGTGCAGGCCTGTGGGCGCCAGCTAGTGCAAAAGTGTTTTTAAATAATAATGATGATGATGGTATTTGTTAAGAGCCTACTATGTGCCAAGCACTGTTCTAAGCACTGGGGGGATACAAGGTAATCAGGTTGTCCCACGTGGGGCTCACAGTCTTCATCCTCATTTCACAGATGAGGGAAATGAGGCAAAGAGAAGTTAAGTGACTTGCCCAAAGTCACCCAGCTGACAAGTGGCGGAGCCAGGATTAGAACCTTGGACCTCTGACTCCCAAGCCTGTGCTCTTTCCACTGAGCCACCCTGCTTTAAAGCAATCACCTAGTGAATGAAATGAAGAGAAAGAGTGTTGCCTAGTGTGGTCACAGGAGCCAGAGGCCCTGGGTTCTGATCCCAGCTCTGCCGCTCATCTGCTGTGTGACCTTGGGCAAATCACTTCACTTCTCTGTATCTCAGTTTCCCCATCTGTAAAGTGGGGATTAAATCCTATGCCCTCCTGCCTAGAGATGGGACAGGGATTGTGTCCAACCTAATAATCTTGTCAAGCTACCCCAGTACTTAGAATTGTGCTTAGCACATAGTAAGCGCTTAACAAATGCCATTATTATTATTATTATTATTATTATTACTGGAGCCTGGCGGTAGCTTAGAGGGCACCTGTGTTTCAGCTGGTTTCCTAACTGTAATTTATTTTGACATCTATCTCCCCAGCTAGATAGTAAGCTCCTCAAGGACAGGGAGGAGCCTGTCGACTAACTCTCTTATACTCTGCTGAGATCTCAGTACCCGGCCCAGAGTAATTCATTCATTCATTCATTCATTCATTCAATAGTATTTATTGAGCGCTTACTATGTGCAGAGCACTGTACTAAGCGCTTGGAATGGACAAATCGGTAACAGATAGAGACAGTCCCTGCCCTTTGACGGGCTTACGGTCTAATCGGGGGAGACGGACAGACGAGAACGATAGCAATAAATAGAATCGAGGGGATATAAATAGAATCAAGGGGATATAAATAGAATCAAGGGGATAAATTAATGCTAATAAACCAACCAATCAGTGGCATTTATTGACCGCTTACTGTGTTCAGAGCACTGTATTCATTCCTTCGGTCATCTGTTGAGCGCTTCATGTGCACAGAGCACTGTGCTAAACATTTGGGAGAGTGCAATATAACAATACACAACATGGCTTAGTGGATAGAGTGGATAGTTCCTTCATCTGCAAAACGGGGATTAGGAGTGTGAGCCCCATGTGGGACGGGAACGCTGTCCATCTTGATTAACTTGTATCTACCCCAGCACTTAGAACAGTGCTTGGCACATAGTGAGGGCTAAACAAGTACCATCATCATTATTATTATTATTATTAATAAACAAACTCCCCGCTCACAATGACCGTACTAAGCTCTTGGGAGAGTAATGGAGTTGGTAGAAACAGTCCCTGCCCACAAAACACTTAGTGTAAAGGGGGAGACCGACATTAAAAGAAATTACGAAGAAGGGAAATGACAGAATATAAAGTTATATACATAAGTGATGAGGGGTTGGGGGTGGTGTGAATATTAAAGTGCTTAAGAGGTGCAGACCCAAAGACAGAGGTGATGTGAAAGGGAGCGCAAAGGAGGAAGTGAAGGCTTAGGGAAAGTTTCTTATAGGGGATGTTGAATTTACACCCTTTATTCACCCCTCTCTCAGCCCCACAGCACTTAGGTACATAGCCGTAATTTATTTATTTATATTAGCATGTGTTTCCCCCTCTAGACTGTAATCTAGCTGTGGGCAGGGAATGTGTCTCTCAATTCCATTATACTGTACTCTCCCAAGCACCCAGTACAGTGCTCTGTACACAGTAAGTGCTCAGTAAGTAAATTCATTTATTTATTGACTGATGTGATTTTAGAAGAGTTTTTGGGGAGAGTTGTTGTCTGTTGGATATGAAGCAGGAGGGAGTTCCAGGCAGGAGGGGGGATGTGAGTAAGGTAAGAGGTCGGTGGTGAGATAGAAGAGATCTGGGTGCAGTATATAGGTTGGCTTTAGAGGAGCCAAGCGTATTCTTGGTGGATTGGTTTACTGAATATCACCATTTTCACTTGTGTCTGCCCATGAATGGTCCTTTCTTCTGGAGCTCTAGACCATAAGCACGTTATGCTAATTCTGGGGTTTTTTTTTTTATAGTATTTGTTAAGCGCTTATGTGCCAAGCCCAGTATTAAGCGCTGGGGAAGATACAGGTTAATCAGGTTGGACACGGTCCCTGTCCCAGGTAGAGCTCCCAGTCTTAATTCCCATTTTACAGATGAGATGACTGAGACCCAGAGAAATTAAATGACTTGCCCAAGATCACACAGCGGCAAGTGGCAGAGCTGGGATGAGAACCCAAGTCCTTCTGGCTTCCAGGCCTGTGCTCTATCCACTCTGTAAGCATTCAGTAAATACAATTGAGTGATTGACCACGTGAAGCCTGCCCCACACGCGAGACTCCGGACCCGGGGGAGGAGAGGCTCTCTCCCACACTCTGCCCCCATTCTCTGCTGCTCCCAAGAGTGCCAGCTCCCGTTGCCCCCCAGCCCCAAACTCGACCTCAGGCAGCTAGAGCCCCAGTGCTCCGGGGCTCCGTACCCAGCTCTGCTCGGCAATAGCCAAACTTTCCAAGGGATGGCTAGCCGGTCCCTCCATCCCTCCTCCGGTCCATCTGTCCGCGCTCGTGTTGTATTTCCCTCTCCCATCCACTTAGTGCAGTGCTCTGTCAATATTAAGTGCTCAATAAATACCATTGACTGATAGATGGATTGGACCTCTTCTGGAAATTTTCGGGTGCTTAAAAGTGATTTCGCCCCTCTCGAGGTCACACCTGGAAAGTTTCCAGTACTCTACCGATTTCGACTATGGAAGGGAGAGTCAAGCAGAGGCCTATCTTGGAGACTGTCAGAGATCTAATGGGTGGGAAAGGAACGTAGAAACATAGCATCCTCCTCTGGCTCTCCCTGTGGACAGGTGGGCGCTGGACCCCCAACCCCACTTAATTCCACTCTCTTCCACATCGCCCAGACCCTCAGCACTTATGTACGTATCCATAGTGAATTTATTTATAACGTCTGTCTCCCCGCCTAGACCGTAAGCTCACGCTGGGCAGGGAGAGTGTCGGTTATGTTGTTGTCTTGTGCTCTCCCGAGTGTTTTATACAGTGCTGTTCACACAGTAAGTGTTCAATCAATACGACTGCTTGATTAATCCTCTCCCACCCTGTGCCCCCTTCCTGGAGAGCATCATCATCAAAGTTACCGATTTGTACTCTGCACATAGTAAGCGCTCAATAAATACTATTGAATGAATGAATAGCCCGATGCGGCCTGCAGCCCTCGAAGGCATCGGTCGTAGCAGGCCCTCGGATGTCAGTGCAGAGCACCTGTTGTCCGGAGAGGCCGCAGTCAGAGAGCTGGACGGGGGAGGAGAGGTGGTTCTTGGACAGGAGGAACCCTTGCTGCCTGGCTTTGCCTTTCCCTAGAGGAAGAGCCAGGAGCCGGCTTCGGCCCGGGGAGCGGGGTGGTAGGGCCGATTCAGCCCGCAGAGGAGAACGGGTCAGAGGGTCGCTGAGGGCGTTCATCCTGGATTGGTCTTGGGTTCAGTTTAACAACAGAGCTCCCCATTCTTTCTCCAAACACGGCCCCGTGGGCTGGCTTGGGAGCGGCGGGAAGTGGCGTGCTTGCCCTGGCTGCCTTCGAAACAATATGCCCCTTGTCACCCTGGCATCAAGAACAGGGGAAAAGACTGCACTTTTGAAACCAAGTGATAGGGCAGCGTTGCCCATTCTAAATGTCGCTTTGTGACAAGCATTCAATATTGACTTTTTTAGCGTCCAAGACTGTTACCTGTTATGCTGGTTCTTTTGTATCCAGCGTCTGGCTCTAGTGGGGTGAATTGCCAGTTTTAGCCAAGAAAAATGTCCCCAGTGACTCACTTCAATTCCAAACCTGATAAGGCCTAGATTATTAAACCACATCTCTGGGATCCCCGATGCCAAGTGCGGAGGACTCGAGCCGGGGGTGGTGTGGGCTGGATCCTGTTCTTAACTTTGTCCGGCCCCGGCTGAGCTACTTGGTGCCTCGTGCCTCAGTTTACCTCTCAATAATAAGCCCTTATTAGTGCAGGACTAAACACTTAGTACCGGTGTTCTGCACTCAGTAAGCGCTCAGTAAATACTGTGGATTCATTGATTGATTTGCCTTTTAGGGGTCACGAGAGAACTGTGTTAACAAGCTGAAGAGGTTGGATCCCCTTGGAAGAAAGGCAGTGCAAACTCCCAAGGTGAGGTTTACAAGTGGATTTTAGTACTTAAGTGCTTCGAAGGGCCCCTCTTAGGGGTGCTGGATTTCTCTAGCTGAGAAAAAAAACTGGCCGACTGACCTTTCCACATGGAGTTGTGTATTTATTTTTGGTTCTTACAGGTGAAGTCAATTTTATCTTTTACATAACGTATCTTAGTAGGGCTTCTGAACGTCTGAATGGAGAACAGGGAGATGAAATTTTCAGGGGTCTCGGAGGCCACTGAGGCTGGAAACCGACCGTGGGAGCCGTCTGGGATGCTCCGCGCTTGTGGTTTGGAGAAAAGTGTCTGCAAGCTGGATGTTCTGCCTGAGGGATGCCTCCTATTGGAACGTACACCTGTGGTTGTGACCTCTGACCTGCCTGCAGGGAACATGGAGGCGGCAGAAAGAGAATCAGTCGGCGACTTTCGAGAAATAAGAGTCCGTCCCTCTCGTGTATACCTTCCTTTCTCAATGTCGTGTACAGAACAGCGGTCGGTGGTTTGACAGTTGGGAGCTGTTGTACTTCTTTCCCCGTGACTTGAAAGGGAACTCTGAGCTGCTGTCCCCCTTCAGGCAGTGTTGGGGTTACCTCAATAAACAATGATAGCGTTGAGCCCCCAGGGTTCAGGGGTCCCCTCCTTACTTTGTCCCACATGCACTTGAGTTTGTACCCTTTAAACGCCTAGGTGCTCTCCCAGCCTCCCACTGCACTGGATTCCCTGCTAGATTGATTGTATACTCCATGAGAGATTGGACCTAATAATGTTAATAATAATGTTGGTATTTGTTAAGCGCTTACTATGTGCAGAGCACTGTTCTAAGCGCTGGGGGAGGCACAGGGGAATCGGGTTGTCCCACGTGAGGCTCACGGTTAATCCCCATTTTACAGATGAGGGAACTGAGGCACAGAGAAGTAAAGTGACTTGCCCACAGTCACACAGCTGCCAAGTGGCAGAGCCGGGAGTCAAACCCATGACCTCTGACTCCGAAGCCCAGGCTCTTTCCAGTGAGCCACGCGGCCTCCTTTTACTACTGTGCTCTCCCAAGTTCGGTACTCGGTAATGCACGATAAATACGACTGGTTGACTGTTTGACTGAGCAACTACTAAAGGCAATGCGGGATAGTCAACGTTTGGGAAATGCAACGGAAGCACAGGAAACATTCCCCGCCCACAAGAAGCTTACACTCTACAGGGGAGGACAGGCATGGAGGGCCAAGGAGCCTGAGTCTCTTTCCGGTGCTTATCCTGTTTATTCTCCTGGACCCCTTTAGTGGAGGTGAGTCGTAGAGAGAAGAGGAGCGTTATCCCAGTTTGCACATGGAGAAACTGAGGCCCTGCGTGTTTAAGCCTCGTGCTTGATTTTGGAAGATTTTGACACCTGCACCCCACTTCCTTCTAAGTTTTTGAATTTATGTTCTGACAACAAAAACAATCGTGGTATTTATTCAACATGTAGAGGTACCAAGCACGGTGCTAGACACTGGGGTAGATTAATCAATGGCATTTATTGAGTGCTTAATGTGTCCAAAGCACTATACTAAGCGCTTAGGAGAATACAATATAACAGGGTCGGTAGACACGTTCCTTCAGTCAGTCAGTCGTATTTATTGACCCTTACTACTTGCAGAGCACCGTACTAAGCACGTAGGAGAGAACGAGAAAGCAATATAACCGATGCATTCCCTGCCCACGAGGGATTTACGGTCTAGAACAGGTTAGACAAAATCTCCATCCCATCTGGAACTCACAATCTGTCCTTCTGTTCCTTCTCTTCCTCTTCCCTTCCATGTCTCTTGAGGAGAAGGAGCATGCACAGGTCTTTGGAAATTTCCTGCAGCCAATTTTAAGCTGCTTTTCATTCATTCATTCATTCATTCATTCATTCATTCGTATTTATTCATTCAGTAGTATTTACCGATTGCTTACTGTGTGCAGGACACTGTACTGAGCATTTGGAAAGTACAAGTGGACACATAGAGAGCACACTGGCTATTGTGTACCTGAGTGTGGGCAAACATGGGCTGGACGGTTAGCCTCACCTGGAATGCTAAAGGATCTGATTCATCTCAGTCAGTCATTAAAAGTTGAACTAGAAGCAACACGAATCAGCCCGGTTCAGGAATTAAGGAATCCAGGGAAGACTATTATACAAATTGTTATCTCATTCTGCAATGTAAAGCAAAGTAGAATTGAGAAAAATCCATTGTTTAATATTTTGGGCTTGAGTTGCTTTTAATGCTTGAAATCTCCTCCAGGGTGGGGGCCGGAACTTTTTGTTTTTCTGTATGGGCCCAAGTGCCAGTACTGGGGTCTGCAAACACATTCCCAGAATGGTACTCTGGGCACAGTAGGGTATCAAGACTGTCCTCAATATTTGGAAAGCATGCAGTAAATGCTCTTGATGAGATGACAGATCACCTCTATTCAAATGCTCACATCTACCTCTCCAGCCCCGATCTCTCCTCTTCTCTGCCTCTCCCATTCCCTCCTGCCTCCAAAGCACCCCTATGCCAATGTCCCGCTGGCATCTCAAGCTCACTATGTATAAAACTGAACTCATTTTACCGCCCCAATCTTCTCTTTCACATATCTTTCCCAACCCAGTTGACAACCCCACCATCCACCCTATCTCCAAAACCACTAATCTTGGCATTTCCATCCTCTCTTCACCCTCTTTAAACCCCCATATTGACTCTGTCACTAAATCCCATTGGTTTTTCCTCCACAAGCGTTTTCAGGATCCCTCTCCATCTGTGTAACTACTATGCTGGTCCATGAACTTGTCATGTCCTGGATTGGAGGATTTAGCCTTCTCTGGTCCATTCTTCACTCTGCTCCCTGGGCCATTTTTCTAAAATGTCATTACAATTGCTTGTCATTGGATTACTTGTCACCTGTAATCTCCTTGTGGACGGGGATCACACCTACTAATTCTCTTGTATTATAATAATAATATTAACAGTAATAACTGTGGTATTTGTTAAACACTTACTAGATGTCAAGAACTTTACTAAGCTCTGGGTTAAATACAAGATGATCAGGTACCACATGGAACTCACAGTCTAAATAGGAGAGAGAAGAGGTATTGAATCCACATTTTGCAAATTAGGGAATTTAGGCACAAAGCAGTGAAGTGACTTGCCCAAAGTCACCCAGCAGGTAAGTGGTGGAGCTGGAATTAGAAGCCCGGCTCTGTGACTCCCATGCCCGTCCTCTTTCCACTAGGCCATGGTGCTTCTGAACTTTCCGAGCATTAAGTTCAGTGTTCCACACACAGTAAGCCCTCAATATATACACCGATTGATTGATTAATCACATCTTCTCTAGGATAACTTGGCTGATTAATTTCCAAATTTCCCTGTTTATCCATCAATCATTGGTATGTAGCGAGCACTCGCTGAGCTCAGAGAGTACAATACATCAGAAATGGTAATAATAATAATAATAATTGTGGTATTTGTTAAGTGCTTTACTATGTGCCAAGCACGGTATGAAGCGCTGGGGTGGATACAAGCAATTTGGGTTGGACACAGTCCCACATGGGGCTCACAGTCTCAATCCCCATTTCACAGATGAGTGAACTGAGGCGCAGAGAAGTGAAGTGACTTGCCCAAGATCACACAGCAGGCACCTGGTAGAGCAGGGCACCTTCTCTGCCCACAGAGAGCTTTTGGTAGACATATTCCCTGCCCGCAGCAAGCTTAACGATCAAATACATTTTCTGGTTTCTGGGAGTGACTTTTTCTCCGAGGCCAAAGAATGTGGAATGTCACAGGGTGATCTGGAACTGCCTGAAAGGTTTTACCTGAAAAAGGAAGTGGTCAATTCCTATTTGCACATATTTGATGGATTTTAGGATTTTTTTTCTTCTATTTTAGCAAAAAATAAATATTTGGAAAGAAGAAATTCACCAATCCATGACCTGTGGGTTCTTCTTTTTTTTTTACCTTTGGCTGGTCTTAGATTCATAATATCTTTATTTTTCTTTGTTATTCTTTATACTTTAAAAATGATTTTTCTATTCTCCATTGAGTTGGGTTGGATTAAACACTGACTATGTGCCAAGCACTGTAGTAAGCACTGGGGTAGCTACCAGGCAGTCAGAACAGATGCAATCCCTGTCTGTCTCCCAGGGGCTTCCAGCTAAGAGGTAACTTATCTCCATTTTACAGAAACTACATCTGCTTTGAGTAGTTGAGCACTGTCCTTTGGAACTAAGGAGATAAGCAAACAGATGACACTGGGAAAGATACCCTGGAAAAACAATTCTTTTCTTTTCAACCCACCCAGGGAAAACATTTCCCATTTTGATTTTTGAAACAATAGTTCAGGCGTTGAGAGGACTGGTTGTTCTTTAAGCTTGTTTTTCTAGGGAGCTTTAAACTGCAAATAAATAAAACAGACAGAGCCTGGCTTCTCCCGGACATGAACCCGGACACTAGCGCCTTGACTGTTAAGGTCATAGCCCATTGTCCTCCCTGAAATTCTACGAATCCCACTTGTTTCAGTCAGCTTGTCTTCATTATTCAGAGGCCTAATTGGAATATGGTGGCTGACCGTCGTGTTTTGCCAATTCAGAGTCTTAAAGAGTTCAGAGTACAACCTCGGAATTGCCAAACCTTTCAGAATTGGGCTGCCTTTCTGAACAGCAGCTAAGTCGAGAGCCACTGTGGGTGCTGGGTCAGGAAAGGGGCTTATTCTCAATAACAGTTCTACTAATAACAACTGTGATACTTGTTAAGCGTTCACTGTGTGTCAAACACTACAAGATAAGCAGATCCAACTCAGTCCCTGTCACACAAGGGGCTCACTTACCTACCCAGTTTCATGCTGGAAACAGGTATCCAATTAATCAATCGATCGCATTTACTGAGGACTAACTGTGTGCAGAACACTACACTAAGCACTTGGGAGAGTATAATGTAACAGAGTTGGTAGACAGGTTCCCGGCCCATAATGAACTTTCAGTCTAAAGGTGGAGCCAGGCATTAAAATACTCTCCCAAGCACATAGTACGGTGCTCTGCACCTAGTAAGCGCTCAATAAATTCCACTGACTGTTTGAAAATAAATTATGGATATGCACATTTTTGCAATGGAGTTTGTAACAGATTCATAAGAGAAATTTTGGATGTCCTAATTAGAGGGCCTCTAGTGCGAGTGTTTCCTGAAGGAGAATTATAAGTCATTTCGCCTTGTGATTTAGCCACGCTTTGGTGCAATTATCATGGAGTCTAGAGTTGCAGTGCAGGTCCTGGGCCTGGCCCGTATGAATCAGCTCTGGGTGTCGCAGAGGAGTGACCTGGAGAGGCGCCTAGCCGTAGTTACCCTGAGACCCTAGGCAGGTTCGGCACGATCGATAGCGTCTGTGTGTTGGTTTTCTGCTTCAGCCGAAGCCTGCCGGTGGCATCCATTTTTCATCTGAGGTCAGTCACAGTCGCTCTGCAGAAGGAAAGAAATGGCTTTCCTTCCAGTGGGGTGACAGCTGGGTTGCTTTTTGATGCTTGAGGATCAATCGCATCCCTTAACCTCGATCATCCTTCAGATTAGTCACCCCATGGGGAATGAGGTTGTGGACGTCCTCCCCCACCGTCACCACTTGTGTGTATTCAGTCTCCCTTGGCCATTACTGGAAAAGAATAATAATAGTAATTTTAAGCACTTACTGTGTGTCAAGCACTGTTGTAAGCACTGGGAAGATACAAGATAATCAGGGATATGAGATAATCGGGTCAGACACAGTCCCTGTCCCACACAGAGCTCACAATCTAAGTAGAAGGGGGAATAGGTATTGAGTCTCCATTTTACAGCTGAAGTAACTGAGGCACAGCAAAGTTAAATTACATGTCCAAGGTCACAAGCAGGCACATAGCAGAGCTGGGATTCGAACCCAGGTTCTCTGACTCCCAGGCCCGTGCTCTTTCCACTAGGTCACACTGTAGTCCCTGCCCTTGAGCCACTCACAGCCCAGTGCAGGAGACAGACAGGCCCAAAGGGTGTCCAGACAGCGGCCAAGAGCAAAAGGGAAAACATAGATTCAACTGGAAAAAGCGTGAGTGAGCAAAAAGGGAATGAATAAACCCCCATCAGTGATAAGGGTGGCATAACCTGCTCAGGGAAGCAACGTGGCTCAGTGAAAAGAGCCCGGCTTGGGAGTCAGAGGTCGTGGGTTCTAATCCCGACTCTGCTGCTTGCCAGCTGGGCGACTTTGGGCAAGTCACTTAACTTCTCTGTGCCTCAGTGACATCATCTGTAAAATGGGGTTTAAAACTATGAGCCCCACGGGGGTCAACCTGATCACCTTGTATCCCCCACTGCTTAGAACAGCGCTTTGCACATAGTAAGCGCTTAACAAATACCACCATTTATTTTTGAGAAGCAGCGTGGCTCCGTGGAAAGAGCACGGGCCTGGGAGTCGAAGGTTATGGGTTCGAATCCCGGCTCTGCCAATTGGCAGCTGTGTGACTTCTCTGTGCCTCAGTTACTTCATCTGTAAAATGGGGATTAAGACTGTGAGCCTCGCATGGGACAACCTGATGACCCTGTATCTACCCCAGCACTTAGAACAGTGCTCTGCACGTAGTAAGCGCTTAATAAATACCAACATTTTTATTATTATTACCTTTCGATACCGTTGGGCATTGAACTCTCTTTTAAACATGGTGGCACATTCTGCTGCCGCTCCCTTGCCGGGCTTAACCGGTGGACTGAAACGCTCCCCGGGCCACCTGTTGGGCTGCTGCCATTCTATTAATATTCCACTGAATTCCGAGGAAAGTTAGAGGACAAGCCATTGCCTCCAGCCACCAGCTGATTTGGAGTGTGGCCTCTGCCAACTATGGTGGATATTTCCTCCCCTCCACAAAACAATCTCCTTTTTGCCCTTTTCTTCACTTCCTGTGGAATCAGGAAAAATGTTGACGAAGGGTACTGAAACTGTCTCCATCAAATAATAATAATAATAATGTTAGTATTTATTAAGTGTTTACTATGTGCAGAGCACTGTTCTAAGCACTGGGGAAGATACAGGGTAATCAGGTTGTCCCACATGAGGCTCACAGTTAATCCTCATTTTATAGATGAGGGAACTGAGGCACAGAGAAGTTAAGTGACTTACCCACAGTCACACAGCTGACAAGTGGCAGAACCAGGATTTGAACCCATGACCTCTGAATCCCAAGCCCAGGCTCTTTTCATTGAGCCACGCTGCTTCTCATTAAGATTCCTCCCACCCCAGTGAGGCCTTAGATTCAGGCAGAGTGATGTGGTCAGGGACAGGAGTGAAGGAGTGTCAGTCACTGGATATTTCCCCACGGGTTATCGTGGGCTAAAATGGGGATCAAATGAGAATGATTTCTGCCCCATGTAGGGCTCACGGTCTTAATCCCCATTTTACAGTTGAGTAACTGAGGAACAGAGAAGTAAAACGATTTGCCCAAGGTCACAGAGCAGACAAGTGACGTAGCCGGGATTAGAATCCAGGTCCTCTGACTCCAGACCTGGGCTCTTTCCACTAGACTACGCTGCTTCTTGCCACTTTCTCCTGCTCCTAGTCTTCTCCAAGCTGGTGTTGGGCTGTGTTTGTATGGAATCGGGGGGAGGGAGCAGGGTGGTGATCCTGACTCCAGAAATCCCACATTGCCACACCCTGGAAGGGGTAGCTGTTCCACTGGGAGCTGCCAGGCTGGATTGATGCCTCCCTGTAAACTGCCCCAAGTTTACCCGGTGATCTGGCAGGCCCTATTTAATCCTTCATTCAGGGGCATTCAGTCAATTCGTTCAATCGTATTTACTGAGCACTTAATGTGTGCAGACCACCGGACTAAACGCTTGAAAAGTACAATTCAGCCATAAAGAGAGACAATCCCTGCCCATAATGGGCTTACGGTCTAGAAGGGGAGAGACAGGCAATGAAACAAGTAAACAGGCATCGACATAAATAAATAGAATTATAGACATATACACATCAAAACAAGGAAACGGGCATTAATATAAATAAATAGAATTGTAGATATGTACATCTGGACGGCCATTCACAAATCCTACTGTCTTTAACCAGACGCCCCAGGCTCCGGGTGGGGCAGGAACCCCGGGCTTTGAGTGTCAAGCTGAAAAAGGGAAGAAAAGTTGGACTCTAGGGCGTAGAGATTTTTGCTTGGATTGAAAATGTGAATTCTAAATTCTGTGTGGTGACTGCCCATGTTCACATCTGGATTGGTTTTGAAAGCTAGGAAGTTGGGACTATTTCCTTGTATCTCCCAACCTCATGGCTCAGGGCTCCGCCCCCAGAGGGCTCTCCCTGGTAAAACCACAGGTGCTGTTCCTTGTCTCTGGGAATTCACTTGTGCCCACCCTGCCTCATCACATTACCTCAATCTGCCTCTTGCATCCAGCCAGAGACCGGGGTGGGGGTGAAGGGACATCTGCCCTGTAGCTCCAGGCAGAAGTACTTCTCGGTCTTTGAGTGAGATGCCCACCAACCAGGGCTGAGCTGACAAGACCGGACTCTCTGCAGTTTGAAACCTTCTCCCTCCCGGTCCTCACTGCCACTAAAAAATCCCTGTCCCCCTTTCACTCATGAACTCCAGATGAAAAGTTGTGGTGTATGACCCCAGACTCACTTTAATGTTTCAGTTTTACAATCCTGCTTCCCAGTGTAATTCCTGGATAAAAGCCCCCTCCCCTCTGTTTTCCTTGGACCCACTGCTCAGTGATGTTAGTAGTCAGCACAGGATATTATTTAAGCTACTGGACGTTTGTCTTATGAATTTTTGGTGTATTTTGCCCTGTCCTTAGCTTGCCTCTATCCAGTGGAAAGACTCTGGGCCGGGGAAGGACCTAAGTTCTACTCCCGGTTTTGCCACTGGTCTGCTGTGTGACGATGGACAAGTGTGACCTAGAACTCAACACCGCTGTGTCTCAGTTTCCTCATCTGTACAATAGGGATTAAATCCCATTTTCTCCTACTTAGGCTGTGAGCCTCATGTGATATCTAACCTGATTATCTTGTATCTATCCCAGTGCTTTAGAACAGTGTTTGACACATAGTAAGCACTTAACAAATACTATTATTATTGTTATTATTATCATCTTTTTAATACCATTATAAGTGATATGTGGTGTTAACACATCCATCAGAAGACATATCGTCACCACGCTGATGGAGAACATTTTTGCTTCAATCCAAAGGTACATCTTTTCAATTTATACACCGTTATTTCTAACTAATATTGAGCTGCTATTTGTTGCAGTGCTTCATTTTTGTAACCCTTCCTTGTTCCCATCTGGCTTTAGAACACATAATTGGCTCTCTCCCTCCTACTTATCCACTCTGTTTTCCCACCTCACCCTAGCTTGCACTCTTTGTTCCTCTCAGGCTAACCTCCTCACTGTGCCTCATTCTCAACTCTCATCTCTCCATGCCCTTTCCCTTGCCTGAAACTCTCTCCCCCTTCAAACATGCCAGCTGAGAGCTTTCTTCAACTTCAAAAAGTTAATCTAAGGAAATAAATCCAGATATGTCTTCCATTTTGTCAATAATGTGTCTTCCATTTTGTCAATAATGTTGAGGTAACAGAGCTGCTAGGATGTCACAAGAACATTTGTAGTGCCATGATTGGGTTGAAATAATTGCCCATTCAGCCCTTAATTCTGTCTCCAGTAATGGCACCAGAATGCTTGAAGGGACGGTGTGTTTGTTGTCCTTGTGGACACAGTCCCCCTCTAGGACGTGAGCCTGTGGTAGGCAGAAAATGTGTCTGTTTGTTGTTGTGGTGTATTCTCCCAAGCCCTCTCCCAAATCACTCTCCCAGTGCTTTGCACACAGTAAGTGCTCAATAAATATGACTGACTGACTGACTGAATGAATGAACATTCCTGAGATGGACCATCTCACATCCCTAACTTTCCCCTCTCTGTCCCAAATGTTTCCTGTGGAAAGCCTGGCTACTCTATTGTAGGTACCAGGGAGAGCAGAATATTTTAGTATTCGTCAGCTGGGAAAATGGAGGCGAGACCAACACTACATCAGACTTGCCCAGTGAAGTGATTTGTAAATACTTTGGGAGGGAAGGGATAATATCGGCTTGGTCTGGTGGGCTTCAGGAGCACCGCGGGACATTGAGGCGCAGCCAAAGACGAGGACGAAACCACCTTCTGCACGGGAAGGAATGAACTGTGGAACCCAGCTTGAACTCTGCCAGATAGTGCTGGGTGGCTTCAGCGGCCTGTCAGAGATTTCCTGTGACGTAAATGCCCCACAGGGAACCTGGAAAGTGGTAGGGGCTCCTTTGGAGTTCCTGGCCCGCACCGTGCCAACGCTTTCCCTGCCAAATGGCCCAGCAGCCGGGCTTGCCGGCTGCCCCAGGCCTACCTCTTTTGAAATGACTGAGGTTGCGGGGACAATATGGCCTCCGTGCTCATGCTTCTGCGGTGGTTCTCCTTTTTCAGTGGACCCTTTGGTGAATGCTTTTTTTATTTTAATGGTATTTGTTAAGTGCTTACTGTGTGCCATACACTGACCTGAATTCTGAGGCTAATCAAGTTGGACACAGTCCATGTCCCACATGGGACTCACAGTCTTCATCCCCATTTTACAGAATTTTCATTGAGAGCACACACTGTGCCTTAACATCAAAGAAAAGGACAGGAACCTGCATTTAGTCAGCTACCATTGCAGAGCTACCTTGTAATAATAATAATAATAATAATGATAACAGTAGTGATATATGTGTCGAGCCCTGAACTAAATGCTGGGATAAAGGCGAGATAATCGGAACGGACACAGTCCCTGTCCTACATACGGCTCACAATCTAAGAGGAAGGGCAATCAAACAATCAATCAGTCGTATTTATTGACTGTTTACTGGGTGCACAGCACTCTCCTAGGTGTCTGGGAGAGTGCGAAAACAGAGTCGGTAGGTATATTCCCTGCCCACCAGGAACTTAGAGGGGGACAGATATTAAAATGAATTATGGATATGTACATAAGTGCTGGAGAACGGAGGGTGGGGTGAATATCAAGTGCTTAAAGAGTATGCTCATTGTGGGCAGGGATCATGTCTACCAACTCTGTTATAACAATATGGTACTCTCCCAAGCACTTAGTACAGTACTCTGCACACAGAGAGCACTCAATAAATACAATGGCCTGTTACAGATCCCAGTCCATAGACAGTGCAGAAGGGACAACCAAGTATTTTATTCCCTTTTTACAGATGAGGGAGCGAAAGCTCAGAGAGGTTAAATGATTTGCCAAGGTCACGCAGCAAGCAAGTAGCAGAACCGGGATGAGCACCCTGGTCCTCTCATTCCCCGGTCTGTGAGCTTTCCATTAGAGAAGGTAAGAACAGGGCAAAATAGACTGTAGGATTTGCCCCCTTGGTGAGTATTTCCCAGCCCCCCGCCCCTCACCCTCCGGAATGGGACGTTTCCTCCACCAAACCCTGATCAAATGCAAACCCCCAGAGGCCACGGAAGAAACGCATGAGCGTAGGCTTGCGAATCGTTGGGGCGGAGGTGGAGAACTGCTTCTCCTTGGGTACAGAGGAGAATCAATACAGTATCCTGGTGTTCCGTACGCTATATTGGGAAGTGGAATGTTTTGTGTGGAGGTGAGTGGGCTTATCTGTACTCTAGACTGTTAAAACCACTGTGGGTGGGGAACCGACTCCGTTATGTTGTATTCTCCCAAGTACAATGTTTGGCACACCGTAAGCACTCAATAGATGCCACTGATTGACTGATTGATTGTACTCTACTTGTTTTTTAAGTTGAAGTGTGGAGTTGATAATTTTCAACTGTCAGGACAGATACGTTTAGGATTTCAATTTGGCAAAATGGGTGCTTTTCTGTAGGAAGAGGTGCAGGTTCATGCCAGTGTCGTAACTATCGTGTGGATCTAATAACAGCTAGTGTAGCCTGTGGAAGGTCTCTAATTTTTTCTTTGTAAGTTGAAACGGTTGTGTAAGCTTGGTTTTCTGGAAGGTGCACGAACCTCTTTATTTCTCAGTTATTTCTGGGTGATGTGCCTGAATGATCCAAACTTTTCCATCCACTTTTTTCCATTTCGCCGGCAGCAGGGCTGGTGAGTGACCCGGGCCCGGCGTTAGCCCAGCATGCTAAACCCCACCTTCCATCTCCCACTGCCCCACTCCCCAAGCCCCAGCCAAGGCTGGGCCTTTTCTCTTGCTAGCAGCTGGCGTCGGAGGGCACCACCATAACCCGACCAAGATGCCCTCACCGGAGGACCTCGTTTCCCTGTCCAGGCATTCAGGTTGGGGGCGGGAAAAGCGCCATCTCTCCAGAAAATGTTCTTGAAACCGGGAGCGACTGGTCACGGCCCATCTGCGGCCGGAACCTCGGCTCCACCAGACTCCCGCCGAGCGGCCGTCCGGCCTCGTTGACTCCTAAGGAATTCTTTGGCTTGGATTCGTCCGGCCCCAGCCTCTATGGAGCTGCCCCGGCAGGTTCGACAGATGGTTCGCTGTGGGTCAGACTGGATGGGGGGATCCTGCCCGGGCCGGGGGTAGAGGGCGGCTTTGGTCAGAGGATTAACCCCCGCCAAGCCCTTTCCCCCGTTGCCCGCCCCCACCCTCGGCCTGACTCTGCGACCGGAGGCAGAGACCCCTCGAGTCAGAGAGCTCTGTTTGCTCATTAATTTTATCCAGAGCAGATGGTCGTGGCGGGGGACTGGAGCACATATCCGTGCCCGGGGAAGCAGGAGTGATGAAATACGCTCTGGTAAATGCGTCAACAGTCTCTGCGAGGAAATGAGGTTCCCCAGGTTGGGAACGGACTGTCTGGCAGCACGGGGAAGCCCCAGAGAGGGTGGCGAGGGTGGCGAGGGATGGCCACCTGGATCTCTTTCACAGTCCCCAGCCCCCCTCCTTACCCGCCCCCACACACTCATCTGCTCCCTCCGCGGCCTCTGGGGCTTCACATTTGATCGGGAGTCAGTGGAGGAAATGTCCCAGGTGAGAGGGTAAGGGACAGGGGGCTGGGAAATACTCACTAAGGGTGCAAACAAGTCTGGTACCTCTCTGCCTTGAAGAGACAAGAATCGCGTTAGCACCTTCCTTAACCTCAGGTGTTTAGTTTATGCTTTTTTGGGGAGGGATGCGGCTGACCTGGACCTTTCGGACTGAACGGTGATGCTGTGTGAGCACCTCCATTAGTATGTGTGTCTGTGTGTGTGTGTTTGTGCCAAAGAGACATGGTCCAAGTGCTGAAGACCCAAACCAAGCCCCACCTTTGCCCGATTAACACATCGGAGCATCTGCAGAAGGGAACGGGCACTGGCTGAGGGAAGCTTTCTCCGTAATTTGTCCCGGCCCTCCAAATCCCATCCTCCTCTGGCTCTCCCTGTGGACAGGTGGGCAGTTGCCGCCCAACCCCACTTAATTCCACTCTCTTCCGCATCGCCCAGCCCCTCAACACTTAGGTGCGTATCCATAATTAATTTATTTATAACGTCTCTCTCCCCGTCTAGACTGTAAGCTCACGCTGGGCAGGGAATGTGTCGGTTACGTTGTTGTCTTGTGCTCTCCCAAGTGTTTTATACAGTGCTCTTCACACAGTAAGTGTTCAATAAATACGACTGCTTGATTAATCCTCTCCCACCCTGTGCCCCCTTCCTGGAGAGCATCATCGTTGAATCATCTTCTCCTCTTCTCGTTCAACCAATTCCTCAGATCGCATTCGCCCCTTCTCTTTTCCCCTGTAGGCCAGGGAGCAGCTGGAGGGCGGGGGCGCTGCTTTTAAAGCAGCGGTCCATCCGGAAATGTTCCCAGGGAAAAATGTCCTTTTTGAGGTAATTAAGTTCTTGGCGAGATTCCTTCAACTTAAAACCAGGCACGGTTAGCCTCATTTTAAAAAGGGGTGACCTCCGGAAGACATCTCTTTAAGGCTTCGGTCTAAACCGAGTGCTATGAGCCCCTTGAGGCTCAGTACACTGCCAGGACCATTCAATAGATACTGAGTTTGAGTGGAATGTCAGTGAAGGCTTTTGCTTTTCAAAATTTTTGTAAATTTTACAATTTCCCAGGAAACAACCGGCACTTGGGGGTGACCAGTGTTTCCTCCTTGCCTTATCGGGCGGGTCCTGGAGGCCGGCCTGTTGCCTGCCATGGAGGATCAGCCTCTTATTCTAGGGTGTCTTTCCTCGTCTCTTCACCCCAACTGAGGCCTCTTCCCCTCCCGCCACCAACGAACCCTTCTAAATGTGCTTATGTTTGGAGGCTTAAACACTGGAATAGATTAGATGCTTTAGCCCAACCCTAGAATAAAGGCTCTAGTTATTTTAACAACAACCAAAAAAATTCCTGCAGTCTTCAGCTATTTCTGGCTATAGACTGGTAATTAGCATGCCGCTTGTAATTCACTGCTGTCTCGGGCTCTGTCTGTTTTCTCGTTCCGACGCAGAGCTCCGGGTGAGCGCTGGGTTTATCCCGTTCGGAAATGCGATTTTTGTGGCGACCTCTAAAATGCCACCGTGAGATTAATCACCTCCAAAGCAAGAGTTCGCCGGCCCCGGTGTCTGCCGCCCGATGGTGAGTTTGAAGCGGAGGATCCTGCAGAGTGAAGTCGCAGCTGGCTAGGCCGGGGTTTAAATCGCATTCCGTTTCAGAGAACACTGTGCCATCATCCCCTCCGGCGGGAGGGGCCGATGCTTCCGGGGAAGAGGTGGCTGAAGAGCGGGGGGTTCGGGGATCCTCCGAGGAGTCGAGTCGATCCGTTTCTGGTTTTGTTCGGGGGAAATACTCGTCGTCCGGGGTTAAGAAATTTTCTGGTACCGATGAAGGAGGCCCGACGCAGACAATCGACTTCCACGTGGTCAGAAACGCCCAGGTGCAGGGACGGTCCCTGCGGCGGATTTCTCCGTAGCTGGGCGGATGGGAAGACTGGACTGTCTCTTCCCCGCACCAGCACGGACACCTTCTTCTCAGCAGCGGCGATGGCTCCAGGCTTGCGGGGAACAAGCCGCCCAACCAACGCAACCCTACCGTTCTGACCCTGCACCGGCTTCTCCGGCGGCCAGTTGCTTAGGTAGTGTTGACATCCCCGACGGTGCGTCTTTGCCCGGCAGGGAGGGGACCGGTCTGCGGCCGGGTTCGGCATTGGCACCAGCGAAGATGGGGTCCGATAGGC